>NC_042990.1:32402282-32774782 GCF_901001165.1 Salmo trutta | reverse complement strand
CTGTTTTGGATGATTGCATAAGGCAGTCTCACTTCTGCAGGCCAGATTATTTTAGTGAATTGTCTGTTGTCCGTGTCTACGCACAAATTGTAGAAGAACAGATGAGTGGAAGGAAACCTCAGGAAGCTTAGGATCTGATACAGCTGTGTGGTGGTCAACTATGTATCTGTGGCAATACTGTCATTGTCATATTCCCACACAGTTGGAGAGTAACTAACAAAACCCCTCCATCGCTTACCACCAAGTTATTTATGAGTGATGAATTCATCTTTGTTAAAGTTAACATATTTTGCCTTCCCCTGAATTTAACAAGAAATGTCACTGAAATATTAGTGTCAGAATATGGTATATACATCATTTTTATTTAGGCCGTTTAGCCAACCTTACAGTTTACGCCAGTCTGTAGCAGAACGTTTTGCCTATGTGAATCATGCTCATGACCATTAGGAGGGTATACATGTTTATTCTAGTTGTTGTAGATGTGCTTAGGAGGTAGTAAGATCTTAGTGCGCTCAGAGAGAGAGAGAGAGAGGGGGGGAACAGAGAGATGAGGTAAGGAGTGTGTGTCTGCGTACATTTCATCAGTGAAAACAATGAAGTGAGCAAATGTCAAATTGGCTTTTTACCAAATTACCGGACAACAGACCACGTATTCACACTGCACAACCTAATTGACAAACAAACAAAGGCAAAAGCTTTTGACTCAATTTGGCATGAGGGTCTGCTATTCAAATTGATGGAAAGCATTGTCGGGGGGGGGGGGACATACAACATTATAAAATTAATGTTAAAATTGGCAAAAAAAACACATTTCTTTCCACAGGGCCGTGGGGTGAGACAGGGATGCAGCTTGAGCTCTTCAACATATACAGTTGAAGTCGGTAGTTTACATACACTAAGGTTGGAGTCATTAAAACTCGTTATTCAACCACTCCACAAATTTCTTGTTAACAAACTATAGTTTTGGAAAGTCTGTTAGGACATGTACTTTGTGCATGACACAAGTTATTTTTCCAACAATTGTTTACAGACGGATTATTTCACTTATAATTCATTGTCACAATTTCAGTAGGTCCGAAGTTTACATACATTAAGTTGACTGTGCCTTTAAACAGCTTGGAAAATTCCAGAAAATGTTGTCATGGCTTTAGAAGCTTCTCATAGGCTAATTGACATCATTTGAGTCAATTGGAGGTGTACCTGTGGATATATTTCAAGGCCTACCTTCAAACTCAGTGCCTCTTTGCTTGACATCATGGGGAAATCAAAAGAAATCAGCCAAGACCTCAGAAAAAAAATTGTAGACCTCCACAAGTATGGTTCATCCTTGGGAGCAATTTCTAAATGCCTGAAGGTACCACGTTCATCTGTACAAACAATAGTACACAAGTATAAACACCATGGCACCATGCAACCGTCATACTGCTCAGAAAGGAGACGTGTTCTGTCTCCTAGAGATGAACGTACTTTGGTGCGTAAAGTGCAAATCAATCTCAGAACAACAGCAAAAGACCTTGTGAAGATGCTGGAGGAAACGGATACAAAAGTATCTATATCCACAGTAAAATGAGTCCTATGTCGACATAACCTGAAAGGGCACTCAGCAAGGAAGAAGCCACTGCTCCAAAACCACCATAAAAAGCCAGACTACGGTTTGCAACTGCACATGGGGACAAAGATCGTACTTTTTTGGAGAAATGTCTTCTGGTCTGATGGTACAAAATAGAACTGTTTGGCCATAATGACCATTGTTATGTTTGGAGGAGTAAGGGGGATGCTTGCAAGCCGAAGAACACCATCCCAATCGTGAAGCACGGGGGTGGGCAGCATCATGTTGTGGGGGTGCTTTGCTGCAGGAGGGACTGGTGCACTTCACAAAATAGATGGCCTCATGAGGCAGGAAAATTGTGTGGATATTTTGAAGCAACATCTCAAGACATCAGTCAGGAAGTTAAAGCTTGGTTGCAAATGGGTCTTCCAAATGGACAATGACCCCAAGTATACTTCCAAAATTGTGTCAAAATGGCTAAAGGAAAACAAAGTCAAGGTATTGGAGTGGCCATCACAAAGCCGGGACCTCAATCCTATAGAAAACTTGTGGGCAGAACTGAAAAAGCATGTGCGAGCAAGGAGGCCTACAAACCTGACTCAGTTACACCAGCTCTGTCAGTAGGAATGGGCCAAAATTCACCCAACTTATTGTGGGAAGCTTGTGGATGGCTACCTGAAATGTTTGACCCACGTTAAACAATTTAAGGGCAATGCTACCAAATACTAATTGAGTGTATGTAAACTTCTGACCCACAGGGAATGTGATGAAAGAAATGAAAGCTGAAATAAATCATTCTCTCTACTATTATTCTGACATTTCACATTCTTAAAATAAAGTGGTGATCCTAACTGACCTAAGACAGGAAATTTTTACTAGGATCAAATGTCAGGAATTGTGAAACTGAGTTTTAATGTATTTGGCAAAGGTGTATGTGAACTTCCGACTTCAAATGTATATTAACAAATTGGCGAGGGCACTAGAACAGTCTGCAGCACCCGGCCTCACCCTACTAGAATCTGAAGTCAAATGCCTACTGTTTTCTGATGATCTGGCGGATCTGTCTCCAACCAAGGAGGGCCTACAGCAGCATCTAGATCTTCTGCACAGATTCTGTCAGACCTGGGTCCTGACAGTAAATCTCAGTAAGACAAAAAAGAATGGTGTTCCAATAAAGGTCCAGTTGCCAGGAACACAAATGCAAATTCCATCTAGACATCGTTGCCCTAGAGCACACAAAAAACTATACATACCTCGGCCTAAACATCAGCGCAACAGGTAACTTCCTCAAAGCTGTAAATAATCTGAGGGCCTTCTACGCCATTAAAATGAACATGAAATTTGACATACCAATTAGGATCTGGCTAAATGCTTGATTCCGTTATAGAACCCATTGACCCTTATGGTGGTAAGGTCTGGGGTCCGCTCACCATCCAATAATTCACAAAATGGGACAAACACCAAATTGAGACTCTGCATGCAGAATTCTGCAAAAATATCCTCCTTGTACAACGTAAAACACCAAATAATGCATGCAGAGCAGAATTAGGCCGATACCCGCTAATTATCAAAATCCAGAAGAGTGGTTAAATTCTACAACCATCTAAAAGGAAGCAATTCTCAAACCTTCCATAACAAAGCCATCATCTACAGAGAGATGAACCTGGATATGAGTCCACTAAGCAAGCTGGTCCTGGGCCTCTGTTCACAAACAAACCACACAGAGCCCCAAGACAGCAACACCATTAGACCCAACCAAATCACAAGATAACAAAAAAATATTTACTTGACACATTGCTCAGTTTTTTTTGTTAATTCTTTCCAAACTAGAATGCTATTTGGCCCTAAACGGAGAGAAGACAGGCTGTGCACACTGCCCACACAATGAGGTAGAAATTGAGTGCACTTCCTAGCCTCCTGCCAAATGTATGACCATATTAGAGACGCATATTTTCCTCAGATTACACAGACCCACAAAGAATTGGAAAACAAATGAAATGTTGATAAACTCCCATATCTACTGGGTGAAATACCAGTGTGACATCACAGCAGAAATATTTGTGACCTGTTGCCACAAGAAAAGGGCAACCAGTGAAGAACAAACACCATTGTAAATACAACCCATATTTATGTTTATTTATTTTCCCTTTTGTACTTTAACTATTTGCACATCGTTACAACACTGTATATAACCATAATACGACATTTGAAATGTCTCTATTTCTTTGCAACTTTTGTCAGTGTAATGTTTCCTGTTCATTTTATATTGTTTATTTCACTTTTTTGTTTATTATCTATTTCAATTACTTTGGCAATGCAAATGTATGTTTCCCATGTCAATAAAGCCACTTTAATTGAATTGGGAGAGTTCTGTACTCGTGAGGTGCCCCATGTGGATCTCAATGAGACATTACTGATGTCCTGAGAGGTGTTTGATACTGCCAGGTAAAAGATTAGTTTAGGGGCGTCGGAAGGGAATCTTATCTTACAGGTCTGGAAACTGGTTTTGGTTTAATGTTACTTGCCTATGTTAAGTAGGATTAACCGTGTTGCTGTAAATACAAATAACTGTTTATTTTCTATTATCTGAATTTCCAGATTTATGATTACGTAACTTCTCACATGCTTTCAGTTGAATTGAATGTTGGAATGTCAGTGGGAGCTGGTGGACAGTTTCTCCAACAAAGGATTTGCAGTAGAAGGCGTCCATGTTTTTCCTAAAAACCACAAATATTTCCAAGTTTTTTCTTTTATTATATATTTTTTTATTCTCCTCTTCCTCTCTGTGCTATTGTGAGGCCTGGCTGAAGTGCATCCCAAATGACTACCTATGTAGTACACTACTTTTGACCAACACTACATAGGGAATAGGGTGTTATTTGGGACAAAGCCCTAGAGTCATGAGGCTGTTTTGTTGAAAAGCTGGCCAGATGCCTGAAAATGAATCACTTCCTGTAGCCCTTTCATGCAGTCAATGGCCAAAAGTGCCCCTTTTGGCCTCATGAGTGGAATGTTATTAATATTTTTCACAATTAATAAAGATTATTGTGTTTAAAAAATGGACACATACAGTATGTCACAGTTTTGTTATATTTCAGTCTTCTCTGATGTATATAAAGTGTAATATTGGGACGCAGAGTCAATGTAATACATTTCACCTCTATATCTGACATGGTACAGGTGTCTTCTTTTTTTGTGTGTGTGTGGCATACTTTTCTTTCAAAGTAAATTTGTTTAAGACTACCAATAATGTTTAGCCCGCTGATTTAGCTCACTGCAGTAAAAGGTTAAAGATTACCCAGAAGAGATGCATGTCAAACCTGTAGGTAGATCAGATGCAAAATATATTGTTATAGCGGGAGAGACAGAGGGGGAGCGAGACGGCAAGAAAGAAAGAGTGAGGCAGGAAGAGGGAGAGATTTACTGAGAGGGTATGAGAGGATTCGTCACAGAGAATTTGTGTGTGATGGGAGCTATGGAAGCTGTGCCTTGTCAGTAGCTTCCTGTGAGCCGGCCAAGCCCAGTTAGCCCACCACACCACAGAGGAAGAGCCTGACTCCTGGCCTGTCCTGCCTCGGCCTGCCGGACACAAAGCCCCCGTCTGTTTACCATCTGATTTGATTAGCATGCACAGCAGAGCTCCCACTCTCCTACCAAAATGGTATCACGATCCACAACAGCATGATCTGCAGACAGCAGCTTGATTGCGTTCCTCCCTCGCCTCTGTCGAAATAGCAAGCAGCCGGAGCGACTCTCATAAGAGTTCATTTGAGTTCATTTTGCTTTAGAATGCATTGGAAACTGTAGCTGTAGCTATAGGGCCTGGTGTACTGCTATACAGTGAAGTGTAGGTATAGGAAATGTAGCGCGGTGAAAGGCGACTTTGGCTTTGTAACGCCTTTTAGTAATAAAGTTGTTATTAACTTGTATTGGTTGCTACAGGCTGTATCACAACCGGCTGTGATTGGGTGTCCCAGCGTCGTCCGGATTTGGCTGGTGTAGGCCGTCATTGTAAATAAGAATTTATTCTAATTGTACAGTCTGTTGTCATGGAAATGAAAAGGCCTTTTCTCACTTTTGGTTGGTTGGGGTGTGTACAGATGTAGTATATTAATTTGAACACACTTTTCTTTTTTGCTGAGAATTTTCTCAGCAAACATGTTGTGTATTCAAGGTTTAAAAGAGCTTCTAAAGTTTGTAGTTTCCACTTAAAAATACCAGACTTGATTTGCCGTAACAAAAACACGTATCAACCCCTGCAAAAAATGTCTTCATTATAATCCACATAATAATTCACATTGCCTGTTGCTGCAGGACTATTTTCCTGCTGTATCAAACTGGCTCAAATTAAGATCCTACATCTGTACATATAAGATCCACATTGGAACCTGTTTAACGAGATTGTATCAGTGTTTTTCTCAGTGGTAAGTTATTATCCTAATAACATACGAAAACACATCTACAGTATCAGAAAGGCATGTGTGTAATATGAAACTTCCTTTCATTGAAAGATTCCAAACATGAAGGAACGCTCCACCACTGGCTGAACCAGTCCGCATGGGTCTAAATAAGTCTTTCTCCCTCTCCTCTTTCTCTCTCCCGCCATCCCTCTCTCCCTCCAGGTTTCCTCAATTGAAAGACATGGATGATATCCAGGTTGCGTCAAAAGCACCCTTGCTTGTTGACAGGGAATTGCCAGTAAGTAGACACATGATTTGCTTTGCATGTATAGCCTGCGTTTTACTTGTCTGTGAAAAAGAGTACATTTTAGTCATTAGCAGACGCTGTTATCCAGAGCGACTTACAGTTCGTGCATTCATCTTAAGATAGCTATGTTAGACAAGAACACATCATATCAAGTATATATTTCCTCAACAAAGTATTTATCAGCAAAGTCAGTGCTAGTAGGAAAAGACAAGTGCAAATATTAATTTTGTATACCATGTCAACAACAGCCCACTGCCCCTGGCCTTTTCCCCCACTGAACTGGAATCCTAAAGCCCCTCCCTACCTGACACGGGCTGTGGTTGGCGCTAACACCACGGCACTTTACACTGTACACTACACTACAGTCCAGGATACTACATACAGGATGCAGCTGCAGAAGGGGACATCTGCACTAATCTTAGAGGCTCTACCTGTCACTATATCTATACCATGCCCAGTAGTACCATGTAGCTCACACTTTGTTATATGACAGCTGAACTCCATAGATGAATTATGTCTGTTTAGCATGTCAGGAATTGTCTGCAATATGTGCACAGTACAAGGAAACTGGTCCTTATGGATACAGAAATACATTTTTCACTTTCTTTATATTTAAAACATAATTCAGCCCAAAGAACAATTATTGGCTCTGTTATCATATCTTAATTGCTTGATTTAAAGGGATACTTTGGGCTTTTTGCAGTATAAAGGAAGTTGGAGGTAGTTTTGCAAGCCAATGCTGACTAGCACAATGACTGGAAGTCTATGGTATCTACTAGCATGCTAGCAGTTACCATAGACTTCCAGTCATTGTGCTAACCCTAGTTAGCAACTTCCTTCAAACTGCACATAGACATAAAATGGTATCCACAAGTTGATCTGACTCGGGAAGTAGATTAAAGGCTTCATTCACCAAATCCTGAAGTATCCCTTTAACTTTATATAACAGTTCTGTTTCTGTCATTTCTAGGGGTTGAGAGAGGCTGTAGCACAACTCGTGATAAAGGTATGTCCCTATGGTCCACACTTATATCCATAAAAATCCACACATGTTCCACTTGTTTCAGTGTAGTGCCTGCTCTCAGATGAATTTCCACGTGGATTAGGTTATGATATTTCAATGTTATTTAGCCCCATCTGGTGGGCAATGATTTATATATCATCTTGCAGCACTTGGTGCCCCTTAGCCATTTGTGGTGGAAGATTTGCCCACATTTTGGGCTCTTTGATACAAGGAGATGACCACACCCTTTCATTTTTTAATCTGAAGTGGAAAAAGTATGGCCTGCTGTAGTATTAGTTTGTGTGACTGAAGTGGAAAAAGTATGGCCTGCTGTAGTATTGAAGTCGGAGTTTACATACACTTAAACAAGTTTTAATGACACCAACTTTTCAACCACTCCACAAATGTCTTGTTAACCAACTATAGTTTTGGCAAGTCGGTTAGGACATCTACTTTGTGTATGATGCAAGTAATTTTTCAACAATTGTTTACAGACAGATTATTTCACTTGTAATTCACTGTATCACAATTCCAGTGGGTCAGAAGTTTACATACACTAAGTTGTCTGTGCCTTTAAACAGCTTGGAAAATTCCAGAAAATGATGTGGCTTTAGAAGCTTCTGATAGGCTAATTGACATCATTTAAGTCAATTGGAGGTGTACCTGTGGATGTATTTCAAGGCCAACCTTCAAACTCAGTGCCTCTTTGCTTGACATCATGGGAAAATCAAAAGAAATCAGCTAAGATCTCAGGGGGAAAAAAGTGTAGACCTCCAAGTCTGGTTCATCCTTGGGAGCAATTTCCAAATGCCTGAAGGTACCACGTTCATCTGTACAAACAATAGTACACAAGTATAAACACCATGGGACCACGCAGCCGTCATACCGCTCAGGAAGGAGACGCGTTCTGTCTCCTAGAGATGAATGTACTTTGGTGCGAAAAGCGCAAATCAATCCCAGAACAACAGCAAAGGACCTTGTGAAGATGCTGGAGGAAACTGGTACAAAAGTATCTATATCCACAGTAAAACGAGTCCTATATTGACATAACCTGAAAGGCCGCTCAGCAAGGAAGAAGCCACTGCTCCAAAACCGCCATAAAAAGCCAGACTACGGTTTGCAACTGCACATTGGGACAAAGATTGTACTTTTTGGAGAAATGTCCTCTGGTCTGATGATACAAAATGGAACTGTTTGGCCATAATGACCATTATGTTTGGAGAAAAAAGGGGGATGCTTGCAAACCGAAGAACACCATCCCAACCGTGAAGCACGGGGGTGGCAGCATCATGTTGTGGGGGTGCTTTGCTGCAGGAGGGATTGGTGCACTTCACAAAATAGATGGCATCATGAGGCGGGAAAATTATGTGGATGTATGTTGAAGCGACATCTCAAGACATCAGTCAGGAAGTTAAAGCTTGGTTGCAAATGGGTCTTCGAAATGGACAATGACCCTAAGCATACTTCCAAAGTTGTGGCAAAATGGCTTAAGGACAACAAAGTCAAGGTATTGGAGTGGCCATCACAAAGCCCTGACCTCAATCCTATAGAAAATGTGTGGGCAGAACTGAAAAAGCATGTGTGCGCAAGGAGGCCTACAAACCTGACTCAGTTACACCAGCTCTGTCAGGAGGAATGGGCCAAAATTCATCCAACTTATTGTGGGAAGCTTGTGGAAGGCTACCCGTAATGTTTGACCCAAGTTAAACGGCAATGCTACCAAATACTAATTGAGTGTATGTAAACTTCTGACCCACTGGGAATGTGATGAAAGAAATAAAAGCTGAAATAAATAATTCTCTCTACTATTATTCTGACATTTCACATTCTTAAAATGAAAGTGATCCTAACTGACCTAAGACAGGGAATTGTTACTAGGATTAAATGTCAGGAATTGTGAAAAACTGAGTTAATGTATTTGGCAAAGGTGTATGTGAATTTCCAACTTCAACTGTACAGCATACTGTACCAACTATGTACATTCAGGACCTTGGATAGCACCACATGGAAACCACCACCTAACAATCATGCTTAACTTGAAGTGCCTTTACAAATAGCCTATCCACATCCCAATATATCTGATGATTCCTCTCAACCTGAGAGTCAAACAGCTTTTCCTTCTAGACTCTAGAATCTAGTGTTATCTACGAGGCCAGTAGAGGTATGCTCCCTGCAGCTAACCATCTCGTGCTAACCAACCCTCACGACGGCTAGGATTAGTCAACTCAGGTTTCCAGGGCAACGTTCAAAATCGCTTTGTGTCTTGGAGCCCTGGTGACGTAGGTAGAGGGACACTTCATCCATCTGTCCCGTTCCGAGGCTGCCTTCAGACACACTAGGTCCACACGTATCCCTCCTCCTCCTCTCCCCCGGCCTCGTCTGGGATTAGCTCCGCATGTGTCTGTATCAAACGGCCGCTAATTTAGCCCTGGCTACCTAGGTGGCACTGCCGTCAGTTGTTTACCTCCAGTCATGTAAACAGGTTATGTGAATGTTCTTACTGGAGGGAAGCCTTGGTTGAACTGGATTCAGCTATGTAATTGACTCTTATTACATTCCAAATGACATCCTATTCCTGATGTGGTGTATTACTTTGGTCCAGGACCCCTATAAATCTGGTCAAAAGCTATGCAATAGAAGTGCCATTAGGGTCTTGACTTTGCCCCTGACCTTCTATACTATACCTAACCTCCCTCCTAAGGGTCTCAAACTGGATCTAACTACCTTTCTTGTAAGAGTTGTTTTGGTCAGTGTATGGGGTTTATGACATAAAGTAATTTACCCAGAGTGACTTTCAGGAGCAATTAGAGTTAAGTGCCTTGCTTGATGGCACAGATCCTTCACCTAGTTGGCTCAGGGATTCAAACCAGAGACCTTTCGGTTACTGGCCCCACCATTCTTAACCCCTAGGCTACCGGCCACCTATGAAGTTGAACCTTTACACAATGCCGCAAACAAAATTCCCCCTAGGGGCCAATAGTCTCTTATCTTTTGGAGTAGTAGTATAAAGATGATTCTCCCTCATTGATAATGGTGGATTGTTATCCCAGATTATTGTGAAATAGACCAATAAGACAAGATATGTATCTCCATAACGATCCTGAGTTAGTCATTTTCAATCTATTAAAACATTACCACATAGACTTAACATACTATGAGTTTATACACTATAAAGGCTTCAGACATGCTTATGAAAAGTAATAATTCATTATATTGCCAGTGCTGTTTTGTCACTTTCTTGACTGCCTGATGTGTTGACAAATTAGGATATTTTGACAAAAGGGGTTAAAGGTTAATCATTGCTCTTGTATATTCCCATTGATCTGATGGCTTGCTTACTCTTCACTTTGCACTACTCTTCACTAAATATCCCATGCTGCCCCACTGTCTGACATTGTGCTGATCCAATTTAAGGATCTCTTCAGCTAGAATTAGCTTGTTTTGACCACCGTGCAAAGCACCATGGGAGGCCAGGTCTTATGCAGAGTAGTAAGTACCAGGGGTATAAAACACAACCCTCAGGCAAGTCCCCTCATAAGCACCTTTACAGAAGCTTACCACCAATTCGATCTATAGCTCAGAACACTACATCCGTTCACAGTTCACTACTCTTTACGAGTGACCAAAAAGGCATTAGGAAACATGGTTCTTGAGGGGGATTCGGACATGGAGTGTGTTATGGCTGAGATTGAAACCTCTGTGAGTACTATTGGGTCTCTCTGTCTATAGTTGATAGTGTGCTTTGCTGGATAGTCTTGGGCTTGTTTACCTTCTGTAGCTTTTTGTCTGTTTTTACCTTTGTGGGATTGAAATAAAGAGGAAATATTGTGGATTAATGGTCCCTTTGAAGTAATATGCATCAGTCAGAAATCATGATGTGAGATTAAATATTGTTGATTATTTGAAGCATTATTGCCAGACGCTCTGGCTGACGACTCCTCGAGAAACGGAACATACTGAAAGAACTAGATGCAGAAAGGCGAACTTATTTTTCATGAGCCAATGGTCTGATTCACAGAAGGTTGGATACATGTGTTTTTGTTTTGAATGGCTCTTACTGATGAAGCATTTACATTTTGGTTATTTAGCGTTTGCTCTTATTCAGAAGGACTTAAAGTCAGTGGATGTATTCTGATTACAATGTGTTGAGTATTGGAGAAAAAAACACATGCAGATCAAAGTAAAAAATAAAATAAAGTTCTCTACACTGCTATCTTCAGGGCTCACATGAGCTATAGGCTGTATTGGTGCGTTTGAACAGTGTTCTGGAATACCATTCTCTGCTAAGCATGGATACCTTGGTGCAGTTCAACTCTGTTTCGCTTAGGGTTTACCTTGTCCAGGTCGGGTAGAGTTCTTCAATAATGTTTATTTTTGCTATGGATAATATTTTCTCAGAAAGTTGACTGAGTTCTGTGGTACCCCTATTTGCTAACCGTGGTTTATTCCATCTTTAGGAGCACGATGTAGAGACTCCCCATGGAAGGATCCACTGCACCATGAAGGGGGTGCCCAAAGGAGACCGCCCCGTCATCCTCACCTTCCATGACATTGGACTGAACCGTAAGCCCCATACATTTAATTCATCCCATAATATTTAATGTCACCCCCCAATGTGAGTCTATAGCTCCCATGCACTTTGGTTTTATTGCCTTCAGCGTGAATGAGAACATCTGTTTGTTGATTGTAACGGCTGGTCAACGACAGTTAATTTACTTAGCTTGAGTCAATTGTTGTAGAAGAGAATTGGTTCTCTTTATTGGCTAAATAATGGTAAATGGAATAGATTTATCTAGTCATTAGCATTATCTAACGTTGAGAAGAAACACTCAATTGTCACCGTGTTTGACATCTGACATCTACAAATCATGTGAGACCTCATCACTAACATCTTGTACCTGCCCTCCATGTTGTTTCAGACAAGACGTGCTTTGACTCCATGTTCCAGCATGAGGACATGCAGGAGATCATGCAGCACTTTGCTGTGTGCCATGTCGATGCCCCTGGACAGCACGAGGGGGCCAACACCTTCTCTACCGGGTGAGTCCAGTCGCCTAGCATCATGATTGGATAGTACTGAGGGGAAATATAGAGGAGAGAATGGACCGGAATTGAACCCACCGTTAAACCACCCTAGGCCCCGCCACACCTCGCCTTAGCACCAAATGTAGGTCAGCCTGCCTGTCTGTTTGCCAGCTGCCTGTCTTGTTTGCCAGAGAATCTAGATCAGGGAAGGGCAACTGGCGGCCCCATGCTTCCTTTTGAAGATTCCCAGATCAATTATTATTATTATTATTATTATTTTTTATTTTTTTTTACTCAGTCGGGGTCTCAACTTACTGTTGTGAGTTAGAACAGTAGAGTACACAAGGTGAAATTTCTAAATTTGGTTGTACGTTTTTAGATAGCTGGCCGCAAAACTAACTTAGCAATCTAAACTTGTTATTATGGTCGAATTCCCGGCCGTGGGGCCCCATTTGATTTTCTTATACAGTCTCAGTCAGATATATTAACAACTGCAAACATTTCTCTCATTTTTAGAATTGCATGAAATTAGTTATAAAATTGCAAAATCTTCTCTCCGCCCCATGCTAAAATGTGTAGAATTGCAGCAAACTTGCTTTAAAACAGCAACATTTTCTCTAAACACCATGGAAAAATGTGAATTGCACAACATTAACTCTAAAATGTTCAAAAATGACGCAGGCCTGCGAGCAACTGCAGCCCCGCACGATGACTTCAGAGTATTTGTGGCCCCCATCAAAGTTCTTTATTGTTGATCTAGATTACTTTTGTGACACATTTACACTCTCTTGATAAATCATTACCTTGGTTTACACTGCTTGTTTTTACCTGAATGCTTTGACACTTCACTTGAATAGGAGAGATATTCAAAGTGAAAAACAGATAGCAGAATCCAGTATAAGGCCATTGATGGAATAGAGAGATGGAGGGCTGTGATAAGATACATTGTAAAGTGTTGATAATTGAAGTACTTTACCCCTGACGGTTGTTGTTTTCTCTCCAGGTACGAGTACCCCTCCATGGATCTGCTGTCTGAGTCTCTCCCCCTGGTCCTCAAGCATTTTGGGTAAGTCCAAAGATGGACTTTATATGATTTTGAAATTGATCAGATCATTTCATTATGCAATGTATTTCTCCTCATACATTTGAACCCAGTCCATAGGATTTACACATCTGACCGTTCAGGATTCATATTCATAAAGCGTCTCAGATTAGAACTGCTGTTTTGCACTGTAGATCATGATGAATAAGACTGATCCTAGATCTGCACTCCTACTCTGAGATGCTTTATGAATACAGACCATAGTGTATTAGACTTGCATCCATTTTGGATCAAAAAAGAGATTCTGATAATATTCTTTGTTTGTTAATCACAGTCTGAAGAGCGTCATTGGAATGGCCGTTGGAGCTGGAGCCTACATCCTTGCAAGATTCGCTGTGAGTTTGATGTCCTCCTCCCTCCTTCCTTATTTCCCCTTTCAATCATGCTTAAGTTTGCTTCATTATGAAGAGTTTTTTTTAATCAAACCGGGATTAGAACTAAGACCAATGTTTCCAGTGATGCTGTGCTGATTTTGGCAGTTCACTCGTGCTTATTGCTTTAGCCTGCTGCTGAGAGTCTGTGGAATGTTCTAGACTGGCTCCGCACCAAAACAGCCGGCTCTGTGGGGACTGTCTCACTGTGCTGATACCCAGCAATGGAGGAACACAAAGGATGTTTTAACTCCTAACTGACCCACATCTGACCTCTCTGTTATGAAACGTTGAGGTTTCAATGAGTATAGGGAATAACATCGACCCCTTTGAAGTTTCAACGAGTACTATTAAAAATATTTTCACCATTAAGAAGTCAGTGACCGAATGTTTGTTTCTGTTTTTAGCTGGACTACCCCATGTTGGTGGAAGGCCTGGTTCTGATTAATATCAACCCCTGTGCTGAGGGGTGGATGGACTGGGCTGCAAACAAGGTACTATACATCTCCTGAAGTCCACAGATCCACAACAATCAATCAACTTTGATTTATAAAGCCATTTTTACATTGTCAACAAAATCACAAAAGTCCCACCCGCCCAATCAGCTAGGGACATTCTCTACCCATTTCAACACAGCATCACATAACTATGTATGTGTATACAGCATATGATTGATCGTTGCTGTGATATAAATCTGCTGTTGAATCTCTTTTCAGGTCACTCCTTTGCCTGACATGCTCATCGGCCATCTCTTCGGAAAGGTAAGCAGTGAGCCCCCAGATAGAGACAGTGATTGAAACTGCAAATCACGTCAACATAATCCCACTGAATCTATTCTAATTGTCGGCTACATAGATGTAAGACAGTTCACAGCTGACTTAGAATGTTCAGTACTGTGTCACTAGATCACAGAGTATGAGGTGTTTATTTTTGTCTCTGTAGGAGGAAATCTCCAACAACCATGACCTTATTGCCACCTATCGCCATCACATCATGAATGACATGAACCAGTACAACCTTCAACACTTTGTTAAAGCTTACAACAGGTAAATAAACTACAAAACATGTATTTTTACTGCTCTAATTATTTTGTAAGCCACTTTATAATAACAATAATGCACCTCTGGGGTTTGTGGTATATTGCCAATATACCACGGCTAAGGGCTGTGTCCAGGCACTCAGCGTTGCGTCGTGCTTATGAACAGGCCTTTGCCGTGGTATATTGGCCATATACCACACCTCCTCAAGCCTTATTGCTTACAAATAACAAGAGCATACGTTGACTACTCATCAACATAATAGAAAAGCAAAAGGCACCAATTACAAAGATTTTACTGAGTTACAGTTCATATAAGGAAGTCGGTCAATTGAAATGTTTTAGGCCCTAATCAATGGATTTCACATGACTGGGAATACAGATATGTTGGTCACAGATAACTTAAAGAAAAAGTAGGGGTGTGGATCAGAAAACCAGTCAGTATCTGGTGTGACCACCATTTGCCTCATGCAGTGCGACACATCTCCTTCACATAGAGTTAGTTGATTGGGCTGTTGATTGTGGCATGTGGAATGATGTCCCACTTCTCTTAAATGGCTGTGGGATTTTGCTGGATGTTGACGGGAAGTGGAACACACTGTCGTACACTTCGAACCAGAGCATCCCACCGCACCTAAACACCCGGCTCTGTGGGGACTCAGTCTCACTGTGCTGATACCCAGCCATACCCACCCAATTCAATGGGTGACATGACAGGTGAGTATGCAGGCCACGGAAGAACTGGGACATTTTCAGCTCCAAGAATTATGTACAAATTCTTACGACATGTGGCCGTGCATTATCATGCTGAAACATGAGGATATGGCGGCCAATGAATGGCATGACAACGGGCCTCAGGAACTTGTCACTATCTATGTGCATTCAAATGGGCATCAATAAAATGCTATTGTTTGTTGTCTGTATCTTATGCCTGCCCATACCATAACCCCACCGCCACCATGGGGGACTCTGTTCACAACGTTGACATTAAACCACTCGCCACACGACGCCATACACCATGTCTGCCATCTGCCCAGTATAGTTGAAACTGGGATTTATCCGTGAAGAGCGCACTTCTCCAGCGTACCAGTGGCCATCAAAGGTCAGCATTTGCCCTCTGAAGTCGGTTATGACGCCGAACTGCAGTCAGGTCAAGACCCTGGTGAGGACAACGAGCAAGCAGATGCGCTTCCTTGAAGGTTTCTGAGAGTTTGTGCAGAAGTTCTTCAGTTGTGCAAAGTTGTGATCAGCTGTATGGGTGGCTGGTTTCAGACGATCCTGCAGGTGAAGAAGCCGGATGTGGAGGTCCTGGGCTAGTGTGGTTACACGTGGTCTGCGTTTGTGAGGAAGGTTGGACGTACTGCCAATTTCTCTAAAATTATGTTGGAAGCGGCTTATGGTAGAGAAATTAACATTAAATTCTCTGGCAACAGCTCTGGTGGACATTCCTGCAGTCAGCATGCCAATTGCACACTCCCTCAACTTGAGACATCTGTGGCATTGTGTTGTGTGACAGCTCATTAAACATGGGATCAACACTTCACATGTTGCGTTTTATATTTTTGTTCAGTATATATTTTATATACATACTCAAGTCTTCAAAGTCCTCCAGAGTACACTGAACACTGCCTATGAACATATATTATCTATATATTCAATGTCTCATGTGTTTAATACTATATTTATTATATATGTAAGTATGTTAATTTTGTGCCTCACTGATATGCCACCTTTTCCCATCCCAGCCGGCGTGATCTGGAGATTGAGAGGCCCATTCCTGGTGGAAAAGTCACCGTCAGAACCCTGACGTGAGTTCCAAACCTTCTGACTTTCACCATACCTCAATCACCTCACATGGCATATTGCTAGAGCCCTGAGTTTTCCCTGACCTGGAAACTCTGGGCCCTAGTTATAGGTCACATAGTCGAGGAAACTCTTGGCCCTGTAATCCTCTAACCCAACAGGTTGAAATTTGTTTCAATTCCTGTTATTGCTCTCAGGTGTCCTTCTCTGTTGGTGGTAGGAGACAGCTCTCCGGCCGTTGACGCTGTCGTAAGTTCAAGTACACACTCTGTAATCCTAAATGTCATAAACAAATCATTAACGATAATGCCTCTGGTCCTCATTCCCGGTCCCTAGGAACATGTGTTGATGCGTTGAACATTCACCTAATTTAACAGGAGATTTTTAAGATTAACAATGGAAGGTTAAAAATGTAGTTTATGATTCAAACATGGGAAAGAAGTCAAACACAACTAAAACAATTCTAGCAATGAAATATTACTCCCCCAATTCCTTTAATTTGACTACCTATTTATTTCTCTACTATGGTAAATTAATGATATTTAGTAGATAAATTAGACTCTGTACTTTGCGTCCACAGGTGGAGTGCAATACTAAGCTGGACCCGACAAAGACCACACTGCTGAAGGTGAGTGGCCTCCAACAATCTCCCTCCTGCTGCTCATAACAGATCTGATCATGGAAAGGCAATCACTGATAAGCTTCCAGTAGCTCAGTAATGACCTGGTGACTGATTTGCTAGCCTTGCCACAGGCTGAGGCTACTGCTGCTTTACCCAGCCTCCAGGGTCCTGTTCATTAGGCATGTAATATAAAATGTTTCGCAACAGAAAACAAAAATGTGCATTATTTATTGCACGAAGTCCAGCTAGAGGCCTCACTGTTTGAGTTTGTTTACCTCTGTTTGGTTCCTGATGAACACGACCCATATCACAATTCTTCCTGTCTGGCCTACTTAGGCTTACCTGGACACGTGTTGTTAATGTTAATGGACACGTGTTGTTAATGGACACGTGGTGTTTGCTGAGACAGTGTTAAATATTAAATGGGAGGTTGTTTTGTGTAATGAAGAGTTATGGCGGGTGACTGTCGTCCCGCTGATAACGTGCTACCTTAACTCTGCTCTCTTGAATGACGCACCCCATGAGGTGTTAACTGACTCCAAACTCATAGCCTCTTTCTTTTCTCCCCTCCTCCATCCAGATGGCTGATTGTGGAGGCCTGCCCATGGTTGACCAGGTGTGTTTCTAGCTTGTTAACATGTTCACGGAGGCCGGGCGGATTGGGGTGGCCAAGGGATAACAGTTAGGGGGCTAATACAGGGCAGCTTCACTTAAGAGCATTAGTGACAGTAGCAATGAGGCACGGACGTCAGGCTGGAGAGTTTATACCCAGCTCAGCACCTTCTGCTGCAACAGCTGTCATACATACGCCTCTATCACAGAGTCTGTAGGATATGCCATGAATCTGTCAGTTGATATGTCATTATGTGGATAATAACAGGGAAAAAAGTGCCTAACTTTCTCATTTGCTCTCTCGACAGCCTGCAAAGCTGACAGAGGCCTTCAAGTACTTCATTCAGGGAATGGGCTACAGTAAGTACACACTCTCTCTGTGTAACCAACGCTGACCAGTAATTATATTAACATTAGGTATGTAGAAATATAAAAGCCTGTTACCCTATTTGTTGCTGCCAACTAATAATATGGATCTTCACGACAACCTGTAAGAATGACATTGTCTAGAACTAGGAGATGAGATTAGTAACTTCACCTTCAGATTACACATTTAGACAACAGGAAGTCTGTTACCTGTTCTATAATGATTAAATATAATATATTACATAATGCCCTCAATAGGAATTCAGCTGACCATGGACACAGGAGTGTGAATGGATCATTAACCTTGTCTCTCCTCCTGTTCCCCCTGCTTCCTCCTCCTATGGGCCCTTTTCCTCCTCCTATTCCCCCTGCTTCCTCTACCTCCTCCTATGGGCCCTTTTCCTCCTCCTGTTCCCCCTGCCTCCTTTTCCTCCTCCTTCTCTCCTCTTCCTCCTTCCCTCAGTGCCTGCTGCCAGCATGACCAGACTGGTCCGCTCTCGCACGGCGTCCGGATCCAGCATCCACTCCATGGAAGGCAACAGGAGCCGGTCTCACACCAACGAGGGAAACCGAAGCCGGTCACACACCAACGAGAAGCGTGGCCGCTCCCACACAGACAGTATGGAAGGCACAGCAAACAGCAGCGCCGCTCTCAAGTCCACCGAAGTGTCCTGCTAGATGACCCTTACCCTCGACCTTTAACCTCCTGGTTCCTGCTGCGCTGCCACTAACCGTTCACACACACACACACACACTGCATTCCATACCATTCAATGCAATTGGGATGCCCCCAATTGGAGAATGTTTTCTCTATGCAAAGAGTTGTTTTTGTAAAGATATGCAAGTATATACTACTGCATAATAAAGGAAATTCTGTAGAGGAAAAGAAATAAACGGATCCTTTCCCATCTGCAGAGTCCGGTGGAATATCTAGGTGTTAGGGGCAACGCAGCTGAGCGACACCGCAACAGAGAATGTGGGAGAAAGCTGTTGCTGCAGAGCGAGTACCTAGTACACCAGTTTGTACATTTTTCTTTTTTTTCTCTTTTAAATCTCTCATTAGGATTTTTTTGGTTTGTTGTAGCGTTTTATCACATCTGACACTGTTTTCTTAAATGCATACCTGACTGTAAATGAGTGTTTCTTTCTGTTCTCATTGTTATTGTTCATTAACTTTTCAGTGTTATAATTCATGTTCTGTGTGATATAGGACAGACAGTGTTAGGCCTAGATGTGGAGAAAGAATAGGGAGGCAAGTGGATATTCGTCTTTGAAACAGTGGGAAGGAGGGAATCGGAAATGTATCATTGGCATACAACACATTCCTGTAATCATTCTTCTGTTTTGTTGTCCAATCATTTTGAGTTAACAGTCTCCTGGATGTTCTGTATCTGTCAACTCTGTGGAATCAAACAACTGTTCTATTCTAGAACATTCCAAAATACGCTATTCTTTTCATTAATCAAACAACAAACTAAATCGAACAGCTTTGCATCCTATTGCTTTATTAACAGATCATGGCTTCAGGCAAAAGTTTTTTTTATTTTGGATATTTTTTTTGTGTATGTAAATGTTCTCTATGCAATCAAGCATGGCAGAACAAAGATGATGTGCCATGGAAACCTTCTCTGATTTATGAAAGTTATTTTGTTGTGATGGATTTGAGAGAATCAAGCTGATAGATCCACATAATGTAATATGAGGATAGTTATCCGTAGAACGTATCAAAACCCTCCCACTCTTACTTGCACTACAGCAACACTTGCCGGCTTTGTAGAATACAGGCCTACATCGCTTTGTAAAGATGCACAACTGCCTAATGCTGTAGATGAGAAGCATTAAATATGGCATAACAGTTTTGTATTTATTTAATAAATAAAAACCTATAACGTTTTGTCCTGGTGTTGTGATTACTGCAATGATCATAAGTAGAATGTGACCTTGTAAGAATGACACCACACTTCCACAGACGGCTATTTAACTATATATATATATATAGTACATGCATTCTATAGTAGCATCTCACGCCGTCTTACTCATTATTCAATTCAGAGCCACGTGATCAAACCAATCTTTACATGAGTGTGGACGAGATTTCGTGAAACTTGTCACTGTGACTTTCAAAGAAATACCTGTATGGCAACATTTTTTTTCAATCATTTAGTATTGAATAAATTAAAACTAAAATATTTCACACTCATTCCCAAAGCAACCCTATACAGACCATAAAGATATGCTGAAAAAAATCCTCAAGTTTAAATATCCCCTTATAAGAAAAATACTATGGGTGGGATTCAGTCCAATGGACTCAATCCAATGCAAGATATAGCGCAGCACACTATAACAGACTAAAGGTCATTTAGGCTTGAGCTGACAATCAAAGCATTTACCATGAATGCCATCTCCGCGGACACCGGGAAAATGCCTTCAAACGGCGGACTGTCTGTTGTCTGGTGCTCTGCACTATAACGCGCCTCAGATTGAATACTTGCCTTTATGTATACAAACAACAAAAATCTGAAGTTCTGACAAAACAAAACGTTTGAGGAAGGGAAAAGAAGATCAAAATGTAGGTAGATGGAAGTTTAGGGCTCTACTCCGTATCACCTAAGTTCAGTGTTACAGTTTGATTGAAATTTAAAGACAATGTTCTCGTGTTAGCGAAGTCTGCATTCACGGTAAACACTGCATATGTTGGGTCAATCAGAAATGACCTTTAAATTTATATTGTGCAATCTGTAACGCTTCAGCGATCCAGACTGAATAGAGCCCTTAATACGCTTACGGCTAATTATTGAAATGTCTCAGTTCACGATCTCAGGGTAACCATAGTAATTCTCCAGCTCGGCGAAGATGTCATTGGGGTTCCTGCAGCTGAGGTTACAGAAGCAGGCGTTGATCCACATCACCTGCCATGTGAACACGGCCCCGTTGGGACACACAAACTCCACGTCGATGGTCTTGGACTTGTAGGGAATGCAGCAGCGATCGTCTGTGGCCATGCACACCCCACAGTATTTAGGCCAGTAAGGCTGCTTACTGACACAGCCCGAGATTGTGAAGTTTTTTGGCTGTTCTTCTCTGTAGATGTTCAGACACTTCTTCCCTGGCTGAGAGCGATAAGAGAGAGAGGAGAACAAGTTGAATGATTGAATCAATGCTTTGTAATGTTCCTATAATATTGGGAATGTTGTATTTTTTTAGGTGAACTCTTCAATATAGATATCGTGAACAAACATTTGACCTCTGCAATGCATGTGCGTCTATGCATGCATGCATATGTGTGTCTGTGTCCACGTGTGCATGCATATTTGAGCGTACAAGTGTGCCTGTGCACGTCAGTACATGTACCTTGATGTGCTTGGTGATGTCCACCCCACAGGGCCGTATGTTGCAGAGGCGGGACTCTTTCACCATCTCACACCTCTCGTTGGCGTTGGAGACGCGCAGTGACAGACCTCGACCACACGTCTTAGAACAGATACTCCAGGAGGTGGTCTGGATCACACAGTTCCTACTCCGGCCCTGAGCCTCAGCAGGAAGAGCTATGTCAACAAAGAGACAGACAGACAGACAGACAGACAGACAGACAGACAGACAGACAGACAGACAGACAGACAGACAGACAGACAGACAGACAGACAGACAGACAGACAGACAGACAGACAGACACAGACACTTTTGTGAGTGTAATGTTTACTGTACATTTTTATTGTTCATTTAACTTTTGTTTATTATCTACTTCACTTGTTTTGGCAATGTTAAGATATGTTTCCAATGCCAATAAAGCCCTTAAATTGAAATTGAAATTGAATTGAGAGAGAGAGGAGGGACAGTGTCTGACAGACCAACCAACCTGGTTGGGGTAATTTTTACCCTTGATTATTGTTGACAATATTGATTAGTATTATTTTAATTATGTTAATATTGTAAATCTCCAAAGTAAGCTTATGTTATGCCAATAAAGCAAATTGAATTGAGAGAGAGATACGTAGCTAGATAGAGAGAGAGCAAGAGAGAGAGATGCATAGATAGAGATACATAGATAGAGAGATACATGGAGAAAGAGAGATACAAAGAGAGAGCGTGTGAGAGAGAGATGCATAGATAGACAGAGAGATAGATGCATAGACAGAGAGATACATCGATAGAGAGATAGATACATGGATAGAGAGATGCATAGAGAGAGAGATAGATACATGGATAGAGAGATGCATAGAGAGAGAGATAGATACATGGATAGAGAGATGCATAGAGAGAGAGATAGATACATGGATAGAGAGATGCATAGAGAGAGAGATAGATACATGGATAGAGAGATGCATAGAGAGAGAGATAGATACATGCATAGAGAGATGCATAGATAGAGAGATAGATACATGGATAGAGAGATGCATAGAGAGAGAGATAGATACATGGATAGAGAGATGCATAGAGAGAGAGAGATAGATACATGGATAGAGAGATGCATAGAGAGAGAGATAGATACATGGATAGAGAGATGCATAGAGAGATGCATAGATAGAGAGATAGATACATGGATAGAGAGATGCATAGAGAGAGAGATACATAGACAGAGATACATACAAAGAGAGAGATACATACATAGAGAGAGAGATACAAAGAAAGAGAGAAAGATACATAGATAAAGAGAGCGAGACAGAGAATAATAACAATTGAATATGGGCAGTGATATAATTGTTCATCAAAACTGGACCTAATAGCTTGTTGCAATGAGAAGTGCTTTTACCTTCAAGATTGATAGTTAAGTCGTGCAAGGGTGACAGGTCTCATTGCTATTTTGTATTTTTTTACCAAAACAAACATTCTCTTGTAAATCCATGTTCTCTTTTGGCTTTGCACACTACTGGCCAGGATTGCTGAGCACTTGAACTACCCAAAAATAACACTGAGACACAGAGAGAGTGAGAGTGTACAGGAAAAGGGTTTGGTCTTCTCTCTCTGCACCTCTGGTTCTCCATGGAGTAACAACCTACAACCACACCCTAGTCCACCACTGATACTGTTCCAAGAACCCACACAGCATACTGCTGCAACAGCCAGCTACACTGTGAGCTACACTGTGAGCTACACTGTGAGCTACACTGTGAGCTACACTGTGAGCTACACTGTGAGCTACACTGTGAGCTACACTGTGAGCTACACTGTGAGCTACACTGTGAGCTACACTGTGAGCTACACTGTGAGCTACACTGTGAGCTACACTGAAGCACTGTCCTCAAACTATTTTGCTTCACAATTCACAAAGGAATACCCAATATGCTCCTGTGTTATTAGTGTTTTAAGATTCTCAATACATACATATCAACTGTAGCATACTGCAGTGGAGGCTGGTGACGGGAGGACAGCTTATAGTAATGACTGGAATTAAGTGAATGGAATGGTATCATAATGTTCCATTCATTCCATTCCAGCCATTAGTATGAGCATGTCCTCACATTTAAAGTGACACCAGCCACCATTGATTGACTGATTAAATGAATGATTGTTGAGAGCTCTTACAAAAGACATCCGTATGTATGTATTCTGATACTTACAAATGGCATAATAAAACATGACCTTAACCTTAATTGATTGATGGTTCTGTGTCCTACCCTCCACTGCATGTCTTGGAGCAGTCTTCCTCCCCTTCTTGGGCTCGTCACAGATCCACTGTTCACAGCAGCGTCCGGGGATCTTGACCCTCCTCGGGTTCTGGCACCACACCCGGGGGGGCTGGGAGTCCGTACACAGGGTCACGCACCCGATGGCCCCGTTCACACACAGACACTGGTATTTACAGCTGGGCTTGAAGCTCTGCCCATTCCGGTAGATCACACCATCATGCTCGCAGCCTGTGCCAACCATATCTGGCAAAGAAGGTCAGGACAGAAGTCTTACATCACGGAGAGATACACAGTGGTAATGATGACAAGGTCATGTAGCAGCTTTTGTTTTTAGTGATATCTGAACAAAAACAAACATGTCATGACATCAGGTAATATGATTATGAAACATGTTCACTTTTTAATTGTTAACTTGTCATTGCATTTCTCATTTTCTTTAAGGATTATGTTACTAGATGTGCAATTAGTGTGTTGGGACATGATGATATCAGTGTTACCGTGACTTATGATTGGTGTCTTTAGTCATTGTCTTACGTCAGATAGCGAGTTGATTCCACCTACACTCGGTTGAGGGACGAGTGTGGTGTAGGAGTGTGGTGTAGGAGTGTGGTGTAGGAGTGACGCGATCTGACGTAAGACAACGGTCTTTAGTAGGTTAGAATGACACTTACATGCACACACTCCTTTTTCGTACCTCGGCTTGTCTGAGCTGTAGTCGCAGTACAGTCCCTTATGGTAGTCACAGGTGTCTGCCTCGTTACACTCCTCCCCCACCTGCCTGGCGCAGGCCTTGCAGCAGTCACAGCCGTCCATGAGCAGGCTCACTCCTGCGGGGCAGGGGGGGAGGACCGGGGGGCACTCACAGGGCCAGTGGCAGTACTGGGTCCGGTTGTATGGCTCCAGGTCTGTGGGTTCTGTTAGGGGCAGCATGGCAGTGGAATTCTGGGTCTGGGAGTAGGCCTAGATGAGAGGGACAAGGAGGAGTTAGGGTTATGTGCTCTTGATATGCATAATACATATTTTAGTTTGGTATGGTCAAATGCTATGACCTTGTAACACAATAAACCATGTAAGTAGAGAACAGACATCCCTAAGGCATCAAATATGTCTTTTTTCTGAGTAGGCTACCATATCTGGGACAATTTAAAACACTTCTCAGCACTCGGTTGAAGTAGCAACAGTACAGGAGAATAATAATCTGTTACATAAGCAGTATTAATTCACCCCAAGGAACAAAGTCATAATTAACTTCATCTACTTAATCTTTTCATTTCCAACCTGTCCTAACTAGCTCCCTCTCGTTCGGCCAACGACATAATAGACCCAAATCCCCTATTGGGCTGGATAAATGTTGCACCTCCTGAATGGGTTAAAGGATTGGTTTGCAGGCCGTCTTTATAGCAATGTTGAATTACAGGGTAACGGAGAGACAATTACATTTTAGTCCTTTAGGCGACGTGCTTACCCAGAGCGACATACAGGAGTAATTAGAGTTAAGTTGCTTGCCCAAAAGCACACCTAGTTAACTTGGGGATTCAACCTCTCAGTTTCTGGCCCAACACTCTTAACCGCTAGGGTACCTGCCGTTCCACAGGTCTTGAGTTAGTAGTCCTGTCCCATGGCCAAGGCTACATTTGAAAAAATGATTTCATCAATATGACACTGGTTAGTCTAGGTAATATTTGATCCCTGTCTACAAAATATTCAGGCTGTATATTATTCTGCCTATTTCTCATATTGTTTCTTTGAAAAATTTAAGTATGTTCATAGCTGAAGTTACAAAACAAGTTCAATAAAAGGTGTCCAACATTTCACCCCATGAATATTGCCTGTACAAACTATATATTAATGCCAAGATCAGAAACAGAACATTTTTAAAGCACTCATAAACAGATGCTGTCTGAACAAGCCACCAGGGAGAGTTTTACAACCAAACAAATGGTGGTTGGTCTTAGATCCAGACTGTATGAGTCCCTTCATAGGGAACTGGCCCGTCCACTGGTTCAGACTGGCTATAAAGATGAGTTTTAGTCTAGGATCCAGAGTGTATGGGTCTCTTCTGAGGAAACTGGCCCGTCCGCTGGCTCAGACTGGCTACAAACATGATTCTTAGTCTAGGATCCAGACTGTCTGAGTGTGAAGAGAGTATGACTTTCTTGTATGAGTCAGGACACAGAGTGTTCTACAACACATTATTACAGATCACGTAGCCAGATTGCCTAATGGTCTAATTTAAAAAGTCATACACTCTATTTTGGCTGTGCCTTGCATGCCACCTGCGGCCCAAAATGCTGCGACTACTCTTATTTCTGATGTCTGAACATTCAACAAGCAGACACTTTTTATGAACTTTTTTCAGAATCCGAACATATTGGGCGGGTTTCCCAGACCGGTTTCCAGCCTAGGCCTTTCTCAATAGAGATTCTCTATCCAAATCACTTTTTAGTCCAGGACCAGGCTTAATCTGTGTCCGGGAAACCGGCCCATTGAAAACAATATTAACTCTTGTTGTTACTGTCATAACAGCAACCACTGCCTTTCCCATACAGGTTACTGCAGGGTAGAATTCTCTATTATAAACTGGGTGGTTTTAGCCCTGAATGCTGATTGGTTGACAGCCGTGGGATATCAGACCGTATACCACAGGTATGACAAAACATTTATTTTTACTTCTCTAATTATGTTGGTAACCAGCTTAGAATAGCAATACGGCACTTTTGGGGTTTGTGGTATATGGCCAATATACCAAGGCTAAGGGCTGTATCCAGGAAGTCTGTGTTGCGTCATGCTTAAGAACAACCTTTAGCATTCATGCGTTCTAACTACCCGCTATTCAAAGTGCTCTCAACAAATTAAGGGAATCGTTCGCAAACATTGGCACATTCTAAGATCCGATGATAGTATCGGGAATGTGTTTTCAGACCTTCCCTTGGTCGTATACTCGCAGGACAGAAAACTCAAGAGATCAATTGCTAAACTCTGATTTACCACCCCAAGATATCCCTGCACAATGTGTATTTGTGCCCCTACTGGATGGAAACTACAAGTGTAATGGCTGTGCTCAATGCAATGGCACTTACAAATGTAGATCCTTCAAACACCCCCAAACAGGGAAACTGATCCCAATCAAAGGTGTTATCACCTGCTCCACTAAGGCAGTTATTTATCTTATAACTTGTCCTTGTGGTAAAACTTATGTGGGCAAAACAAAGCGCGAATTAAAATTACGTATCTTGGAGCATCGTAGCACCATTAGGTGCAAAAACTCGACTTACCCAGTTACGGCCCACTTTTTGGAAGCAAACCACTCGATTTAGTCTCTACGTTATATTGGCATCGAACATGTCACCCTCCCTAGGAGAGGGGAACCTCGTCTCTACGTTATATTGGCATCGAACATGTCACCCTCCCTAGGAGAGGGGAACCTCGTCTCTACGTTATATTGGCATCGAACATGTCACCCTCCCTAGGAGAGGGGAACCTCATCTCTACGTTATATTGGCATCGAACATGTCACCCTCCCTAGGAGAGGGGAACCTCGTCTCTGCGTTATATTGGCATCGAACATGTCACCCTCCCTAGGAGAGGGGAACCTCGTCTCTACGTTATATTGGTATCGTACATGTCACCCTCCCTAGGAGAGGGGAACCTCGTCTCTACGTTATATTGGCATCGAACATGTCACCCTCCCTAGGAGAGGAGGTGACCTCGTCTCTACGTTATATTGGCATCGAACATGTCACCCTCCCTAGGAGAGGGGAACCTTGTCTCTACGTTATATTGGCATCGAACATGTCACCCTCCCTAGGAGAGGAGGTGACCTCGTCTCTACGTTATATTGGCATCGAACATGTCACCCTCCCTAGGAGAGGGGAACCTTGTCTCTACGTTATATTGGCATCGAACATGTCACCCTCCCTAGGAGAGGAGGTGACCTCGTCTCTACGTTATATTGGCATCGAACATGTCACCCTCCCTAGGAGAGGAGGTGACCTCGTCTCTACGTTATATTGGCATCGAACATGTCACCCTCCCTAGGAGAGGGGAACCTCGTCTCTACGTTATATTGGCATCGAACATGTCACCCTCCCTAGGAGAGGAGAACCTCGTCTCTACGTTATATTGGCATCGAACATGTCACCCTCCCTAGGAGAGGGGAACCTCGTCTCTACGTTATATTGGTATCGAACATGTCACCCTCCCTAGGAGAGGGGGTGACCTCGTCTCTACGTTATATTGGCATCAAACATGTCACCCTCCCTAGGAGAGGAGAACCTCGTCTCTACGTTATATTGGTATCGAACATGTCACCCTCCCTAGGAGAGGGGGTGACCTCGTCTCTACGTTATATTGGCATCGAACATGTCACCCTCCCTAGGAGAGGGGGTGACCTCGTCTCTGCGTTATATTGGCATCGAACATGTCACCCTCCCTAGGAGAGGGGAACCTCGTCTCTACGTTATATTGGCATCGAACATGTCACCCTCCCTAGGAGAGGGGAACCTCGTCTCTACGTTATATTGGTATAGAACACGTCACCCTCCCTAGGAGAGGAGAACCTCGTCTCTACGTTATATTGGCATCGAACATGTCACCCTCCCTAGGAGAGGGGAATCTCGTCTCTACGTTATATTGGCATCGAACATGTCACCCTCCCTAGGAGAGGAGGTGACCTCGTCTCTACGTTATATTGGTATAGAACATGTCACCCTCCCTAGGAGAGGGGAACCTCATCTCTACGTTATATTGGCATCGAACATGTCACCCTCCCTAGGAGAGGGGAACCTCGTCTCTACGTTATATTGGTATCGTACATGTCACCCTCCCTAGGAGAGGGGAACCTCGTCTCTACGTTATATTGGCATCGAACATGTCACCCTCCCTAGGAGAGGGGAACCTCGTCTCTACGTTATATTGGTATCGAACATGTCACCCTCCCTAGGAGAGGAGAACCTCGTCTCTACGTTATATTGGCATCGAACATGTCACCCTCCCTAGGAGAGGAGGTGACCTCGTCTCTACGTTATATTGGCATCGAACATGTCACCCTCCCTAGGAGAGGGGAACCTCGTCTCACGTTATATTGGCATCGAACATGTCACCCTCCCTAGGAGAGGGGGGAAGCTCGACATTTATTGTTAAAACGAGAGGCTGCCTGGATCTTTAATTTAAAGACCCTTTGCTCCCTTCGGTCTCAATGTAGACTTTGATCTGAAGCCATTCTTGTGATTAATCTATTGTAAATGTTTGTAGGCTTATGTAGCCAAATTGTATCTATGATCGTACGCTATCCATTTGTTTTTGTATGCTGTTTAAATATATGAGAATTAACCAATGATATCAGGCCATACCCGGCCATGATTACAGACACCTGTGTGTCTTTTGACACTATATAAATGAGTCAACCTGCAGTGTTTGTCATTATACCCTGATGAAGACAGTTGGACAGAAATATTTTTGCATCTGAGCTCCTAGAGTGCGCGGCTCTCCTTTATTTTTTTAAGAACAACCTTTAACCATGGTATATTGGCTATACCCCCGGTGCCTTATTGCTTAATTAAACCTCTAATTACATTTCAGCCTCAACATGTTAAATATCATAAAAACCAAAGAGCTTCTAATCCATGTAAATTATACACACACAATGAATCTGTAATTAATTCATTGTAGAAAAGACCCCTTAATCATCTAAAAAGTTTCTCATATTTTTTCTCTTAAGCTTCCTTTACGTTTTTCTAATAGGATTCTGTTAATAAATAGTAAATTCATGACGTGCATAGGAGGCTTAATACAGATCAATGAGGCTTAACCACAGGTGTAGCACAGAGCCAGTAACCAGGGGGTTCTGCTGCTGAAGCCCAGTCAGCTGTCATCAGGCTCAGTCAATCACACAACAACATCAGAGAACACCAATATGTCCCAAATGGTACTCTGTTCCCTATATAGTGTACTACTTTTGAGCAGAGCAGTATGGGCCCTGGTTAAAAGTAGTTCACTATATAGGGAATAGGGTGCCATTTGGGACACAATCACAAAATATGACTTTACGCCTCACAATTGGTTATATGGGTGTTTCTCAAGGTAATGAAACCCACACGGATCACAACAACAACTGATCATGACATTAACAGTTTGTTGTCTTCATGTAGCTTCCCTTCTTTAACCTAAAAAGGAAGAGAAAGTAGAGAGGTGTAGTCAATGATGTCATAATATCCATATACATATGGCATAACAGGAAGTTGAACTGGGTTTTCTAATGAGATGACAAGCTTTGCGCATGTCGGTTTCCTAACCCCCATCATATCTAGACAGCTGAAATTGGAGTTGAGATGAACGTGAATACCATGACGTGTTCAGGGTTATAACCTTTTGACCCTTTGTGTGACCTTTATTTGACCTTGTGACCTTAAACATATATCATCAAACGCGGTAAAGTGCTGAGACTGAAAAAGTGATCAATCAATTGTCAATTATCTTGATGGAGGGTGAGTGATAAAACATAAGTTTGAGCCCAGCAAATCAGAGACGATGTGAGCAGTTTTAACTTTTGAAATCTATTGAGGTTCTTTAAAATCTTTCATGAGGACAATTAAACTAGAAAAAACCCGAAACTTTGCTGTTTGTTGAGGCCATGCAAATAATAGTGTTTTCCAATAACTTGTGGAATCTGGAGTAAAATGCAAAACCTGACTCCACACAACCACAAGGTGGCAGTAAAGTATGACTAAGAATGGGATGTGTAATAGGAATGGCAGGTGATTTTACTCGAAATGTCACAGTAGATCCAATACCAGAGGAGTCAATTCTGCAGAATGATGTTCTCTGGTTCTGAAGCCTAAAGGTGACTAAGGCATCACATATTGGTAGGCCATTCAATATTCAATATAGTTTTTTCATCGTTAGCGACTATGTTTATATCTTAATTGGAAATTAGCAGTGGTGGAAAGTACTTAACTGAAAAATACTTTAAAGTGCTACCTAAGTCGTTTTTTTGTTGTTGCATATCTGTACTTTATTATTTATATTTCTGATTATTTTTATTTTTATTCCACTACATTCCTAAAGAACTCCATACATTTTCCCTGGCACAAAAAAGTAGTTGTTACATTTTGAATGCTTAGCAGGACATGAAAATAGTCCAATTCACGCACTTATCAAGAGAACATCCCTGTCATCCCTACTGCCTCTGATCTGGCGGACTCACTAAACACAATTTTCGTGTGTAAATGATGTCTGAGTTTTGGACTGTGCCCCTAGCTATAAGTCAATAAAAAAACAAACATGAAAATTGTGCCGTCTGGTTTGCTTAATATAAGGAATTTGACATGATTTATACTTTTACTTTTCATACATAAGTATATTTGAGCAATTACATTTACTTTTGATACTGAAGTATATTTAAAACCAAATTATGTTAGACTTTTACTCAAGTAGTATTTTACTGCGTGACTTTCACTTTTACTTGAGTCATTTTCTATTAAGGTATCTTTACTTTTACTCAAATACGACAATTGGGTACTTTATCCACCACTGGAAATTTGCACATTAAATGATTTAGGCCTAATAAATCAAAATAAATCATAAGAGTCGGGTCTGGTACTTCAGAAAGAAATATATTTGCTAAATAAAGTTTAAACCATGTGTTAATAAAAATAATTACGATGACACTTTCTCACCTTTTGAATCCCAGCTGCTATAAGAATCCACACCAGGAGCCAGCTCATCACTGGTTACGAATTTTAAATTCATTGAAGCCAGAATTACTCCTTTTCTAAAACCAAAATATTTTGCGCTGCACAAGTCTCAGGCATTCTGCTTCTTGTAGTTGTCCTCTCCTCCGCGAGGACCACTGTCTCGGACTGGGACTGGAGATGTTATTAAAGCTCGTCCTGCTGACGTCAGGTTTTAGGACGAGCCCCGCATTTTTCTAGCATAGCGCTCTGACTTTTCCCTCTCCTCCACTCTCACCCGCTGCTCCTCGGGCTTGCTGCTCCTCAGCCACGAAAGCCTGTCATGAAGTTGAGGTGGCTTGTCTATAACGGACAGGGTGGTGGTTTTCCAAAATATGGGAGGATTGGGGAGGGTTATGTTTTACGTTCGCCCTTTTACAGGTTTTACTATATAATTTATTCCATCCAAGACACATTTCGTCTGCTTGCGCCTCCCGTAGGTCAAGGTGTCTTGATACTTCCCTTATGCACTATGCTTTTCCTTTCGCTAACTACACCACAAGTCAATATAGCCTACCAGTCTAACTGCCCTCTATCCACCATTCATAGTGACAATAGTGGTAGGTGGATCGTTCATCCCGATCTACAATATGCTAACTAGTTATCATAACACACATCAATTCATTCAAAGCTGCACTAATTTTCAATAAATGCAGAGAGGCCAGGTATGTCATTGCTCATGAAAGAACAGTGAAGACATGAGACACTCAGCTCAAAAAGCTCCCCTATTGATCTTGTTTAGGGACAATATTATTATCCTACCTAGACTAGCCTACAACACCACAATGAAAAATTGCATTATTGTTTTCAAGTGAGTACAAAATTCTACTCTAGGTTGTAAACTGCACTGAACATCTCATTTGAATATCGACGCAAAAGCCCTGCAATTTGAATATTTAATTCCATTCCTTCCATTTGGACCAGTTGTGGGTCTACTCTGAACAGTTTATAATGTCTAGAAAGGCACAGTAGCTGGCCAGTCTGTCTGTATTTTAAGTTCTGATACTGAGATGGGCTATCTGTTGCAGATCATCATTCTTCCAAGTCTTCCTAAAATAATGTTGAGGCATACCATAATGTTGAAGTGCCAGAAATCGGTATGCTTTGCTTACTGGTTGTGGTACATTGGCACTGAAACCTGTTCATGGAACAATATTGTGAGTTGATTGTATGCGGGGGAGAGTGTACAATGTTCTTTATAGTAAAAGGGGAGGGTCATGTGAAAATATTTTTAACGTTGGAGAGGGGAGTGTATTTTCTTTATGACACTTTAAGTTGGACAAGCCTCCCCCCTCCCCCCGACGAACTGGCCATGAACTGAGCAATGTGCATCCCAGCTATGCCACTGAGCTGTAGATTATTCAATAGCATTTGTAAACAAACAGGAATTATTACGTGTAGCTGTATGACTAGGGAGGGATAGTCAGTCCTACATTCTCTAAAGAAGGAAGAAGTAGTTTATTATGTTTTCATATGACCACCAAGGTGAGTTGAATTTCCCCTCAAACTTAAGAATCTAGCCTATAGGAATTAAATGAAACGTGTCTGGTTGAATACTCGTCTGGTTCACAGATGTTCAGTTCAGGAAGACAATGATGTATTTTTAAATGTCTGGAATTAACGGCCTTTGCTGTTAAATGACATAGGTCTATTGAAGTTTTCTACATTGCCTTTGGTGTGGAAAATGTGTTAAGGAAACTGATTTATGTGAAAGGTGGTTATGTCTCAGATCCACAGTCACTTTAGCACACACAGCTCACACTCTCCAACACAGGGAGTTCTCACTCCTGACCAAGTGTAGCTGTCTGCTGGTCTACATACTATGGAAAAACCTCTTTGTACTAAACCAAAGCAATGCTTTGATTGGTATATTATGGACATGTGTAAAGCCAGGTAAACTGACGAGAGCGATGCTCTGAGGTGATCTGAGAGGTGTGTTTTCCACACTTACCACATCAACCTTACCCCTCATAGTACATACTGACATTACCTCTCAGAGCACACAGACAGACACTGACATTACCCCTCAGAGCACACAGACAGATACTGACATTACCCCTCAGAGCACACAGACAGATACTGACATTACCCCTCAGAGCACACAGACAGATTCTGACATTACCTCTCAGAGCACACAGACAGACACTGACATTACCCCTCAGAGCACACAGACAGACACTGACATTACCCCTCAGAGCACACAGACAGATACTGACATTACCTCTCAGAGCACACAGACAGACACTGACATTACCCCTCAGAGCACACAGACAGATACTGACATTACCCCTCAGAGCACACAGACAGATTCTGACATTACCTCTCAGAGCACACAGACAGACACGGACATTACCCCTCAGAGCACACAGACAGATACTAACATTACCCCTCAGAGCACACAGACAGATACTGACATTACCCCTCAGAGCACACAGACAGATTCTGACATTACCTCTCAGAGCACACAGACAGACACGGACATTACCCCTCAGAGCACACAGACAGACACTGACATTACCCCTCAGAGCACACAGACAGACACTGACATTACCTCTCAGAGCACACAGACAGACACTGACATTACCTCTCAGAGCACACAGACACGGACATTACCCCTCAGAGCACACAGACAGACACTGACATTACCCCTCAGAGCACACAGACAGACACTGACATTACCTCTCAGAGCACACAGACAGACACTGACATTACCTCTCAGAGCACACAGACAGACACTGACATTACCCCTCAGAGCACACAGACAGATACTGACATTACCCCTCAGAGCACACAGACAGATTCTGACATTACCTCTCAGAGCACACACACCTTGTCCTCTTCTCCGCCCCAGTAAACATTGTCACCATCCACTACCAGAGGATAACATCAGGACTGAACACATTTCACCTAGTGTCCCGGTGATAAACCATTCATCATGCATCTGCTACTCATTTTAGTTTTAACACAAAAGTGGCATTCAGTGTGAAACTGTGCATCATAAAAATGTCAATCAAAAACTGCACCTGAGGCAAGGCGGCTTGTTTTCCATGTGTTTGTAGCTGCGTTATCAAACGGCATGTGGTGAAGAGATTCGGATGACTATGTAAGTAATTGTCCGTCCGACAGAAAAAGAAAAGGGGACTGTTAAATGGAAAAGCTATAAATCAATGTTAAAATCCAGGTATGTCACATGATTGCACATAATAACAGCCATGTTGACTACCGCCTTGCCTAAAGTATAGGATGTGCTATGCTTCAGCCCAATGAGAGTTAGCTGACCTATGCTTCAGCAGTGGTGTAAAGTACTTAAGTAAAAATACTTTAAAGTATTACTTAAGTTGTTTTTTGAAGTATCTGTACTGTACTTCACTATTTCTATTTTTGCCAACTTCTACTTCACTACATTCCTAAAGAAAATAATGTACTTTTTACTCCATACATTTTCCCTGACTCCCAAAAGTACTTGTTACATTTTGACAGGAAAATGGTCCAATTCACACACTTATCAAGAGAACATCCCTGGTCATCCCTACTGCCTCTGATCTAGTGGACTCACTAAACACAAATGCTTCGTTTATAAATTATGTCTGAGTGTTGGAGTGTGTCCCTGGCCCAAAAAAATTTGCCATCTGGTTTGCTTAATATAAGGAAGTTCAACTGATTTATACTTTTACTTTTGATACTTAAGTATATTTAAAAATAAATACTTTCAAACTTTTACTCAAGTAGTGTTGAGTACTTTTTCCACCACTGTGCTTCAGCCCAATGAGAGTTGGTTGACCTATGCTTCAGCTTCAGCCCATGAGAGTTGGCTGACCTATGCTTCAGCTTCAGCCCATGAGAGTTGGCTGACCTATGCTTCCGCTTCAGCCCAATGAGAGTTGGCTGACCTATGCTTCAGCTTCAGCCCATGAGAGTTGGCTGACCTATGCTTCAGCTTCAGCCCATGAGAGTTGGCTGACCTATGCTTCCGCTTCAGCCCAATGAGAGTTGGCTGACCTATGCTTCCGCTTCAGCCCAATGAGAGTTGGCTGACCTATGCTTCCGCTTCAGCCCAATGAGAGTTGGCTGACCTATGCTTCTGCTTCAGCCCAATGAGAGTTGGCTGACCTATGCTTCCACTTCAGCCCAATGAGAGTTGGCTGACCTATGCTTCTGCTTCAGCCCAATGAGAGTTGGCTGACCTATGCTTCTGCTTCAGCCCAATGAGAGTTGGCTGACCTATGCTTCCGCTTCAGCCCAATGAGAGTTGACTGACCTATGCTTCAGCTTCAGCCCAATGAGAGTTGGCTGACCTATGTTTCCACTTCAGCCCAATGAGAGTTGGCTGACCTATTTTTCCGCTTCAGCCCAGTGAGAGTTGGCTGACCTGTGCTTCAGCTTCAACCCAATGAGAGTTGGCTGACCCATGCTTCCGCTTCAGCCCAATAAGAGTTGGCTGACCTATGCTTCCGCTTCAGTCCAACGGGAGTTGGCTGACCGATGCTTCCGCTTCAGCCCAATGAGAGTTGGCTGACCTATGCTTCCGCTTCAGCCCAATGAGAGTTGGCTGATCTAACGTCATTTTCTTGTCATATACAGTTCCTAATGTTTAAAGTTATTCACAAAGAGGCTCATGGAGTGTTGATCTAGAATCAGTTCCTCTATGTCCATGTATTCTTATTAAATGTGATCTAAAAGGCAAAACTAACCCTAAATCAGCACTCCTACTCTGAGACATTTGATAAAATAGGGACTGTTCTATCTCAACCATGGACCATCAAAGAAGGGTTTGATCTGATGGGTTGAGTGATGCAGAAACCAATTTCATAAATCGGCTGACTGTAGAATCAGCCTGGCTGTCCATGTACTTTTGGTGTGCGCCCCAAATCTCTATATATTGCACTCCTTGTGATCAATGACCTATGGGCCCTGGTCAAAGTATTGCGTTCTAAAATAAATAGGGTGCCATTTGGGACACAGTGATGTCAAAATTAAAATCCCTTATTAGAGTCTCATAGCTCTTTGGTCCTGAGCTGAGAACGCCTTGAAATTAAACTCTGTTCTGGAAATACTTTGGTTTCAAAGTCAAGTAGGATACATAACCCAGTGAGTTTACAGCAGCAAGACAAACTCAAAAGAAAGGAAGAGGTCATATGAAAATTGTTCCTTGATAAAAAACACAGTACTTTTGCGTGGGAAACATCCTTCATACTGTACAGTTGGATCCATGGCAAGATTAATTCACCGTATATACAGTACTCAGACCCCTTGACTTTTTCCACATTTTGTTACATTACAGCCTTCTCCTAAAATGTATTAAATAAACCAAAAATTCTCAGCAATCCAATACACAATACCCCATAATGACAAAGTGAAAACAGGTTTTTAGACATTTTTGCAAATTTATAAAAATAAATTCCTTATTTACATAAGTATTCAGACCCTTTGCTATGAGACTCGAAATTGAGCTCAGGTGCATCCTGTTTCCATTGATCATCCTTGAGATGTTTCTACAACTTGATTGGAGTCCACCTGTGGTAAATTCAATTGATTGGACATGATTTGGAAAGGCAAACAACTGTCTATATAAGGTCCCACAGTTGACAGTGCATGTCAGAGCAAAAACCAAGCCATGAGGTCGAAGGAATTGTCCGTAGAGTTGTCCGGAAAGGGTACCAAAAACATTCTGCAGCATTGAAGATCCCCAAGAACACAGTGGCCTCCATCATTCTTAAGTTTAGAACCACCAAGACTCTTCCTAGAGCTGGTCGCCTGGCCAAACTGAGCAATTGGGGGAGAAGGGTCTTGGACAGGGAGGTGACCAAGAACCCGATGGTCACTCTGACAGAGCTCTGGAGTTCCTCTGTGGAGGACTCTCCAAATACAGGTGTGCCAGGCTTGTAGCGTCATACCCATGTAGACTCGAGAATGTAATCGCTGTCAAAGGTGCTTCAACAAAGTACTAAGTAAAGGGTCTGAATACATATGAAAGTGTGATATTTCAGTTTCTTTTATAAATTAGCAAACATTTATAAAAAAACTTTTTTTGCTTTGTCATTATTGGGTATTGTGTGTAGATTGATAAGAGGAAAAAACAGTTTAATACGTTTTAGAATACGGCAGTTACGTTACAAAATGTGGAAAAAGTCAAGGGGTCTGAATACTTTCCGAAGGCACTGTATATACAGGGTTACAGATGTAGAATCTTAATCTGATCATCCTATTGCAGGAGAACTTTGCAATGCAGGACATTTTAAACTTGTAGGCTAATTCTACTTAAATTAATCCAGATTTAAAAAAATTGCTTTCTGAGACGTTGATTAACTTCCGATTAATTAGTTCTAGACTAGGGAGTCCCAGACTAGGGTAAGTAAGGACTAACCACTTAATCTTTGTGAAGCCTGGTTAGATTAACGATATCCACATGGTGCTGATCTGAGGATGCTTCAAAAACCAGGGATGAGACAGTAATACGTCAGCATTGTGTGGAATTGGAGCAAGTCACCTAAACCAAACAATGGACGGAGGTAAAAAAATAAATAATGCTCAAAGAATGTCAGTGACTTTGAAAAAACCCTCTTGAAGCTACTTTTGTCAAACCACCCAATTATGGAGAATAAACAGCATGAAATAATGCCTGGACAAGCATCTGTAATGAATTCAACTGAAATTAAAAAGTAATCAAAAAGAGGCTACAACAACTTCAGGTAAGATACTGTATTTATTGTTGGCCCACTTTTACAAAATCACAGTCACTTTGAAATGTTAGTTTTCTTATGTAACACAACACAGTGGGGCCTAAATTTAACACCCCGCAGTGGGGCCTAAATGTAGGGGTGTAAAGTACTTAAGTAAAAATACTTTAAAGTACTACTTAAGTCGTTTTTTGGGGTATTTATATTTTTACTTCACTATATTCCTAAAGAAGATAACATACTTTTTACTCCATACATTTTCCCTGACACCCAAAAGTACATGTTGAATGCTTAGCAAAACAGGAAAATGGTTCAAGTCACGCATTAAAATCTCTGGTCATCCGTACTGCCTCTGATCTGGCGGACTCACTAATGCTTTTTTTCATTTGTAATGATAATTTTCTTAGTTCTTTTTTGTTGTTTAAAACAAATATGTATATTTATTTTTTAGGGGGTGTTTTGTTTGAAATTTATGTCTGAGTTTTGGAGAGTACCCCTGCCTATCCGTAAATTAAAAAAACAAGAAAATTGTGTCATCTGGTTTTCTTATAATATAAGGACATTGAAATTATTTATACTTTTACACTTAAGTATATTCTAGCAATTGCATTTACTTTTGATACTTATGTACATTTAAAACCAAATACCTTTTACTCAAGTAGTGAGTAAAAGATGTGACACATAGTAAAATACTACTTGAGTAAAAGTAGTATTTTACTATGTGTCACATCTGTCGTCAGGAATGGACCAAGGCGCAGCGGGTTGCGTGCTCATCATTAACATTTATTTAGTGAACACAAAAAAACACGACAGTACAACAGTCTTGCAGGCTATACTAAAAGCAATGCAAAAACTACCCACAAAACCCAAACCAAACACACACCTAATTATAGGACTCTCAATCAGAGGCAACTAGAAACACCTGCCTCCAATTGAGTCCAACACCCAAACCTAAACATAGAAAACTAAACTAGACAGAACGTAGAAATACATACAAAAACACAAACCCTCTGCCACATCCTGACCAAAACTAATACAATTACTCCCTCTGCTGGTCAGGATGTGACAGTACCCCACCCCCCTAAAGGTGCAGACCCCGACTGCACCTAAAAGAAAAGACAAAAACCCCGGAGGACAGGCGGGCCACTCGGGCTGGGCCGGAGGACAGGCGGGCCACTCGGGCTGGGCCGGAGGACAGGCGGGCCACTCTGGCGGCCCCAGACTGGCGAGGCTGGGCTGAGGCACTAGATGCCTGATGCGTGGGGCTGGTACAGGACGTGCCAGCCTGGAGACACGCACCTCAAGGCTAGTGCGTTTAGCGGGAAACGCTGGACCGTAGAGGCGCACTGGCGGTCTCGAACGCAGGGTTGGCATCACCCCTTCAGGCTCGATGCCCACTCTCCCCTGGCACATGCAGGGCGCTGGTACTGCGCATACCGGCCTGAAAATACCAGGCCTCACCACAGCACCTACCCCAAAGCACGGGACCTGTCCAGTCTCTTTCTGTACAAAAAGGGTACGTGGAGCTGGCCTGTGTCTCCAATCTCGCCCCGCCAAACAGCCCTTGTGCCCCCCCAAAGAAATTCTTGGGGCTGCCTCTCGGGCTCCCTTACCCGCCGTATTCCCCAGTCCTCGCCAGAATTCCTCCGCTGCTTGGTCCTGGTATGGTGGGTAGTTCTGTCACAGCTGTCGTCAGGAATGGACCAAGGCGCAGCAGGTTGCGTGCTCATCATTAACATTTATTTAGTGAACACAAAAAAAACAAAGAAACACGACAGTACAACAGTCTTGCAGGCTATACTAAAAGCAATGCAAAAACAACTACCCACAAAACCCAAACCAAACACACACCTAATTATAGGACTCTCAATCAGAGGCAACTAGAAACACCTGCCTTCAATTGAGAGTCCAACACCCAAACCTAAACATAGAAAACTAAACTAGACAGAACGTAGAAATACATACAAAAACACAAACCCTCTGCCACATCCTGACCAAAACTAATACAATTACTCCCTCTGCTGGTCAGGACGTGACACTATGTGACTTTTACTTGAGTCATTTTCTATTAAGGTATCTTTACTTTTACTCAAGTATGACAATTGGGTACTTTTTCCACCACTGCCTAAATGTATTTGTGAGATAGAAATGTAAAACAAACAATATAATACAAAAATATTAATATCATCTCTATATTGTCTTTTCTTTCTATGGTCCTGTGGAAAAACATAAAAATCAATTAAAGGAGAAAAAAGGCTGTTGCTTGTAGGGAGCGTTTCAAGATTGGTAAAACCAGAGACAGATGAGCTGGGGGACTTGTTAACCGGGATCATTGATAGCCAGCAACCTCTGAAAGGTATCCCCGATGATGACCATTTGGACAGTACAGATGGGGGACCGTTCCAATCCTAATTTGGTAGGACACATTCATTCATCCCCGGACTGCAGGGAATGTGTAATGTTGTCAGTCATCTCTTGCACACCGATAATAAAAAATTATAATTAATAAATAATGTTCTCTAATGCAGCAATGTAATCATTTTTTTAGAGGCAGATGATCACCATAACTTGGAGGGGGCTTAACAAGATGAAGGTCAACCTGCTACAACTGCAGCAACCAGGAGGGAAGATTGTGTCACTAACCTGGGCCAGAGGACAAAGACAAAGAGGCTGAGCATGCATGAGAAACTTCCCATGGAATTTCATGAGCGCAAACTAATGTATTTAAACGTGAAGGAAGAGGAGAGAAACATGAAGCAGCAGCAGTACCAATGGTCTTCTCAAACCAGCACCAGTTCGGGGTCCCAATATTTCTATTTGTGAATTAAAAATCTTATCCATGGCTAATGTTTGCTTCAGTCACTTGAGTTATCTTTGTTGTGAAAAGTGCTGCATAGCAACAGCATCTCTGCAGGCTTGTCCATTTCTGTCATTGTCTGCCTCAACCATGGGAACATCTGGGTCATCTTCATCTTCAATGAGAAGATCTGGGCAGCCATGCTGTTTGAGGTAATTGGGAAGCACTGCTGTTACAATTTTGACAATGCAGCATCTTCTTGGTTGAAAGCGCAATATGTTTCTGAGACACTAGAAACGACTCTTCCATACACCAAACATGCGCTCCACTACACCTCTGGTGTGGATATGAACTTGGTTGTACAGTTGTTGCTCAGGTCCTATTGCATGAAGATAGGGTGTGAACCAGAAGTTGGTCTGTGCATACCCACTGTCACCAAGTATGATCCCACTATGTTGAGTTTTGGAAAATCCTTTCCCATGTGCAACAATGTTGGAGAACTGCACACTGGGAGGGCACACACTGTTTACATTTATTGAGAGCCAGTTTTTAAGATTCCTGTACTCCTCAGCATCTGCTGTAGAGGGACACCTGATAGGAATATGACATTCATTTATACAGCCGATGATTCCAGGGAAGTTGGCTTGGGCAGCATCATCAGGGACCTTGACATACAGTGCCGTGAAAAAGTATTTGCCCCCTTTCTGATCTTCTCAATTTTTTCATATTTTTGATACTGAATGTTATCAGATCTTCAACAAAGACCTAATATTAGATAAAGAGAACCTGAGTTTACAAATAACAAATGGGATACTTAGTTTATTTAATTAACAAAAGTTATGCTTCACCCAATACCCCTGTGTGAAAAAGTAATTGTCCTCAATAACTGGTTGTGCCACCTTTAGCTGTAATGACCACAACTAAATGTTTCCTGTAGTTATTTACTAGTCTCTCACATTGGAAGAATTTTGGCCCATTCTTCCATGCAGAACTGCTTTAACTCAGCGACATTTCAAATCAAAATTTATTGGTCACACGTGATTAGCAGATGTTTTTGCGGGTGTAGCGAAATGCTTGTGCATCTAGTTCCGACAGTGCAGTAATATATAACAATTAATATCTAACAATTACACAACATATACCCAATACACAAAAATCTAGTAAAGGAATGGAATTAAGAATATAAAAATATATGGACAAGCAATGTCAGAGAGGCATAGAATAAGATACAGTAGAATAGTATAGGATAAAGTATATACATATGAGATGGGTAATGCAAGATATGTAGACATTATTAAAGTGACGAGTGTTCCATTTATTAACGTGGCCAGTGATTTCAAGTCTATGTATATAGGCAGCAGCCTCTATGTGCTAGTTTGGCTATTTAACAGTCTGATGGCCTTGAGATAGAAGCTGATTTTCAGTCTCTTGGTCCCAGCTTTGATGCACCTGTACTGACCTTGCCTTCTGGATGATAGCAGGGTGAACAGGCAGTGGCTCGGGTGGTCGCTGTACGTGTCCTGGAGGGAATGTAGTTTGCCCCTGGTGATGCGTTGGGCAGACCTCACCAACCTCTGGAGAGTCCTGCGGTTGAGGGTGGTGCAGTTGCCTTACCAAGCAGTGATACAGCCCGACAGGTTGCTCTCGATTGTGCATCTGAAAAAGTTTGTGAGGGTTTTAGGTGACAAGCCAAATTTCTTCAGCCTCCTGATATTGAAGACGCTCTGATGCACCTTCTTCACCACACTGTCTGTGTCAATGAACCATTTCAGTTTGTCTGTGATGTGTATGCCGAGGAACTTGAAGCTTTCCATCTTCTCCACTGTGGTCCCGTCAATGTGGATAGGGGGGTGCTCCCTCTGCTGTTTCCTGAAGTCCACGATCATCTCCTTTGTTTTGCTGATGTCGGGTGAGAGGTTATTTTCCTGGCACCACACTCCCAGAGCCCTGACCCCACACTCCCAGAGCCCTGACCCACTCCCTGTAGGATGTCTCGTCATTTTTTGTAATCAAGTCTACTACTGTTGTGTCATCTGCAAACTTGATGATTGAGTTGGAGGTGTGCTTAGCCACGCAGTCATGGGTGAACAGGGAGCACAGGAGGGGACTGAGCACGCACCCTTGTGGGGCCCCAGTATTGAGGATCAGTGAAGTGGAGGTGTTGTTTCCTACCTTCACCATCTGGGGCCGGGCTGTCTGGACGTCCAGGACCCAGTTGCACAGGGCGGGGTTCAGTCCCAGGGCCGCGAGCTTAATGATGAGCTTGGAGGGTACTATGGTGTTGATTGCAAAGCTATTGTCAATTAACAGCATTTTTACATATGTATTCCTCTTGTCCAGATGGGATAGGGCAGTGTGCAGTGTGATGGCGATTGCATCGTCTGTGGATCTATTGGGGGCGGTAAGCAAATTTAAGTGGGTCTAGGGTGACAGGTAAGGTAGAGGTGATACGATCCTTGACTAGTCTCTCAAAGCACTTCATGATGACAGAAGTGAGGTCTATGGGGCGATAGTCATTTAGTTCAGTTACCTTTGCTTTCTTGGGTACAGGAACAAGGATGGCCACCTTGAAGCATGTGGAGACAGCAGACTGGGATAGGGAGTGATTGAATAAGTCTGTAAACACACCAGCCAGCTGGTCTGCGCATGCTCTGAGGATGCGGCTAGGGATGTCGTCTGGGCCGGCAGCCTTGCGAGGGTTAACACACTTAAATGTCTTACTCACATTGGCCACAAAGAAGGAGAGCCCACAGTCCTTGGTAGCGGGCCGCGGCATTGTGTTATCCTCAAAGCGGGCAAAGAAGGTGTTTAGCTTGTCTGGAAGCAAGATGGTGTCCTCAACGTGGCTGGTTTTCCTTTTGTAGTCTGTGATTGTCTGTAGACCCTGCCACATACGTCTCGTGTCTGAGCCATTGAATTGCGACTCCACTTTGTCTCTATACTGACGTTTTGCCTGTTTGATTGCCTTGCGGAGGTAATAATGACACTGTTTGTATTCTGCCATACTCCCAGTCACCTTGCCAGGGTTTAAAGCGGTGGTTCGCGCTTTCAGTTTTGCACGACTGCTGTCATCTATCCGCGGTTTCTGTTTAGGGTAGGTTTTAATTGTCACAGTGGGTACAAGATCTCCTATACACTTCCTGAAAAAATCTGTCACCGAATCAATATATTCGTCAACGTCATTCTCGGAAGCTAACCGAAACATATCCCAGTCCTCGTGATCAAAACAATCTTGAAGCGTTTATTCCGATTGGTCAGACCAGCATTGAATAGTCCTTAGCACAGGTACTTCCTGTACACGGCCGTGGCTATAACCAATGAGAATTCTCTTGGGAGATAACACGGTCAGCATTTGATTGTGAGGTATTCTAGATTAGGTGAACAGAAGGACTTGAGTTCCTGTATGTTATCACAATTACACCATGAGTCATTAATCATGAAACATACACCCCCACCCTTCTTCTTCCCGGAGAGATATTTATTCCTGTCTGCGCGATGAACTGAGAATCCAGCTGGCTGGACGATTCAGACAGTATATCCCAAGAGTGCCATGTTTCTGTGAAGCAGAGTATGTTACAATCCCTGATGTCTCTCTGGAAAGAGACCCGCGCCCTAAGCTTGTCAACTTTATTATCCAGAGACTGAACATTAGCGAGTAATATACTCAGAAGTGGTGGGTGGTGTGTGCGCCTCCTAAATTGGACTAGAGGACCACTCTGAATACCTCTCCTTCTCCAGCGTTGTTTTGGGTCGGCTCTGGAATCAGTTCAATTGCCCTGGGAGGTGCGAACAAAGGATCTGCTTCGAGAAAGTCGTATTCCTGGTCGTGATGCTGGCAGTGCTGGTGAGTTACCGCCACTCTGATATCCAATAGTTCTTCCCGGCTGTATGTAATAACACAAAATATTTTCTGGGCTAACAATGTAAGAAATAATACATTAAAAAAAAGTTTCCTAAGAGCAAGAAGTGAAGCAGCCCTCTCTGTCGACGCTCGTTTCAAGTCCTGCCACAACATCTCAATTGAGATTAGGTCTGGACTTTGACTAGGCCCTCCAAAACTTCAAATGTGTTGCTTTTTAATAATTTTCATGTAGACTTGATTGTGTGTTTTGGATCATTGTCTTGCTGCATGACCCAGCTGCGCTTCAGCTTCAGCTCACTGACGGAGGGCCTTCTATTAAGGCAAGTCGTCCAGGTCCTGAGGCAGCAAAGCATCCCTGAACCACCACACTACCACCACCATGCTTTACCGTTGGTATGAAGTTCTTACTGTTGAATGCAGTGTTTGGTTTTCGATAGACATAATTAGACCTATCTTGTCCAAAAAGTTGACTCAAGTTTGTCAAAAAGCACCTGGAAGCACCTGAATAGTCACCAAGCCTCTTGGAAGAATGGTGTATGGACAGATGAGTCAAAAGTATAACTGTGTAACACACTCTGCAGCCAGACCTTATTGCATCCGTGGCTGACATGTGATCAGGGCAGTGTGACGACCCTCCCACCCTGTCTGCCAAATTCTTTCTCTCTGCTCTTGTTTTCCTTAATAGGATGTCGGTGTGTGGAGCTGGCAGGGTCGTCAGTGAAATGGGACACACCTGGGCTCGGGTGTGTCTCGGGGATAAATACACCTTTCCCCCATTCATTGAGGAGACTCTCTCCATGCAGACACATTGTTGTTTTTGGTTGTGGCATTTTGGGGCTTCTTTGTGTTCGTTTCTTTAGCACCTCTCAACACCCCTCATTATCACCATCTATGAATGCATCCCTCACTTACACTACTGACTACACACACCATTATTACTGGTATATAGTTCACTTTCTTTAATAAATATATGTTCTTTATTTCTCTCCGTGTTGTCTCCCTCTTTGTTAAGGGCTACGAGCCGGGTTCGTAAAAGCAGGGAAGAACAAACATGTTTCTAGGCTCTAAGATAAAATAACATGAAATGACTAAAGTCTTGATGCAATGGAAGAAATTCATGTTTTGGATTTGCAATACATGTTAATGTCAGTAACATGCATGTCAGTCTCTCCTGGTTCAGAGTGGAGGAGAGATTTACTGCATCACTGCTGGTCTTTGTAAGAAGTACTGATGTGTTGAAAGTACTGAATTGTTTGTTCAGCCAGTTAACACACAGCTCAAAAACCCAAACATACCCCACAAGACACACAATCAGGGGTCTCTTCACAGTCCCCAAATCCAGAACAGAGGCTGGGAAACTTACAGTACTGTACAGAGCCATGACTACAGTGAGGGAAAAAAGTATTTGATCCCCTGCTGATTTTGTACTTTTGCCCACTGACATAGAAATGATCAGTCTATGATTGTAATGGTAGGTTTATTTGAACAGTGAGAGACAGAATAACAACAAAACAATCCAGAAAAATGCATGTCAAAAATGTTATAAAATGATTTGCATTTTATTGAGGGAAATAAGTATTTGACCCCTCTGCAAAACATGACTTAGTACTTGGTGGCAAAACCCTTGTTGGCAATCACAGAGGTCAGACGTTTCTTGTAGTTGGCCACCAGGTTTGCACACATCTCAGGAGGGATTTTGTCCCACTCCTCTTTGCAGATCTTCTCCAAGTCATTAAGGTTTCGAGGCTGACGTTTGGCAACTCGAACCTTCAGCTTCCTCCACAGATTTTCTATGGGATTAAGGTCTGGAGACCGGCTAGGCCACTCCAGGACCGTAATGTGCTTCTTCTTGAGCCACTCCTTTGTTGCCTTGGTCGTGTGTTTTGGATCATTGTCATGCTGGAATACCCATCCACGACCCATTTCCAATGCCCTGGCTAAGGGAAGGAGGTTCTCACCCAAGATTTGACGGTACATGGCCCCGTCCATCGTCCCTTTGATGCGGTGAAATTGTCCTGTCCCCTTAGCAGAAAAACACCCCCAAAGCATAATGTTTCCACCTCCATGTTTGACGGTGGGGATGGTGTTCTTAGGGTCATAGGCAGCATTCCTCCTCCTCCAAACACGGCGAGTTGAGTTGATGCCAAAGAGCTCCATTTTGGTCTCATCTGACCACAACACTTTCACCCACTTGTCCTCTGAATCATTCAGATGTTCAATGGCAAACTTCAGACGGGCATGTATATGTGCTTTCTTGACCAGGGGAAACCTTGCGGGCGCTGCAGGATTTCAGTCCTTCACGGCATAGTGTGTTACCAATTGTTTTCTTGGTGACTATGGTCCCAGCTGCCTTGAGATCATTGACAAGATCCTCCCGTGTAGTCCTGGGCTGATTCCTCACCGTTCCCATGATCATTGCAACTCCACGAGGTGAGATCTTGCATGGAGCCCCAGGCCGAGGGAGATTGGCAGTTCTTTTGTGTTTCTTCCATTTGCAAATAATCGCACCAACTGTTGTCACCTTCTCACCAAGCTGCTTGGCGATGGTCTTGTAGCCCATTCCAGCCTTGTGTAGGTCTACAATCTTGTCCCTGACATCCTTGGAGAGCTCTTTGGTCTTGGCCATGGTGGAGAGTTTGGAATCTGATTGATTGATTGCTTCTGTGGACAGGTGTCTTTTATACAGGTAACAAACTGAGATTAGGAGCACTCCCTTTAAGAGTGTGCTCCTAATCTCAGCTCGTTACCTGTATACATTTACATTTTACATTTTAGTAATTTAGCAGACGCTCTTATCCAGAGCGACTTACAGTAGTGAATGCATACATTTCATTTCATACATTTTTTTTTATTCTGTGCTGGCCCCCGTGGGAATCGAACCCACAACTCTGGCGTTGCAAACACCATGCTCTACCAACTGGGAGCCAGAAATCTTTCTGATTGTGAAGGGGTCAAATACTTATTTCCCTCATTAAAATGCAAATCAATTTATAACATTTTTGACATGCGTTTTTCTGGATTGTTTTGTTGTTATTCTGTCTCTCACTGTTCAAATAAACCTACCATTAAAATTATAGACTGATCATTTCTTTGTCAGTGGGCAAATGTACAAAATCAGCAGGAGATCAAATACTTTTTTCCCTCTCTGTACACCTCAGGTAACTCAGGCAAGCAATAAAATCAGTTTTGAAAAATGGATAAAACACCTCAAGGAACAACGTGGACTGTGAAGAGACACACACACTCTAAAACATTATTCGTAGAACTGTTCCTTTTTTATCCTTTTTAGTCGTGTTCTTTAATCGTAGTGTTCTTAGTGTTGCTGTTCCTGTCCATTAGCGTTGTGATTTATGTCATATTTTATGTTCTGTGTTCTATGTTCTATGTTCAGCCTATGGGGGTCCGAACAAAAATCATAAATCAGGTTTATATGTACATTGTGAGGATTTGTATGAGGCATGTGTGGCCGCAATACTAAGCAATGGGAACAGGAACACTGTTATTCATTGACCATTAGTCTTTGGTATTTATAGATTGCACAATCCTTTTAATGACCATTTATATATAACAAAGTTGACATTTCCATTCATGTCTCAATGTGTTGTTGAATGAAAAGTCATGACACTTTGCGCAAATATTTGCGAGCCACAGCCTTACCAAAAACAACAGCTATTTTATTTAGAAGTCTCAGAGTATCGGCTCTGTGCCCTGAGACTGGGACCAAAGCAACTGACTCAGAACCTGTGGAAACACACACACACACACAAATAGGCGCGCGCGCGCGCACACACACACACACACACACACACACACACACACACACACACACACACACACACACACACACACACATACACACACGCATACACACACAGCTAAAGTTCCAGCAGCCACAGCACTCTGTCTTGATAGGGTAATAAGGACAGTTGTAATGCTTCAAAGTTAGCTAATTATTCCTCACTTTTTCATTTCCAACACTTTCAAGAGTTATACTTTTCTCTCCAAATCAGTAGTGTATTATTTCCATTCAATATATCATTTTTCCTCTTTTCCATGCAGGAGATCAATACTCTGATAATCCAAAATGATTCATGTGGAATTCTGTGTCTGAGCCCCAGCTGCCTCCATATGGTTTACAGTACCTTCAGTATTCACACCCCTTGACTTTTTCCACATTTTCATGTGTTAAAAAGTGGGATTCAAATGGATTAAATTGTAAAAAAAAATGTCAACAAACAATCTTCACAATGTATTATGTAATGTCAAATCAAACTTTATTTGTCACATGCGCTGAATACAACAAGTGTAGTCTTTACCGTGAAATGCTTACTTACAAGCCCTTAACCAACAGTGCAGTTCAAGAAGAAGAAAATATTTAACAAGTAGACTAAAATAAAAAGTAATAATAAAAAGTAACACAATAAGAATAACAATAACAAGACTATATACAGGGCACCGGTAACCAGTCAGGGTGCGGGGGTACAGGCTAGTTGAGGTCATCTGTACATGTAGGTGGGGGTCAATGTAAATTGTCCGGTGGCGATTTTATGAATTGTTCAGCAGTCTTATGGCTTGGATGTAGAAGCTGTTGAGGAGCCTTTTGGTCCTAGACTTGGAGCTCCGGTACCGCTTGCTGTGTGGTGGCAGAGAAAACAGTCTATAAATTGGGTGACTGGAGTCTCTGACAATTTTATGGGCTTTCCTCTGACACCGCCTATTATATACGTCCTGGATGGCAGGAAGCTTGGCCCCAGTGATGTACTGGGCCATTCGCATTACCCTCTGTAGCGCCTTACGATTAGATGCCGAGCAGTTGCCATACCAGGCGGGGATGCAACCGGTCAGGATGCTCTCGATGGTGCAGCTGTAGAACCTTTTGAGGATCTGGGGACCCATGCCAAATCTTTTCAGTCTCCTGAGGGGGAAAAGGTTTTGTTGTGCCCTCTTCACAACTGTCTTGGTATGTTTGGACCATGATAGTTCGTTGGTGATGTGGACACCAAGGAACTTGAAACTCTCGACCCGGTCCACTACAGCCCCGTCGATGTTAATGGGGGCCTGTTCGGCCCGCCTTTTCCTGTAGTCCACGATCAGCTCCTTAGTCTTGCTTACATTGAGGGAGAGGTTGTTGTCCTGGCACCACACTGCCAGTTCTCTGACCTCCTCCCTATAGGCTGTCTCATCATTGTCGGAGATCAGGCCTACCACTGTTGTGTCGTCAGCAAACTTAATGATGGTGTTGGAGTCGTGTTTGGCCACGCAGTCGTGGGTGAACAGGGAATACAGGAGGGAATTAAGTACACACCCCTGAGGGGCCCCAGTGTTAACGATCAGTGTGGCAGACGTGTTGTTGCCTACTCTTACCACCTGGGGGAGGCCCGTCAGGAAGTCCAGGATCCAGTTGCAGAGGGAGGTGTTCAGTCCCAGAGTCCTTAGCTTAGTGATGAGCTTCGTGGGCACTATGGTGTTGAATGTTGAGCTGTAGTCAATGTACAGCATTCTCACATATGTGTTCCTTTTGTCCAGGTGAGAAAGGGCAGTGTGGAGTGCGATTGAGATTGAGTCATAAGTGGATCTGTTGAGGCGGTATGCGAATTGGAGTGGGTCTAGGGTGTCTGGGAGGATGTGAGCCATGACCAGCCTTTCAAAATACTTCATGGCTACCGATGTGAATGCTACGGGGCGGTAATCATTTGGGCAGGTTACCTTCGCTTCCTTGAGCACAGGGACTATGGTGGTCTGCTTGAAACATGTAGGTATTACAGACTCCTTCAGGGAGACGTTGAAAATGTTAGTGAAGACACTTGACAGTTGGTCCGCGCATGCTTTGAGTACACGTCCTGGTAATTAATCTGGCCCAGCGGCTTTGTGAATGTTGACCTGTTAAGGTTTTGTTCACATCGGCTACCGAGAGCGTTATCACACAGTCATCCAGAACACCTGGTGCTCTCGTGCATGCTTCAGTGTTGCTTGCCTCGAAGCGAGCATAAAAGGCATTTAGCTCATTTGGTAGGCTCGCGTCACTGGGCAGCTCGCAACTGGGTTTCCCTTTGTAGTCCGTAATAGTTTTCAAGCCCTGCCACATCCGACGAGCGTCAGAGCTGGTGTAGTGGGATTCAATCTTAATCCTGTATTGACGCTTTGCTTGTTTTATGGTTCGTCTGAGGGCATAGTGGGATTTCTTATAAACGTCCGAATTAGTCTCCTGCTCCTTGAAAGCGGCAACTCTAGCCTTTAGCTCAATGTGGATGTTGCCTGTAATCCATGGCTTTTGGTTGGGATATGTACATACAGTCACTGTGGGGACGATGTCATCAATGCACTTATTGATGAAGCTGATGACTGAGGTGGTGTATTCCTCAGTATCATTGGATGAATCCCAGAACATATTCCAGTCTGTGCTAGCAAAACAGTCCTGTAGTGTAGCATCCGTGTCATCTGACCACTTCCGTATTGAGCGAGTCATTGGTACTTCCTGCTTTAGTTTTTGCTTGTAAACAGGAATTAGGAGGATAGAATTATGGTCAGATTTGCCAAATGGACGTGGGGAGAACTTTGTATGTAAAACACATGCAGTCGTTTTAATTAAATGTTTATATCATCACTGTATGTCTAATACTGTATGTCTAATCACTGTGTGTTTATTTAAGGAAAATAACTCCAAATATATTATTTATAATTTATTTCCATGAGCCTCCTTTTGCCATCGAAACACTTGTGTGGGCGTGTTGATACAAATCTAAATATATTTACATACACAGCTCTGATTGACGGATAGGATCATCTAGACTACCTTACCCGGCTTACCCCTTCAAAGTAGGAGGACATTTATGCAAATAGAAGATGACTGGTTATTGATCAGAATAATCCGATCAGACTGTGATGTCATGCTGTTGGCCAAAAACTCCATCCCACCTGAAAATAATGAAATTCTAGTTGTTGTTTTTTAAAGCTCTTACACTAAAAGGGAATTATCATAATTTTCACAATTCCAGAGTATTATTTGAACCTCAAAGTGTGAAAAAGATACAGGAAATTCACGTTTTTGACTGCACTGCCCTTTTAATGAAAAATACAACTCTAATATATCTTGATACGGTAATAATTCACCCCCCTGAGTCAATACATGTTGGAATAACCTTTGGCAGTGATTACAGCTGTGAATCTTTTGGGGTGTCTCTAAGAGCTTTACACACCTGGATTATGCAATATTTGCACATTAATCTTTCAAAAATTCTTCAAGCTCTGTCAAGATGGTTGTTGATCATTGGTAGACAGCCATTTTCAAGTCTTGCCATAGATCTTCAAGCAGATTTAGTAACTAGGCCACTCAGGAACATTCAATGTCATCTTGGTGAGCAGCTCCAGTGTAGATTTGTGTTTAAGGTTAATGTCCTGCTGATAGGTGAATTCGCCTCCCTGTGTCTGGTGGTTTCCTTTAGGATTTTGCCTGTGCTTAGCTCCAATCCGTTTATTTTTATCCTGTTGCCGATGACAAGCATACTGTACTCATAACATGATGTAGCCACAATGCTTGAAAATATGGTGGTACTCAGTGATGTGTTGTGTTGGATTTGCCCCAAACATAAAACCTTGTAATCAGGACAAAATAGTTTTGCCACATTTTTCACAGTATTACTTTAGCGTCAGAATATTTTTACAATGTACAGGCTTCAATCCTTTCACTCTGTCATTACGGTTAGTATTATGGAGTAACTACAATGTTGCTGATCCATCCTGAGTTTTCTCCTAAAATCACCATTGGCATCATGGGGATATCCATGAGCGGTTTCCTTCCTCTCCTGCAACTGAGTTAGGATATTCAGTGTCTGCTTTTTTTATTTGTTTTACCCATTTACCAATCGGTACTCTTCTTTGCGAGGCATTGGAAAACCTCCCTGGTCTTTGTTGTTGAAACTGTGCTTGAGATTTACTACTCGACTGAAGAACCTTACAGACGCTTAGAAAAATAAAACCCAATAGGCAAAAAAAAAAAAACACCCTATTACCTATATAGTGCATTACTTTTGACCAGAGCCCTATTCACCCTGGTCAAAAGTAGTGCACTACATAGGGAAAGGGTGCAATTTGGGACACAGTCAAATGATCCTGGCCAGATCATGGTATGCTTTCTGCTTTCTGCTTTGACGCTTGATTCGAGAGGATCTAGGTTTGGCACGAGACAAGCTGTGATTTGGAACCTCTTCACTGTTGACATAAAAAGTATGGCTGCTGTCATTTCTCTCTGTCCTCTGCAATGCTGAGCTCATTTATTAACCAAAGCTCAGTGTCAGATTTAAGCTCCTCGTTGGATACATGTCAAATTACCCTGGCACTGACAAGTGGATAAATAACGCACCTTGTGTTGATAGCACTTTGTTTGAATTTCAGGGCGCATTTTTGGATCTGACTGACTGACTTCTGGATAAAACATTGAGCACAAACTTCAGTTTGAATCCTGTCCAGTTCCTCCCTGCTGTAACGATGTGTGCTGCGTCGGGAAGCACATTCAGGGAGTGAGTGTATTAATAAATAAACGCAACATAACACAAAAGAAACACCAACAGCACACAGACAAGAAACAGAAACAATGATGCCTGGGGAAGGAACCAAAGGGAGTGACATAAACTCAGCAAAAAAAGAGATGTCCCTTTTTCAGGACCCTGTCATTCAAAATTCGTAAAAAATCTAAATAACTTCACAGATCATTGTAAAGGGTTTAAACACTGTTTTCAATGCTTGTTCAATGAACCATAAACAATGAATGAACATGCACCTGTGGAACGGTTGTTAAGACACTAACAGCTTACAGACGGTAGAAATTAAGGTCACAGTTATGAAACCTTAGGACACTAAAGAGGCCTTTCTACTGACTCTGAAAAACACCAAAGAAAGATGCCCAGGGTCCCTGCTCATATGTGTGAACGTGCCTTATGCATGCTGCAAGGAGGCATGAGGACTGCAGATGTGGCCAGGGCAATAAATTGCAATATCCGTACTGTGAGACGCCGAAGACAGCGCTACAGGAAGACAGGACGGACAGCTGATCGTCCTTGCAGTGGCAGACCACGTGTAACAACACCTGCACAGGATCGGTACATCCGAACATCACACCTGCTGGACAGGTACAGGAAGCAACAACAACTGCCCGAGTTACACCAGGAACGCACAATCCGTCCATCAGTGCTCAGACTCTCCGCAATAGGCTGAGAGAGGCTGGACTGAGGGCTTGTAGGCCTGTTGTAAGGCAAGTCCTCACCAGACATCACCGGCAACAACGTCGCCTATGGGCACAAACCCACCGTCGCTGGACCAGACAGGACTGGCAAAAAGTGCTCTTCACTGACGAGTCGCGGTACTCTGGAGCGGGATCAATTTGGAGGTGGAGGGGCCGTCATGTTCTGGGGCGGTGTGTCACAGCATCATCAGACTGAGCTTGTTGTCATTGCAGGCAATCTGCAGGCTCATTCTGACATGACCCTCCAGCATGACAATGCCACCAGCCATACTGCTTGTTCTGTGCGTGATTTCCTGCAAGACAGGAATGTCAGTGTTCTGCCATGGCCAGCGAAGAGCCCAGATCGCAATCCCATTGAGCACATTTGGGACCTGTTGGATCAGAGGGTGAGGGCTAGAAATGTCTGGGAATTTGCAGGTGCCTTGGTGGAAGAGTGGGGTAACATCTCACAGCAAGAACTGACAAATCTGGTGCAGTCCATGAGGAGGAGATGCACTGCAGTACTTAATGCAGCTGGTGGCCACAACAGATACTGACTGTTACTTTTGATCCCCCCTTTGTTCAGCGACACTTTATTCAATTTCTGTTAGTCACGTCTGTGGAACTTGTTCAGTTTATGTCTCAGTTCTTGAATCTTGTTATGTTCATACAAATATTTACACATGTTAAGTTTGCTGAAAGTAAATGCAGTTGACAGTGAGAAGACGTTTCTTTTTTTGCTGAGTTTACATAGGACAGGTAATCAAAGAGGTGATGGAGTCCAGGTGAGTCTGATGACGCGCAGGTGCACGTAACGATGGTGACAGGTGTGCGCCATAACGAGCAGCCTGGTGACCTTGAGGCCGGAGAGGGAGCACACGTGACACCTGCAATACAAACTCCAACCAGCCTTGTCCTTTCTCTGTTGGGTTGAATGCCAGGCTCAAACATGTATCACAGACGCTGGCGCTGAGCCAGAGTGTTTGCAGTGTGGGAGAGAAGCCTGGCACTGAGCCAGAGTGTTTGCAGTGTGGGAAAGAAGCCTGGTGCTGAGCCAGAGTGTTTGCAGTGTGGGAAAGAAGCCTGGTGCTGAGCCAGAGTGTTTGCAGTGTGGGAAAGAAGCCTGGTGCTGAGCCAGAATGTTTTCAGTGTGGGAGAGAAGCCTGGTGCTGAGCCAGAGTGTTTGCAGTGTGGGAAAGAAGCCTGGTGCTGAGCCAGAGTGTTTGCAGTGTGGGAGAGAAGCCTGGCACTGAGCCAGAGTGTTTGCAGTGTGGGAAAGAAGCCTGGTGCTGAGCCAGAGTGTTTGCAGTGTGGGAAAGAAGCCTGGTGCTGAGCCAGAATGTTTTCAGTGTGGGAGAGAAGCCTGGCGCTGAGCCAGAGTGTTTGCAGTGTGGGAGAGAAGCCTGGCGCTGAGCCAGAGTGTTTGCAGTGTGGGAAAGAAGCCTGGTGCTGAGCCAGAATGTTTTCAGTGTGGGAGAGAAGCCTGGCGCTGAGCCAGAATGTTTGCAGTGTGGGAGAGCAGCCTGGCACTGAGCCAGAGTGTTTGCAGTCTGGGAGAGAAGCCTGGCGCTGAGCCAGAGTGTTTGCAGTCTGGGAGAGAAGCCTGGCGCTGAGCCAGAGTGTTTGCAGTGTGGGAGAGAAGCCTGGCACTGAGCCAGAGTGTTTGCAGTGTGGTAGAGAAGCCTGGCGCTGAGCCAGAGTGTTTGCAGTGTGGGAGAGAAGCCTGGCGCTGAGCCAGAGTGTTTGCAGTGTGGTAGAGAAGCCTGGCGCTGAGCCAGAGTGTTTGCAGTGTGGTAGAGAAGCCTGGCGCTGAGCCAGAGTGTTTGCAGTGTGGGAGAGAAGCCTGCTTCTAAGCCTCTGACAACCAGACAGGGTTTTTTCTTCTTAGGAAGGTGGTGGATGAGATGAAGAGGAGAGTGTGTGTGTGTGTGTGATAGCTAAAACAGCTTCCACCACAGGCCAGGGTTCTTCTCCGCTCTCCTTCTCCTCCAAGAATTAATGGATTCTGCTGTCAAACCAGACTCCAGTCTTTATGAAGTCTACTTTTCTTTGTTTGTCTCTGTGTTTTTGGCAGGAGAGAGGCGACACGGACTAGAGGTCTTCACTGGTCCAAAAAGTTGGACCTGTTCCAAAATGGACCTGGGGCTTTCCCACCCGGACCCGATATGCATACAGTGCCTTCAGAAAGTATTCACACCTCTTGACTTTTGGCACATTTTGTTGTGTTACAAAGTGGGATTGAAATATATTTAATTTAAAAAAGTGTCTACCATCTACACAAAATATTCTGTAATGTCAAAGTGGAAGAATTTTAAGGAAAATAAAACACTAATATATTTTGATTAGAAAAGTATTCAACCTCTTGAGTCAATACATGTTAGAATCACCTTTCTTGCTAAGTCTGTAAGACCTTTGCACACCTGGATTGTACAATCTTTGCCCATTATTCTTTAAAAAATTATTCAAGCTCTGTCAAGTTGGTTTTTGATCATTTCTGGACAACCATTTTCAGGTCTTGCCATAGATTTTCAAGTACATTTACAGTACCAGTCAAAAGTTTGGACACATACTCATTCAAGGGTTTTCTTTATTCTTACCATTTTCTACATTGTAGAATAATAGTGAAGACATCAAAACTATGAAATAACACATGGATTTACGTAGTAACCAAAAAAAGTGTTAAAAAAATGTAAATATATTTTAGATTTTACATTCTTCAAAGTAGCCACCCTTTGCCTTGACAACATTGCACACTCTTGGAATTCTCTCAACCAGCTTCACCTGGAATGCTTTTCCAACAGTCTTTAAGGAGTTCCCACATACGCTGAACACTTGTTGGCTGCTTTTCCTTCACTCTGCAGTCCAACTCATCCCAAACCATCTCAATTGGGTTAAGGTCGGGTGATTGTGGAGGCCAGGTCATCTGACGCAGCACTCCATCACTCTCCTTCTTGGTCAAATAGCCCTTATACCGCCTGGAGGTGTGTTAGGTCTTTGTCCTGTTGAAAAACAAATGATAGTCCCACTAAACGCAAACCAGATGGGATGGCGTATTGCTGCAGAATGCTGTGGTAGCCATGCTGGTTAAGAGTGCCTTGAATTCTAAATAAATCACTGACATTGTCACCAGCAAAGCACCCCCACACCATCACACCTCCTCCTCCATGCCTCACGGTTGGGAACCACACATCATCTGTTCACCTACTCTGCATCTCACAAAGACACAGCGGTTGGAACCAAAAATATCAAATTTCGAATCATCAGACAAAAGGACAAACTTCCACCGGTCTAATGTCATTGCTCCTGTTTCTTGGCCCAAGCAAGTCTATTCTTCTTATTGGTGTCCTTTAGTACTGGTTTCTTTGCAGCAATTCAACCATGAAGGCCTGATTCACGGAGTCTCATTTGAACAGTTGATGTTGAGATGTGTCTGTTACTTGAACTCTGTGAAGCATTTATTTGGGCTGCAATCTGAGGTGCAGTTAATTCGAATGAACATATCCTCTGCAGCAGAGGTAACTCTGGGTCTTCTTTTCCTGTGGCGGTCCACATGAGAGCCAGTTTCATCATAGCGCTTAATGGTTTTTTGTGACTGCACTTGAAGAAACGTTCAAAGTTCTTTACATTTTCCGGTCGAAAGGCCGGTCATTCCGGATTGACTGACCTTCATGATTTAAAGTAATGATGGACTGTCATTTCTCTTTGCTTATTTGAGCTGTTCTTGCCATAATATGGACTTGGTATTTTACCAAATCGGGCTATCTTCTGTATACCACCCCTACCTTGTCACAACACTGTCTTCAGTTTTCTCCTATCACAGCCATTAAACTAAAATCACCATTGGCCGCATGATGAAATCCCTGAGTGGTTTCCTTCCTCTCCGGCAACTGAGTTAGGAAGTACGCCTGTGTCTTTGTGGTGACTGGGTGTATTGATACACCATCCAAAGTGTAATTAATAACTTCACCATGCTCAAAGGGACAATTTTTACCCAACTACCAATAGGTGAACTCCTTTGTGAGGCATTGGAAAACCACCCTGGTCTTTGTGGTTTAATCGTTTTTTATAATTCACTGCTCAACTGTGGGACCTTACAAATAATTGTATGTGTGGGTTACAGAGATGGGGTAGTCATTTGTAAACATTTCTAAAACATAACACTTTGATATTATGGAGTACTGTGTGTAGATCAGTGACACAAAATCTCAATTTAATCCATTTAAATTTCAGGCTGTAATATGAGACGAACAGAGCTAAGTACAGAGAGATACTTGATGAAAACCTGTTCCAGAGCGCTCAGGACCTCAGACTGAGGCGAAGGTTCACCTTCCAACAGGACAACGACACTAAGCACACAGCCAAGACAACACAGGAGTGGCTTCGGGACAAGTCTCTGATTGTCCTTGAGGGGCCCACCAGAGTCCGGACTTGAACCCGGTCGAACATCTCTGGAGAGAACTGAAAATAGCTGTGTAGCAACGCTCCCCATCCAACCTGACAGAGCTTGAGGGATTCTGCAGAGAAGAATGGGAGAAACTCCCCAAATACAGATGTGCCAAGTTTGTAGTATCATACCCAAGAAGACTCGAGGCTGTAATTGCTGCCAAAGGTGCTTCAGCAAAGTACTGAGTAAAGGGTCTGAATACTTATGTAAATATGATATTTCAGTTGTTTGTTTTTTTATAAATTAGCAAAAAACCAAAACCAATTTTTGCTCTGTCATTATAGAGTATTGTGTGTAGATTGATGAGTGAAAAAAATACATTTAATACATTTTAGAATAAAGCTGTAACCTAACAAAATGTGGAAAAAGTCAAGGGGTCTGAATACTTTCCGAATGCACTGTAACCAGCAGTCTATGGTCTATCTACCGGTATACTCACCACTACTGCACTGGGGACCAACGAACTCCGACCACCTATTCCGCATGATAGGTTCCTTCGGCAGAGCATGCAAATCATAGTTGGACAATCCTATAGGGCTTTTCAGTCTCAAACGGCCGTGATCCTTTGAACGTTTTGGGGGCGAGAAAACAACAGAGCCCCATTCAATGAAGGGAAACAAAGTGGGCTGAGGGGCGATTTGCACATGCAAAAGGGGCATGATTTGTTGACATAATTGTAATCCAAACCCAACCTCATTTACCCGTTGTGACACATTGAGGTTCTATTTACACTTTGTAGTCAATTTTGACACTATAATAAATGTTTCGGTCTCATATCGATGCCACACAGGTCGTTTTCAAAGGGATTAGTTGGTTTTTAGGGGCAGTCGCTTTTTAAAGGTGCATTATACAACATTACCATATGCAAAGCCTGATTTTAATGTTAGCTAGCTTCTGTGTTGAGGTCAGCTGTTGTCTGGCTCTTGTAAAAACCTTCCATAACCAAATATAGCTAGCTACCTTTCTTTTCCTGTTTGTTTGCTAGCTAGCTTTCAACTGACTGGTGGTAGCTAACTACAGAGGCTAGCTGCTGGACTTTGGACAAGCAAGCTAACGTTAGCTAGCTACCTAGCTAATCAAAATATCTGTTTGCGTTTATTGATTAGCCTCAGCTTGAATACGATCATATAGCTAACTATCTAAAGTAGCCTAGGTTTGTTCGCATACACTTCTTATGATTGGCAGCCTGGTGCAAGCATCTGTGTTGTTGCTGAGCAACCGAGTTGCTCAACCTGGTGTTAGAACTCTGTGCTTCAGCTAACAAAGATGTTAGCATTGTCTGAAATGCTACAAAAGGTAGCCTGGGTACTAGACTCTTTAGCTAACATTGCACTCCCTGTACTCCATGTCATGTGCCAAAGAGACTGGTCTTTCTGATATCTTAAAATATATACATTCTATAATGAGCTAGAGAAGAACAAAGGATTTGATCCTGATTCGATAACCCTCATAGCTATCCTCCAATCACAACGATTATGCAAGTATTGGAACACTATCAATTTTTTCTCTCCACAGAACATGTTGGTATCCAGTTGCTATGCAACCATTTTTTGCTTGTCCAGATGAAACAGTCTGTCAAAAGTTTCTAGCTCACGTGTAAATAAAACAAAATATATACTGCAATTCCAACCACAAAATGTCTTAGCTTAGATTTTAAGCCTCAAAATACACCAACTTGCCTAGCTAACAGCTAAATGTCTGTTTTTTACTTTGTTATAAATTCAGATTCATGAAAAATATGAATGTTATTTCCAACAACCACTGAGAAACTCCGCTGTAAATCCAGCTCCATATTGAACGTTGAGATTGCCGGAAGGCCGGTCTCTTTGGCAATGACAAGGAATGGAATGTTAGCTAAAGAGACTGGTACTCAGACTAACAAAAAGGTAGCACATTGTTGGTTCTTAATGGACAGAAATGAGCACGTGAGAGCAATAAATTATAAATGTAATCAAAACTGTTGCCCCTACAAACTTACTCAGCCCAAAATGTGGCAAGTCTAATGGTCACTTTTTGGACTCTGTAGTCTTGTTCTTATCCGACGCTTAGATACTGAGCTAGGTCAGGGCAATAAATATTTTTTTTTTCCTAATGCAAAAATTTCAAAGACAGGATTATGTTATCATTCTAACCAAATTTCCACATAGACAAACCTTGTATGAAATATGTTGAATTTGAACCTTTAAAACAACATCAGATCTTCAACATACAACCCTGGTCTCCCATCCAGGGTTTTAACCAATCCCAGCTATGGTATTTATCACTGACTATTACCAATGTGCTATCGTGAACATTATTGTTGAGAGATCTCCACTTTTACAAACAAAATAGATTCACTGTTGCTATCAAAGTCATTCCAAAGGGTAGGTTTATTTACAGAGCAAATTAAATGTGACCATACTTTATCACTCATATAACATCAATGATGTCATTTTGGCCTATATCACCTGCAAAAAAAGAAATAAAAATTGACAAGCTCTGGTTGATTTAAAATGTAATGATATTTAGTGATGCTGAATTGTGTTTGGTTGTCAACACAACCAAATATCAACATTTGAAAGAGATTACAGTATCTGCTTCTTGGATAGTTCCATCTGTACCACTGACTTAGTCTGACTTTATTTCCAGTTTGTCTACAAATAAAAAGTTTAAAATCTCACCCAAAAATCTAAGTTAAAGAACAGGAATAAATCATATACAACTTTATTTAATGTTCATTTAAAGTTTGATTTGATTTAGTCCTATTCTTTAGCCTTGATTTTTGGTTGAGTTAGAGAATCCAACATATAAATGGTAAATTTGCTTAAAGAAAAGTGAATTAAAGTCAGAAGTCAGTGGTACAGATGGAACTATAAAAGCACTAGATACATCTCCTTTAAATGTTAATATTTGTTTGTGTTGTCAACCAAACACAATTCAAAATTACTTTTTTAATAGTTAAGGCTATTTTACAAACTATTGTAACATTCAACCTTAAAATGAGTAAATCATTCATGGCCACATTGAGGTTACTGTAACTATTCTTCTTATGTAATCATATAAAGCGTGCTTGTTCAAGATAGCATGTATAGGTCATCGCAAGTGTGTGGAGATTTTCACAATTGCTGCAATAATCTGCGCAGATCACTTGCACCATGTACTTTAATGTAATCTCAACTGCAATCCAGGTAATTTGGTTGTGCTATTAGATGAAGGACAGTGATAACACATTAGTCTGTTGTATAAATAAACTGAATATCTGACATTGTATTCCAACTTGAACTTTGCTGTGCTTTTAAATGTTTGAATGTGCAGTGATAGATATTTGGGTGACAACTAAACCAAAAATCTTACATTGTTTTTCCATTGGAATCTGGTTGTGTCTGGTTGAAATCATAGTGATAACACATTGGAAATTCAACTACATTTTGGCTGTCTTTTGAGTGGATGAATATCGGTTGTAATCTCATTGATCAACATCTCAACCAAATATTACTCAATTATCCACTTTGAAATGATGTGGTGTGACTGTGGCCTATTGCAGCTTTGATGACTAATGATTGACCAACAACAACCCACTGGGCACACACGTCAGTTCAACATCTAAATCCCAAAATAATTTCACCATGTCATCCGATTTAGGTATAAAGTGTAACGCCCTGGCCATAGAGAGGGGTTTTTGTTCTTTATTTTGGTTAGGCCAGGGTGTTACATTGGGTGGGCGTTCTATGTTCATTTTCTATGTTGTCTGTTTCATTGATTTTGGCCGTGTGGCTTCCAATCAGGCACAGCTGTTGTTGGTTGTTGCTGATTGGGAGTCACACATAAGTGCCTGTTTTTCCTTTGGGTTTTGTGGGTAATTGTTTCTGTTACGTATTGCACCTGACAGTACTGTTTGGCTGTCAGTTTTCTCGTTTTTGTGTATAGTGTTCTTTCGTCCATTAAAATCATGATGAACACGATCTCCGCTGCGCCTTGGTCTACTTTCTCTCCCGACAGCCGTTACATAAAGTTGGGTAAATCCAAATCCAATCAGTTTTCCACGTTGATTCAATGTCATCACATTGATTTTCTTGGTTGAAATGACGTGGAAACAACGTTGATTCAACCAGTTTTTGCCAAGTGGGAAGCTACACGTGTCATGCTCCACTCTTGTGAAAAGCAGCAGCATAAATTATAAAATCTCTCTCTCTCTCTACTGCAGCAGTCACATTCGGATCTGTACGGACCCTTCCGGACAAGTCAGTTAAAATTACACATACCCGAGACCCGTGACAATCATTCAGATCCGACCCAAACCCGTGACATTATTTAGAATTCTGGAATCGGACCCACTCGGGTCCCGGATCGGGTCTCGGGTATTCGGGTACACGTGGATCCGTGAAGACCTCTATCACGGACACAAACGCATTGATTTAGGATGCTGCCAGGTCTACAAAAGCAGGGCTGTCTTCCTACGGCCCAACAAAAGACCATTGTCTTTCAGACCCTTTGTGTGTGTGGGGGATGTCTGTGAGGTGTATTTGTTTCAGCTTCACCAATCACCTTGGTTGTTTAATAGCGTAACGTAGTGTAAGCTCAACATAAGCCAGATAACAACCAAGGGAATACAGAGACACTAATCCTTGAACGTTGTGTAGTCTTTAATATGGCCGTACAAATACAACACCCATATAATGCGTCTCAAACAAGAAGGGGAAAAAAACGGACAAATGAATCCAGTTGAAAGTGTTTGATCACAATCATAACACATAGCCTACTGTGTACATCAAGTCATGCCTAGCCCTCTAATGGTATGCATTCATTCACCAGGAGAGTTACCCCAGCTGACCCTCTGTCCTCTATATGGACCCAGCCTAATAACATGTGTGTATTTGTATGTGTGCGTTTCAAGTTTCAAAGTTTGTCAAGTGTACAGGATACAGAAGGTGTAATAAACTGCACTATACTGTATATTTGTGTGCACTGTAACGTAAAACTGTAATTTGAGGTTTTATCAACACTAAAATACTATGAAACGTTTGACTGCAGCATACTGCAGTATGGGCGGAGAAATATTTGCTGCATTTCAAATGATACTGTAATTCCACCCCACAGAATACAGTACCGTATCTTTCGAGACCAAAAACCTTTTGACCACTATAGTGGTTGCATGGTATTGTGGTTTCTGGGTCATTAACATATTTTGAAGTGTGTAAGTGATACAAAACACCAAATATTCATTAATATGCTGTAATGCATAAACAACTTACCTAACAGCCAACCTGCTTGAACCACTCCCTTGTAATTACAGTAAAATACTGTTACCCCTTTTAAAGTTACTGTCAAATTAACGGCAACGCCTTTGAAAAGTGTGTGTGTGTGTGTGTGTGTGTGTGTGTGTGTGTGTGTGTGTGTGTGTGTGTAGGTGTGTGTAGGTGTGTGCGTGTGTGTGTGTGTTTAAGGAGTTCTCATTAAAAACAGAATTAGTCAATGTTATGCGGCAGTAACTGATGGTCACAACAGCGAGAAAGAGAGAGCCTGCAGGCATTGAAATGGCTGGCAGGCAACAGTTCAATTCAATGGCCTTTCTTTCATTCCTCAAATGCATGGGGGATTAGTTTAAAGTGCTGATGGTATACATTTGGCCTTTTCACACCAACACTTAAAATATTTTTTTCCTTTGGCTCTTTTTCTTCCTGCATTGTAAAGTAATGATGTTATCTGGAAAACTGTAAGAATTAGGAAATTATCAATATCCAAATAGTAATGGTCTATGGTAAGTTGTGGGGTTAATGTTAATGATGCATCTATTAAAAACTCCTAAAGTTGACTCGCCTCCACAATCACCCGACCTCAACCCAATTGAGATGGTTTGGGATGAGTTGGAGGAAACGCAGGCAACAAATGCTCAGCATATTTGGGAATTCCTTTAAAGAATGTTAGAAAAGCATTCCTCATGAAGCTGGTTGAGAGAATGCCAAGAGTGTGCAAAGCTATCATCAAGGTAAAGAAAGGGTGGCTACTTAGAAGAACCTCAAATATAACACATATTTTAATTTGTTTAACACTTTTTTGGTTACTACATGAGTCCATATGTGTTATTTCATAGTTTTGATGTCTTCACTATTATTCTACAATGTAGAAAATAGTAAAAAAAAGAAAGAAAGAAAAACCCTTGAATGAGTAGGTGTGTCCAAACTTTTGACTGGGACTGTATATATTTTTATATATCTACAGGGGTCCAAATATTCCAAATCAAATAGCTAAATGATCCATGGTATGACCATCTTAAAACAATTACATATGTTAGCTTAGTAGAACCCCGTTCCCCTTCCCCCAAAGGCTTAGACTTTTAGGGGTTAAGTAACAGCCACAAGTGAATGTGGTACATTTGATGGGTTGTTGTTTTGGATTTTTGTGCACACATCCATACCTTACAAATGGGATGAAGGCATTTAAGATGTCCCATCTTTTCCTATCTCTTCCCATGCATCTTTTCCTATCTCCTGGCTATGTTTTTAAGAAATGCCAGTGGCTGAAGTGGAGCATGGCTGACTGGGATTTTCTCAAAGTGAGCTCATGAACAGAATTTAACATTTGAGGTCATTCCCTCGCAGACTGTAAAATACAGGGGAGCTCAGACGAGATGAGCGAGTGGTCCAAAACTGTGGCTAATGACAAGATACTTAGTCAGAGCTAGAGGAGCATCAATCTGAACTGGGGTCAGATCTATCCAGATTCCAGAAACGGAATGCATCTGGCTGCTGACAGGCTGATTTATAGCTTAGTGTGCTGAGTACAAATTGTCCTGGTCACGGCCAAAGCCTCTTCGTTCCAATTCTCTGGCCTTTCTTTTCCCCATACCAAGAGTGTGCGCTGGTACACTTCTCCCCAAGCATTTAAAAACTTTGGATTGGTGTAAGAAGGGGCTGGATGAAGAATAGTAAGAGGAGTTTCCAGCATATTTCCTATACCAGTCATTTCCTGTTAAATCATGAAGTGAAGGGAATAAGTGTGGTCTTACTTGGGGAGAAAGAACAGAGAATTGGAACACAGGGATGTAGGCTGATAGTTCTAAAGGTGAAAGGGGGAGTGGTCAGTGAGCCTCTGACTCTGAACTCAATGGACCTAGATGACAGGGGTGAAATTTAAAGTTTAGGGCATCGTTCTGGAGTTTGAGGAATGTGAGAGAGACTCTCCATTTATTTAATTGAGATTGAGATCAGTGGAATAGCCGATCAAAACAAGTTTTCTTCTTGTGCTTGGAATAGAGAAAGGTATGGATGTAATAATTTCCACACCTAAGCATAGACTGCCAAACATTTTCCAGTATTTTCCAGTACCTTTAGCTTAATAAATATACAATTTTTCATCCATTCCCCTATGTCTCGGATGTTAAACTCTGTTTTGATATGCATAGGGCCCACAATACAGATGGTCAAATGTCAGAAGAAGGGATAGACGCCAGAGGAGGAGGGAACCTCCACATTACTCTCCCCCACAATGCCCTGCTTTCTCCTGTGTCATGACTCTCCTGTGAAGATCTGAAGGATCAGTTTACAGTGGGTCCGCTCTACTCTGCACTCTCTCTCGGAGAGTGGGAAGTCGGCTGTTTTATGACAGTTGTAAATACCAAAACACCTTTCCCCACTCTGCCAAAATGAAAGTTGAGAATCCCTTTGTTACCACAGAGAAAGACTTTGCAGTACGGTAACGTCAAAAAGTTGAATAATTGAACAGTATTTCTGTATTCCAAGCAGTTGGAGTGGTCCGTGGACATTTAAGGAACAATCATGTCGAGTTTGTTTCATTTGGTGACCTCAGGAAGGACAGGAGACAAACATTACTATTGCTTTGTTTGAATACACTTCTCAATTATGGGGTTTGCATCTGAATGTTGGATAAAATAAATGATTGAGTATGTGATGTTAGCCTTCAAAATGAGAGTATGGGTTTTCATATTAAGTTTTAACTAGTTACATCGGCGTCATGGAACGCCCCCTTTTCTACTATAAGTATAAAACCCATTTCCGACAAAATTTACATTAGACCAAAACATGCCGGGTGATGCTGGTGTGTGAAGTGGTTCAAACTGCAACTCTACCAAAGGTCAAGACCATTCCCACGTTGAAATGGCTAAGAAATCTACAAACTAAAGAACAATTATTCAGGCTGCAGCTGTTTAAGTACTTTAGTCTGGTAAACGCAACTGGTCAAATGACCGAATGACATATTCATTATAAAAAGCTACAACTTCGAAAGACTTTGATGGACAAACCAGAGACTTTCTGTTGACAATCTATCCAGCAGATGGACTGGCGATCGCAGAGAGGGACAACAAAGGCATACACTCGCAAATATGTGAGCGGTTGTTCATGTTCAAAGGATAAGTATTTCCATGAGTGTAGTATATGTATGTGGGTCCACTCTGAGTTTCACCCTCCTGAGCTGGCCCCACCCCTTTCCTTTGTCTACCAAGCCGTCATATCGGCTGAGCCCACTAGGGACTTTTCAGTGTATCATGTCAGTAACCAATGTATAACTATTGTGTGTGTGTTTATGTAATTCTGTGATTGATTAGTTAGTCAGTAAATAAATATTTAAGCCAATTTATATATTGCATGATTTATGTTAGGGTTCGTGCAGATATCCAACGGTTTGCGACGTTCAGGAATGAGATTGATGAGGTAATAATACATTAATAGAAGACTGTAATCGATAAGCTATGAAAATATCTGAAGAGTTAATTCGGGATATAGAGACTATATAAACATTTTCCCGTGGTGCCCCGACTTCCCAGTTAATTAAAGTTACATGATTAGTTTAATCACGTAAGGCATAATTACACATAGAGAATTGATTTGATAATATAAGTGTTCACATTTAATGATAGAAACGCTATGACACCTGCCTGTTGGAGCCGTGATGTTTACCTAAAACAGATTGGTCTCGCTTCTTTCGACACTCTCTGACAGGAGCTTTAAATCCAGAGATACACCTCCGGTTCCCTGTCAGGTCATGCTCACTTTAGATCCATGCAGGGTTGGAAGGTAAAGTCCTGAGAAAATGATAAATAGAGTTCACACATAAGTGAGTGCCAGTCTGAGCGCCAGTCTTATTGTGCTATCATGCCAACACATGTCAAACGTGATCTTTGGCTTGACAATGAGCAATGGTGTTGCCAAAAGCACAAACAGATCTGGAACCAGGCTATAACTCAGTCCCTCATGCACTAGCCTCATGCACTAGCCACTAGCCTCTGGAATTACAGCCTGTGATGCAACTTCTGCTTTTGGAGGTTAACCTCCACCCAAAAACCTTATTTTGTTATTTGTTTCAATAGTAAATTTTTTATAAAGTCTGAAAATGTTTTGCATGTCAGCAATCAAGTTTTTAAGATATATAACTTTCAAAATACAGAAATACAGCCAGTATGATGCAGGTACTTATAGCGAACCAGAGTGTAGTATTTTAGCTAATAGGGCAGTTCACTTCTTGAACCTTGAGAAGTTCACATCAGTATCTATCTATTGCCGGACCTGGCGAGTATAGACGTGTTTATGGTTACCAGAATAAATGCATTGTAAATTCAAGACTGAATGGCGAAGAAATGTCATTGCTGCCATGGACCATTTCTCAGAAAAGTAATAAAGCAAAGATCTTCCTGGAATGTTTACAGTTGAATAATTCTTGAAGCTAGCCAGTGGAAACTTAGTTTGGAACGTTCCTTTCCTCTGCAGGCCTTAAGAGCTACACTGGTTTTCCCGTTGTACTTCTAAGAAAAGCACAAATGAGATTTCCAACCTATCGCATTTTTGCTAAATCCCTATTTGCCCAATCTGTCAATACATAACTAATCACATTTGTATAAAGACAATATGTGGTGTATATTGAATGCGCAATGACAACTTGAATTAATATCCATAAAAACTGCATATATAATCTTTCAACTTGATCTAATTTACAGTTCTATTACACATAGTTTACAGTGTAAAAACATAATGATTACAGGGCTGTACTGTACACCGTTACACTGAGTCTGTATCAGATACAGCTGCCGGTGGGCTGTGGGTTTTACACACACTAAACCATGGAGGCGGACCTACTTTCACAGGGGCCCAGGAAAAACTAACAGCGTAAAAATAGAGAAACAGCCCTATAATGGCCAGGTAATGTGTGTTGCCACAGTGATAAGAGATTGCATCTGTGCCGTTTAGGAGACTGGGCTGGTTCAGGCTGGCCACGCCACTTATTATGTTCTGGGGCTGGCATCGTAACCGTTCGTTACAGGACTTTCCTGGATATTAAGGCTGGCATTATCATCCACTGTGCGATTAGGAGAACGTGTGTGTGTGTGTGTGTGTGTGTGTGTGTGTGTGTGTGTGTGTGTGTGTGTGTGTGTGTGTGTGTCCGTCCGCTTACACAGGTGCCTTGTTATACACTGTAATCACTGGTTCTACTCACAGACACCCAGCCATTCAGACAACTTTCACCAGCTGGACTGACTGGCTGTCTGCACTTCTCAGCCCATCAGGCTCACAGCTACTGTATCTGCAAGCTGTTAGCTTGTTTGCGAAATGGCTTTATAGAATAAATGTGTGTCCTTGCCAAGTAGTTGTAACTGCATTCACAAATATAAATGAATGCGATGCAATGAATGTGAATGTTCCCCTTGGATACCTCTGTTAAGCTCTGGTTTATAACAACGTCAGGCAATGGTCATCATGTGACATAAGGGTTAGGTCTCAGAAAGGGGGCTTCCTGTGGTTTAAATGTGCTAGTGTTTTGGCCACATTGCTCTGCATCTAGACGAAATTGAGCCAATGTGTGAATGAGTGGACCAAATGGACTGACACAATGCATATTGCACACTGACTCATTATGGTTAGCTAAAGAAGCATAGACGTCTGCCACATGTGAGTAGCCTACCACCGTCCTGCAGCCACCGAGAGATGGCTTTCTATAATGTGTTCTGGGTTCATTGTCTCTGGGTCAATTTGAACGATGACATAATTCCCCTGAGTAAGAGTTTCCACTGGGTCCAGAGGAGGGCTGCAGGACATGACTATTATTGAGTCAGAGCCCAGTCACACGGTTGCAGAGATCTTGTATTTCAATTAGACCTGGGTTAAAATAGCACTTTTAGGACTAATCCCATTGGTTCCAGTGTGTCAGGAAAGCTCCATCAAGCACAGATGAAGTATAACAAAGATTTAGGATACTATTTGCACCCAGGTTTAATTTGACTCAGTACCCCCTGTAGCCTCCCTTCACTCTTGAAAAGCCTCAAGACGAGATGAAAACCATGGAGAATGTGTAACTAGATTTCTCACGAAGCACAAAGACAAGGATCGTGGCCATAGATAATATACATTAGGCCCATGGTTGCATCAGTACCATAGCATCAGAACCACCCAGAATATAGACTTGAGCTAGGATCAAAGTGAAGTAGATTAAATTATATTTATCATGGAGTCGATTTTGGAAAATGTAGAATTGGATAAAAACCATGCAAGATAGAAATCCTGGATCAGGACCATAGAACATAAATTATACTTCCTGGATCTGAGAGTGAAGCAGCTGTACAGACAGGTCAGGATACAGCTTGGGCCAGGTATAATATTGTCATAAAGTCTTTGATTCCCTGAACAACACCAACATCCTGCTGTACCATGGCTCTGGGGTGAAGTTTCCCCTAGGTACAGATCTTGGATCCGCTTCCCCACCCCTAATCCCAACCTTAACCATTAGTGGGGGGAAAAACCGACCCAAGATCCACGTCTACTTCACCCTACACTCTACGAAGCATACGAGACCAGGGACTAAAAGTCCTATCCTGGACATCATATTATAGTATGGAAATCCCATGATTTAGGGGTTTGCTAATACAGGGTCCCGTTACAGAAGGTAATTTCACTCAATTATATAAATGTATACAACGGGTGGGTCTAATCCTGAATGCTGATTGGTCAAAACCGCATTCCGGCCGTGTCTATTCCACAAGTTACCACCGGCTAAATCTATGACGTTAAAATGCCTATTTACTCTGTTCCATCTGACTGCACAATCCACTGTCTCATCAACCCAGGCAGGGAAGTTATAAACTTTCTCCACTATAAAAGCATCTAGACATTATCTCACATTTCTTTTAGACTAACATTTAGTTTTCAACAGCGGAGATTTGTACAAACCTTGCTGTCTGTCTCGCCGACATTTGCAACATTCGTTCAATATTCAATATTCAAATTCGATCTCCAGCTGTCCCATAGTAATGAATGCATCAGGAGTCTCAGCCAGGCAAAATCGTGAATCAGCTGGCATAATTTGTATTGATATATACAAAGAAATGTCAGTTGAAAAAAGGTAAAACGAAACGAAGTGCAGCTAGTTTGCAGTCTTTCCAGCTTCAGTTTGAAGTGATTGTGTTAGCTGTGTTGTTGGCTAGCTCCTCTGAACAACAGTGTCCTGACGAGTGAGCACATTTTCTATGTCAGGCGAAATCGTGCCTCATTAGCTCATTCTTATGGATGAATCCAAATAAATGTCACTAGAAAACAGCTTAAACAAAAGCAAATGCGGCTACTTTGTTGTTATTCTCGCTGCACTGTTTGACGTGACTGTAAGTTAGCAGTAGTTGCCTAGCTAGCAAGCAAGGGATGAGAACGTTGCCAGCCAGTATGGCACAAACGTTTAGAACAAACGACTGGGTCACGTCCATAGATACAGAACAAAAAGACTGAACAACTGGGTCGAGTCTCTGGCAACCGAACCGATAGAATGAACGACCAGCCGGCTTGGGTAGCAACCCTAGATTTGTGTTGGGACTATATCTTGTGGAGGGATGAAATAGTATGAATAAATGTGATCAAAATAAAAATTTGAATGAAAATATGTCAATCATTATTTGAATATGTTGGTAACCCGCTGTATGAAAGTGATAATGCCCGAGAAGCCGGTGTTTGGAGGATGTATTGGCACTGGCGTTGTTTGGCCCGAGACAAAGTCATTTCTCAGTGCTGTTTTACCTCTCTTACCAAAATGACGCTGTTGAATTCAGTCAAAATTCAGTTGAAATGTTTATATTATTAAGATTATAACAAATCACTAAGCAAATAGATTACTCAGGGTTTATCCAGCTGACATATTTGAAAAGCTTTGAGGAATGTGAGGATGGATCAGCAAGGGGGAGAGATAATGACTTGATGACTTCTACAGATGGACTTGCATCTCAAATGGCACCCTATTCCCTACATATTGCACTACTATCCTATAGGCCCTGATCAAAAGTAGTGGCCTAGGGGATAGGGTATCATTTGGGACGTAGACGGTGAGTCTTTGGACTGCGCACTGCCAGCGGGAGCACCAACATTGTATAGGAATGTAGGCTGCGACTGCGGTGGATGAGACATTTGATGAGATGATTGAGGACGCCTGTTTGTAAAAGCAGACGTTATGGCATCATGGCATATAGCCTTGGTGCCTCAGAGTGACCTAAATACAAATAACCACATAGATTATAGTAACCAACCATATAGATTTGTGGTGGACTGGGGACTTTTTGAAGGTGGTTTTGGAGAAATTGAAATGGTTCTTCTAAGCATTCCAACCGACACATTCCTTGTTTGTGTTTAATCCTGTGGTGGTTGTTGGTCTGAATATGAAGACGGACATCTGTGGCTCTTTTATCCTCTCATATTAAATATGAATGGGTGTAGACAAAGAAAAGCTCTCCAGTAGGTGTACCAAAACATTCAAGGGCCATTTTCTCAAAAGTGGGTTTATAAGTTTATCAACTTTCAAAGCAGAATTACTTTGCCATTGTTCCTCAACTGCAATGTATGATATACAATTTTCTAGCTCTGAAACTTTTATCCAATGTAAAAAACACAATTTAAAATGTTCCTACATAATGCAAGATCGAACTGAGGCGGTCAGTCACCTTTGAACACAGCTCTTTAGTGCCAGGATGGAGCTAAAGCAGCCACAACAGTACTAACTACCGGTCTGCAAGCACATGGAACTCTGCATTGTTTTTGGGGAAAAGAGGAACAAAGCTGAGAATGTCAAACTTCAAGGACTGATCTCTTTCCTTTTTTCTTCTCCTTTGAATTGAATTTATTTTGGACAGCAGACATATACAACAAAATGCACAATGTGGACCCAGAGGATATCACTTGAAAGTATTAATTAAAACGCTTGTTTCCAAAGTGGTAGAGAGGACAGCTGGGAACATATATACGTGTCTTGATTAAGATTTTGAAAAGAGATGAAGTGACTATTTTAATAGTCTGTAAAAGGGTTATTTTAGAAAAAGGGTGTGGGCATGTTCACACTGAGTCCAATAACGCGGTAATGGGAACTTAGCTTTCTAGCCAACACTGACCACAAGGCTGATGCCATCTGTATGCCTAAAAATCATCTACTTTCTTCAAAGTTCACCAGACATTTACCACGTGTCTTGTAACATCAATGAATAAATTCAATGTATGACATCCATTCTGCAAGCCTGTCAAATTACTCATTTACAGAAAGAAATTTACTGAGAACGGATCACATATACAATTGCTTTAACATCTGCTAGGTCTACTGCTTCATGACTGTTTGCTCTAGTCAATTCGTTTTGTGAAAGAATCTTGTTATTTTTTCTCCTGTTGTACGATATGTTCTTTTATAGACTTAATTTATTATCCCACATTTATCAATACTACTGCCTTGTGTTCTCTTCAATACCTTGCCCACACAGACACGATTGAGATGCAAGAATGCGCTACGCATCAGTTTTCCTGTCAGAGAAACTGATCCAGAAAGCAAACATTCTGTTGACCAAGATCTATGTATATGACATCGATAAAGTTTCAATAGGTTGACATTTGAGTAGGGGTGTAACAATGTAACAATGTAACAATGACTGTCAGGGGGCGGTGTTCGGAAGTCACCGTCCGGCATTTTGATACTCCTCCATAGGAAAAGCCTCCGTAGGAATTTCATTGTCATGTTTCGAGAACAAAAATACATGCATTTAAGTATTCTTTATTGTAGCAGGGACCGCAACATAAGAACTCTATGAACATTTCCTAAATGTTTTTATATTTAAAATTTTCCCTGATAAATGATTGACTTCTGTTATGTTCTTACAATACTAAACTCAGCAAAAAATAAACTTCCTCTCATTGTCAATTGTGTTTATTTTCAGCAAACTTAACATGTGTAAATATTTGTATGAACATAAGATTCAACAACTGAGACATAAACTGAACAAGTTCCACAGACATGTGACTAACAGAAATGGAATGATGTGTCCCTGAACAAAGGGGGGGTCAAAATCAAAAGTAACAGTCAGTATCTGGTGTGGCCACCAGCTGCATTATGTACTGCAGTGCATCTCCTCCTCATGGACTGCACCAGATTTGCCAGTTCTTGCTGTGAGATGTTACCTCACTCTTCCACCAAGGCACCTGCAAGTTCCCAAACATTTCTCCGATCCAACAGGTCCCAGACGTGCTCAATGGGATTGAAATCCGGGCTCTTCGCTGGCCATGGCAGAACACTGACATTCCTGTCTTGCAGGAAATCACGCACAGAACAAGCAGTATGGCTGGTGGCATTGTCATGCTGGAGGGTCATGTCAGGATGAGCTTGCAGGAAGGGTACCACATGAGGGAGGAGGATGTCTTCCCTGTAACGCACGGCGTTGAGATTGCCTGCAATGACAACAAGCCCAGTCCGATGATGCTGTGACACACCGCCCCAGGCCATGACGGATCCTCCACCTCCAAATCAATCCCGCTCCAGAGTACAGGCCACGGTGTAACGCTCATTCCTTCGACGATAAACGCGAATCCGACCATCACCCCTGGTGAGACAAAACCGTGACTCGTCAGTGAAGAGCACTTTTTGCCAGTCCTGTCTGGTCCAGCGACGGTTCCCAAAGGCGAAGTTGTTGCCGGTGATGTCTGGTGAGGACCTGCCTTACAACAGGCCTACAAGCCCTCAGTCCAGCCTCTCTCAGCCTATTGCAGACAGTCTAAGCACTGATGGAGGGATTGTGTGTTCCTGGTGTAACTCAGGCAGTTGTTTTTGCCATCCTGTACCTGTCCCGCAGGTGTGATGTTCGGATGTACCGATCCTATGCAGGTGTTGTTACACGTGGTCTGCCACTGCGAGGACGATCAGCTGTCCGTCCTGTCTCCCTGTAGCGCTGTCTTCGGCGTCTCACAGTACGGACATTGCAATTTATTGCCCTGGCCACATCTGCAGTCCTCATGTGTCCTTGCAGCATGCCTAAGGCACGTTCACACAGATGAGCAGGGACCCTGGGCATCTTTTCTTTTGGTGTTTTTCAGAGTCAGTAGAAAGGCTTCTTTAGTGTCCTAAGTTTTCATAACTGTAACCTTAATTGTCTACCATCTGTAAGCTGTTAGTGTCTTAACGACCGTTCCACAGGTGCTAGTTAATTAATTGTTTATGGTTCATTGAACAAGCATGGGAAACAGTGTTTAAACCCTTTACAATGAAGATCTGTGAAGTTATTTGGATTTTTACAAATTATCTTTGAATGACAGGGTCCTGAAATAGGGACGTTTCTTTTTTTGCTGAGTTCATGTATTGTTTTTTTTAAGTATGTATTACAGTGTATGCAATGAAAAAAATATAAATGTATCTTCCAAAACCTGTAGCTGTATAAATGAAAACATGTAGCACACCTCTCTACTACGCCCTCCTATCATCCATTATGCACACCTGCCTTCCCTCGTCACGCGCATCAGCGATATTGGACTCACCTGGACTCACTCATCACCTGTTATTACCTCCCCTATATTTGTCAGTTCCCCAGCTCTGTTCCCCGCTTCTGCATTGATTGTCTTTTGTTTGTGTTACCTGTTTGCTGACGCTGTTCCTGTCTCGTTCCATGTCCGTTATTTATTCAATGTTTTACTCCCCGTACCTGCTTCATCTCTCCAGCGTCATTCCATGTGACTCATTCAGACTAATAAAAACACTGTGTTCACTGGTTTATATAGCTCATGTACAAGGCTGGCTGCTACCATTAACTACATTCATTGTCAATGCACAATATTTGTTCAACTGTTGAGAAAGGACTATTCGAAAATCCATGAGAACAGCAGTTTAATTGTGCAGATGTATCACCACTTCATCCATGCTTAACTTTTTAGTGATGGGGGCAGGATTCGGAAATTCAGATGAATAACATGCCCAAATTAAACTGCCTGCTACTCGGGCCCAGAAGGTAGGGTATGCATATTATGAAGTTTCTAAAAGTGTTTGAATGATGTCTGTGAGTATAACAGAACTCATATGGTAGCCAAAAACCTGAGAAAAATCCAACCAGGAAGTGTGGAAATCTGAGGTTTGTAGTTTTTCAAGTGATTCCCTATCCAGTTTAGTGACTTAGGGTTCATTTTGCACTTCCTAAGGCTTCCACTAGATGTCAACAGTCTTTAGAATGTTGTTACATGCTTCTACTGTGAATAGGGAGAGAATAAGAGCTCCTGGCAGTAGATGAGTGAGAAAATGACATGAGCTCAGTGGCGTGCACTCCCGTGAGAGTTAGCTGTGTTCCTTTTCTTTTTTGAAGACAAAGGAATCGTCCGGTTGGAATATTATGGAAGATTTATGATAAAAACATCCTAAAGATTGATTCTATACATCGTTTGACATGTTTCTACGAACTGTAATATAACTTTTTTGACTTTTCGTCTGAACTGCGCGAGCACAGTGCATTTGGAGTACTCTACCGAACGCGCAAACAAAGAGGAGCTATTTGGACATATATATGGACTTTATCGAAACAAATTAACATTTATTGGGGAACTGAGATTCCTGGGAGTGCATTCCGACGAAGATCATCAAAGGTAAGTGAATATTTATAGTGTTATTTCTGAGTTTTGTTGACTCCACAAAATGGCGGGTTTGGTTTCGTCTCTGAGCGCTGTAATCAAATTATTGCAAAGTGTGCTTTCGCTGTAAAGTTTTTTTAAAATCTGACAAAGCGGTTGCATTAAGGAGAAGTGTATCTATAATTCTTTGAATAACAGTTTAATATTTTATCAACGTTTATGATGAGTATTTCTGTAAATTGATGTGCTCATTCGCCGGAAGTTTTGGGAGGCAAAACATTTCTGAACATTACACGCCAATGTAAAATGCGGTTTTTGGATATAAATATGAACTTTATTGAGCAAAACATACATGTATTGTGTAACATGAAGTCCCATGAGTGCCATCTGATGAAGATCATCAAAGGTTAGTGATTCATTTTAGCTGTATTTCTGTTTTTTGTGACACCTCTCCTTGCTTGGAAAATAGCTGTGTGGTTTTTCTTGTCTCGGCGCTGTCCTAACATAATCTAATGCTGTGCTTTCGCCATAAAGCCTTTTTGAAATTGGACAATGTCGTTGGATTAACGAGAAGTTCATCTTTAAAATGGTGTAAAATAGTTGTATGTTTGAGAAATGTGAATTATGAGATTTTTGTTGTTTGGAATTTGTGTGTGTCCCATTTGTTGATGTTATTAAAACCTCTCTGGGAAATGTTCCCACATTTCCCAGAGAGGTTTTAATAACATCAACAAATGGGTTATAGTTTTTTAAGCTAGCTAGCATACACAGACATTTGCTTACATGCGTTGCTATGGTTACAGCCTGCACCCCAATAACATTTTCTACACTAATAATTTAGATACTTGCATATGAAATGTCTTCCCACATTCCTTGAATTGGTGCTGGCTGCATCCATATGCCGCACATCGTGGTATTATTGACAAGTTGGCTATTTTAATGTGGGACATGGTTTTTCCCTGATCCACTTCCATTACTCAAAGCCCCGAAGTAGTGTGATAATGGTAGTCTGGTGGCTTCAAAGGTTCTTATTGGCCAAGACATAACGTCAGCTATCCAGGGTTTATATATGTCCGGAATATATTAATACATTAAACTATATATATAGTGCCTTCAGAAAGTATTCATACCACTTGACTTATTCCACATTTTGTTGTTTTACAGCCTGAATTCAAAATAGATTAAATTATGTTATTTTAGCACATTTATTGAAAATGAAATACAGAAATATCTCATTTACAAAAGTATTCACACCCCCGAGTCAATAATCTGAGTCTTTCTGGGTAAGTCTCTAACAGCTATCCATACCTGGATTGTGCAACATTTGCCCAATATTCTTTTAAAAATTCTTCAAGCTCCATTAAATTGGTTGTTAGTCATTGCTAGACAACCATTTTCAGGTCTTGCCATAGATTTTCAAGCTGATTTAAGTCAAAATTGTAACTCGGTCACTCAGGAACATTCACTGTCTTCTTGGCAAGCAACTCCAGTGTTTCATAGAAAGCAGGTTTTCCTCTAGGATTTTGCCTGTGCTTAGCTCCATTCCATTTCTTTTTTATCCTGAAAAAATCCCCAGTACTTAGATTACAAGCATACCCATAACATGATGCAGTCACCACTATGCTTGAAAATATGGGAAGTGGTACTCATTAATGTGTTTTATTGGCTTTGCCCCAAACATAACACTTTGTATTCAGGACCAAAAGTTTATTGCATTGCCACATTTTTTGCAGTATTACTTAAGTGCCTTGTTGAAAACAGGATGCAAGTTTTGAAATATTTTAATTCTGTACAGGCTTCCTTCTTTTCACTTTATCATTTAGGTTAGTATTTTGGAGTTTCTACAATGTTGTTAATCCATCCTCAGTTTTCTCCTATCACAGCCATTAAACTAAAGTCACCATTGGCCTCATGGTGAAATCACTGAGCGGTTTCCTTTCTCTCTGGCAACTGAGTTAGGAAGGACACCTTTATCTTTGTAGTGACTGGTCGTACTGATACACCATCTGAAGTGTAATTAATAACTTCACCATGCACAATGGGATATTCAATGTCTGCTTTTTTTACCCTTCTACCAATAGGTGCCATTCGTTGCGAGGCATTGGAAAACCTCCCTGGTCTTTGTGGTTTAAAATTCACTGCTCGGCTACAGATAATTGTATGTGTGGGGTACCGAGATGAGGTAGTCATTCAAAAGTAATGTTAAACACTATTATTGCACATGCAACATATTATGTCAATTGTTAAGCAATTTCTACTCCTGAACTGATTTAGACTTGCCATAACAAAGAGTTAAATACTTATTGACTCAAGACATTTCCAATTTTCATTTTTTATAAATTTTTTGAAAAACATAATTCCACTTTGACGTTATTGTGTGTAGGCCAGTGACAAAAAAAGCTAAATTCAACCAATTTTTTATTCAGGTTTGATAAGAGAATTATCTAATGAAGGTAAATGAATCAATAATCCATCATTAATTAGTAGTTATGTAGCATGGATAATGAATAATTAATGTACTGAACATTAGTCCCATCAAGTCTAGACATGGGTGTGTGAGATACCGGGAGGAGCCTTCAAGGTTCTCCTAATCTATGGGGAAAGGAACAGGCAGTGCTGGAACAGTGGTAGGAGGTCAAGGAAGAGATACTCTTCACCTACTGTCTGTGCGTATGTGTGTGCATAGGTTATCTACTTTTGGGTGTGGATGTGTGTGCGTAAGCGGAGAGAGGATAAAATGAACATCTTTGTGTGTGTTGGGCAGAACATTCTCTGAATAAACTGTACAAGACCTTTTGCAGAAAGCTGAGTCCTTGCCTAATTATTAAGCCAGTGTCTTACAAACAATGAGGATTAGTCAAGGCTTATTGATTGCTAATTATTATCATTAAGATATAAAATTCCCTTGACAAGGTTGTAAAAGAACAAAAAAAATGGAATATCAAATCAAATGTATTTATATAGCCCTTCTTACATCAGCTGATATCTCAAAGTGCTGTACAGAAACCCAGCCTAAAACCCCAAACAGCAAGCAATGCAGGTGTAGAAGCACGGTGGCTAGGAAAAACTCCCTAGAAAGGCCAAAACCTAGGAAGAAACCTAGAGAGGAACCAGGCTATGAGGCGTGGCCAGTCCTCTTCTGGCTATGCCGGGTGGAGATTATAACAGAACATGGCCAAGGTGTTCAAATGTTCAAAGAAAGATAATAATAATAATCACAGCAGTTGTCGAGGGTTCAACAAGTCAGCACCTCAATAATAAATGTCAGTTGGCTTTTCATAGCCGATCATTAAGAGTATCTCTACCGCTCCTGCTGTCTCTAGAGAGTTGAAAACAGCAGGTCTGGGAGGTAGCACGTAGCACGTCCGGTGAACAGGTCAGGGTTCCATAGCCGCAGGCAGAACAGTTGAAACTGGAGCAGCAGCACGGCCAGGTGGACTGGGGACAGCAAGGAGTCATCATGCCAGGTAGTCCTGAGGCATGGTCCTAGGGCTCAGGTCCTCCGAGATAGAGAAAGAAAGAAAGAAAGAGAGAGAGAAAGAGAGAGAAAGAGAGAATTAGAGAGAGCATACTTAAATTCACACAGGACAAGACAGGAGAAATACTCCAGATATAACAGACTGACCCTAGCCCCTGACACAAACTACTGCAGCATAAATACTGGAGGCTGAGACAGGAGGGGTCAGGAGACACTGTGGCCCCATCCGACGAACCCCCGGACAGGGCCAAACAGGCAGGATATAACCCCACCCACCTTGCCAAAGGACAGCCCCCACACCACTAGAGGGATCACTTCAACCACCAACTTACCATCCTGAGACAAGGCCGAGTATAGCCCACAAAGATCTCCACCACGGCACAACCCAAGGGGGGGCGCCAACCCAGACAGGAAGACCATGTAAGTGACTCAACCCACTCAAGTGACGCACCCCTCCTAGGAATGGCATGGAAGAGCACCAGTAAGCCAGTGACTCAGCCCCTGTAATAGGGTTAGAGGCAGAGAATCCCAGTGGAGATAGGGGAACTGGCCAGGCAGAGATAGCAAGGGCGGTTCGTTGCTCCAGAGCCTTTCCGTTCACCTTCACACTCCTGGGCCAGACTACACTCAATCATATGACCTACTGAAGAGATGAGTCTTCAGTAAAGACTTAAAGGTTGAGACCAAGTCTGCGTCTCTCACATGGGTAGGCAGACCATTCCATAAAAATGGAGCTCTATAGGAGAAAGCCCTGCCTCCAGCTGTTTGCTTAGAAATTCCTCATAAGTATTCAGACCCTTTACTCTGTACTTTGCTGAAGCACCTTCGACAGTGATTACAGCCTCGAGTCTTCTTGGGTATGATGCTACAAGCTTGGCACAGCTGTATTTGGGGAGTTTCTCCCATTCTTTTTTGCAGATCCTCTCAAGCTCTGTCAGGTTGGATGGGGAGTGTCGCTGCACAGCTGCTTTCAGATCTCTCCAGAGATGTTCAATTGGCTCTGGCTGGGCCACTCAAGAACATTCAGAGACTTGTCCCAAAGCCACTCCTGTGTTGTGTTGGCCGTGTGCTTAGGGTCATTGTCCTGTTGGAAGGTGAACCTTCGCCCCAGTCTGAGGTCCTGAGCGCTCTGGAGCAGGTTTTCATCAAGGATCTCTATGTACTTAGCTCTGTTCATCTTTCCCTCGATCCTGACTAGTCTCCCAGTCCCTGCCGCTGAAAAACATCCCCACGGCATGATGCTGCCACCACCATGCTTCACCGTAGGGATGGTGCCAGGTTTCCTCCAGACGTGACACTTGGTATTCAGGCGAAAGAGTTCAATCTTGGTTTCATCAGACCAGAGAATCTTGTTTCTCATGGTCTGAGAGTCTTTAGGTGCCTTTTGGCAAACTCCAACTGTCATGTGCCTTTTACTGAGGAGTGGCTTCCTTCTGGCCTCTCTACCATAAGGGCCTGATCGGTGGAGTGCTGCAGAGATGTTTTTCCTTCTGGAACTCTGGAACTCTGTCACAGCAACCATCGGTTTCTTGGTCACCTCCCTGACCAAAGCCCTTCTCCCCCGATTGCTCAGTTTGGCCGGACGGCCAGCTCTAGAAGAGTCTTGGTGGTTCTTCCATTTAAGAATGATAGAGGCCACTGTGTTCTTGGGGACCTTCAATGCTGCAGAAATGTTTTGGTAACCTTCCCCAGACCTGTGCCTCGACACAATCATGTCTCGGAACTCTAGGGACAATTCCTTTGACCTCAAGGCTTGGTTTTTGCTATGACATGCACTGTCAACTGTGGGACCTTATATAGACAGGTGTGTGCCTTTACAAAGCATGTCTAATCAATTGAATTCACCACAGGTGGACTCCAATCAAGTTGTAGAAACATCTCAAGGATGATCAATGGAAACAGGATGAACCTGAGCTCAATTTAGCAAAGGGTCTGAATACTTACGTTAATAAGGTATTTCTGTTTTAAATTTTGTATAAATGTGCAAAAATGTCTAAATAACGGTTTTCACTTTGTCATTATGGGGTATTGTGTGTAGATTGATGAGGGAATTAAATATATATATATATATATATATATTAGAATAAGGCTGTAACGTAACTAAATGTGAAAAAAGTCAAAGGTGAACAAAAATATAATCGCAACATGCAACAATTTCAAAGATTTTACTGAGTTACAATTCATATAAGGAAATCACTCAATTGAAATAAATAAATTAGGCCTTAATCTATGGATTTCACATGACTGGGCAGGGGTGCAGCCAAGGATGGGCCTTGGAGGGTATAGGCCCACCCACTGGGGAGCCAGGCTCAGCCAATCAGAATGCATTTTTATTACAGACAGAAATACTCCTCAGCACCCCCCCTCCTCCTCCTCAGATGATCCCGTGGGTTAAGAAGCTGGATGTTGAGGTCCTGGGCTGGCGTGGTTACACGTGGCCTGCGGTTGTGAGGCTGGTTGGATGTACTGCCAAATTCTCTAAAACAACGTAGGAGGCAGCTTATAGTAGAGAAATTAACATGTAATTATCTGGCAACAGCTCTGTTGGACATTCCTGCAATCAGCATGCCAATTCCATGCTCCCTCAAAACTTGAAACATCTGTGGCATTGTGTTATATGACTAAACTGCACATTTTGAAGTGGCCTTTTATTGTCCGCAGCACCAGGTGCACATGTGTAAAGATTATGCTGTTTAATCAGTTTCCATAAGCCACACCTGTCAGGTGGATGGATTATCTTGGCAAAGAAGAAATGCTCACTAACAGGGATGTAAACAGATTTGTGCTCAAAATTTGAGAGAAATAAGCTTTTTGTGTGTATGGATCCTTTCTGGGGCTTTTATTACAGCTCATGAAACATGGGACCAACACTTTACATGTTGCATTTATATTGTTGTTCAGGGTAGTTACCGAAGCAGTATGTCCTGCCTACTTTGATCTCTACATGAGGCACTACAGAGGGTAGTTTGAACGGCCTAGTACATCACTGGGGCCAAGCTTCCTGCCATCCAGGACGTCTATACCAGGCGGTGTCAGAGGAAGGCCCTAAAAATTGTCAAAGACTCCAGCCACCCTAGTCATAGACTGTTCTCTCTGCTACCGCACGGCCAGTGGTACCGGAGCGCCAAGTCTAGGTCCAAGGGGCTTCTAAACAACTTCTACCCCCAAGCCATAAGACTCCTGAACATCTAATCAAATGGCTACCCAGACTATTTGCATTGCCCCCCATCTTTTACACCGCTGCTACTCTCTGTTGTTATCATCTATGCATAGTCACTTTAATAACTCTACCTACATGTACATTTACCTCAACTAACCGTTGCCCCCGCACATTGACTCTGTACCGGTACCACCCTGTATATAGTCTCGCTATTGTTATTTTACTGCTGCTCTTTAATTACTTGTTACTTTTATTTCTTATCTGTATTTTTTTTAAACTGCATTGTTAGTTATGGGCTCGTAAGTAAGCATTTCACTGTAAGGTTGTATTCAGCGCATGTGACTAATACAATTTGATTTGACAAAATAAAACCACTAGACCTATAGGCTATGCCTACACTACGTTGTATGCCTCTTGAGAAGATCTGAGCTTAAAAATACATTGTAGGCTATTCCGTTAAAACACTAGAGCATAAGGGCATGTTCTAATCAAAATTCAAATCTTAATTGGCCCATTTCAAACGATCCTTTTGTGAGGCGCAGCCGGGAAGTAGTTCTGTCTGTATGATGGCGAGTGGTGGGGCAGATAAACCAGATCCTCCATCATCATTTAAATCTCCAGTGTGGGAACATTTTGGCTTCCCAGAAGAAGCACATTGAACATAGTAGGAAATCAACTAAATGTATTGCATTTAGTAGGAAATCAACTATATGTATTGAATTTAGTAGACCATTCATTAATTTGCCAAAGATGATAAGACATGAACAAAATGCATAAGTGATTCGTATTTTCCTTCAACTTTCTGAAGGGTTTTCACTATACCAAAACAATAATATGTCCCGAACCGTGGGTTTGGTGAACCGTTACACCCCTACTATTGAATATATCCAAACCAATTAAACAAGATCAGAATCTCTCAGATAAGGAGCATACAAACAAAGCACAATTTTTACATCCTGACAAAAATGTTAGGTTATTGCCCAGTTTATTTTAGTTCCAGACCACAATGAACATTTCCTTCCTACCTCAACAGTTACACCCGGCACCTGGCCCCACCTCTTGCACTACTTGGATATAAGCCTGTGTCATTGTGTGTTTTTTTTGTTTATTATCCAAAGGAGAAATTAAAGATGTTAAAAATTGGAATTTACAATTGGCCCAGCGTCGTCCGGGTTTGGCCGGGGTAGGCCATCATTGTAAGTAATAATTTGTTCTTAATTGACTTAACCTAGTTAAATAAAGGTTAAAAACAAAATACATTTAAAAAATGTTTTATTGATAACCTATATTGGGTAGACCATGGAAAATCACATGGAGGGTTTTACGTTGTCAATAATATGGTGGATATTCTTTCTATAGGCGCTCTACTGCTGAAACATTTGTTGAAAGGAACCTAAATACCTGCTGAAGGTGAAGAGATTAGCTGTGTTGTAAGACCTTAAAGTCTGTGGTATGTTCATATATCACTCAGTGTCTCTAACCTCAGGCCTCACACATGTGCAGGAAACCAGATAGAGAGTGCTGCAGTCCCACACTTGACCAGCATCAAACCAATACCTGCCAACTTATGCTCTATGCAATAGTGAGTCTCTCCTCTCCCTCAAGGCAATACAAGGATATCAAGTTCCAAAACAACTTCCAAAACTTCCTGAATTCCATGATCTTAGATAATGACGAGTTTTATAAAGGCAAATGAAGCTCAGTGTACTTTCAGAGACTATGTGCGCCATCTTTGACATCACTATAGACAAAAGGCTCAATAGAAATGTACTGACCATTTATCCTCCAATAAAAAGTCAGGAAGGTGTCAACAGAGCAAGATCTGATGGTTTCAAATGGACAGATCCAAGTATGTTGTGTGTGAACTATAGATACTTATTATTTCGGACTACTTCATGTAGATAGCATCTACATACCTCTGTTAAAAGCTAAAACTTCACATGAGTTTCACATTGACACTATTTTTGGCAAAAACAAGGCACCATATTTAATCAGAACTGGTTACTGGGGTAAAAAAAAAAAACTTTTTCCAGAGCAGTGAGAAGAAATGCACTCATTGATCATTTTCAGACTTTTTTGATCTACACAGAGAAATGTGCACGTGACTACTTCACACACAAACACGTTACGTGTTACACATCCAAAGAGCAGACCTGTATCCTATTTGTGGGTACCATTAATCTGTGACACACTGTCTAACAAACTCTCTCCATCCTACAGTTTAATCTACAACAGGCCTGTTGGACTGATAAGAAGACAGTCTAGGAGGAAAGGGCAGATCCACAGACTGTTATTAAAACCACCAGTAGAGAGGTAGAAAATACTCTTTATTTTGGACTGGAGAACTATAGGGCTTTGCTAAATGGAACATGGAAGGATGGAAAGAGACTTCAAGACAGTGGTGATGTATACAATAACATGTTGTGATTCTATTTCCTCCGGATTAAAGGTTTTGCTCTCCAAATGCAACACTGACCACACACACGGAGTCAGAGCCCCCTGTGTCTCTTCTTTGTTAGCTGCAACTTCAATACATTTGTGCTGGCATCAGCTAACCATTTAACCACAGTGCTATTGGCAAAAAAGCTTGCAGCAGCTAGCCATTTAACTACAGTGCTATTTGGAAAAATAGCTTGCAGCAGTTAGCCATTTAACCACAGTGCTACTGGCAAAAAAGCTTGCAGCAGCTAGCCATTTAACTACAGTGCTATTGGCAAAAAAAGCTTGCAGCAGCTAGCCATTTAACTACAGTGCTATTGGCAAAAAAAGCTTGCAGCAGCTAGCCATTTAACTACAGTGCTATTGGCAAAAAAAGCTTGCAGCAGCTAGCCATTTAACCACAGTGATATTTGGAAAAAAATAACTTGGCTCAATAGGTTCTTATATGAGTCTGCAGCTCGACCACACATAGAAGGTGGTGACTGGTAGCTTCTGTTGGGCACACTAGCCAGCACAGGAGCCTTATGTAGAATATGAGAGAGAGAGATAATACTGATTACAAAGGATGACAGGGTTCAACAGAACATATACTGAAAAAATATTGAAATGCAACATGTAAAAACGCCATGTACTTTTAGTTAGTATGTTCTCTTAGTTCTTGTCTGTGAACTCGAACATTCTCATAGATCTTGTGCTCTGTTTCACAATTTACCCACAATGCATCACATATTTGATGCTTTGGAACACGGTCAATGTGTGTGAGCCCAACCAGTGGCTTGTATCGTGACTGTGTGTGTGTGTGTGTGTGTGTGTGTGTGGCCAGAGGAAGTGCTCTTGCCTCACTGTTACAGTGCATCAGTTGAGGGTGTGAACTGTGAAACGCTGTCCGTGATTAGTAACAGTATATCAGTGTAGATGACATGCTCCCTCTGGCTTATCTCCAACACACAGAGCCAAAGACCATGTTCAACAAGGATCCCCTGCTACTGGCCCTCCAAGTCTGACAACTCCACAGGCCTCAGGATCCCCCTGCTACTGGCCCTCCAAGCCTGACGACTCCACAGGCCTCAGGATCCCCCTGCTACTGGCCCTCCAAGCCTGACGACTCCACAGGCCTCAGGATCCCCCTGCTACTGGCCCTCCAAGCCTGACGACTCCACAGGCCTCAGGATCCCCCTGCTACTGGCCCTCCAAGCCTGACGACTCCACAGGCCTCAGGATCCCCCTGCTACTGGCCCTCCAAGCCTGACGACTCCACAGGACTCAGGATCCCCCTGCTACTGGCCCTCCAAGCCTGACGACTCCACAGGACTCAGGAGCAGATAGGTGACTTATTCAGGCTATATCACGCATTTATTGCAGTATATGTATGGTAGAAGTGTACTAAGCCTACATATCTATGCTTAAAATATATGCTGTAGTAGTAACAACACACATTTTAAAAGGTCATTTACAGTCATGTAAAGTATCTGTACTTTACTTGAGTACTTATATTTTTGACAACTTTTACTTCACTACATTGCTAAAGACAATTGTACATACATACATTTTCCCTGATACCCAAAAGTACTCGGCACATTTTGAATGCTTAGCAGGACAGGAAATATTCAAATTAACACGTATGTCAAGAGAACATCCCTGGTCATCCCTACTGCCTCCAATCTGGCGGACTCACTTAACAAATGCTTAGTTTGTAAATGATGTCTGAGTGATGGAGCTTGCCCTTGGCTATCCGTACATTTAAAAATCAAGAAAATGGTCCTATCTGGTTTGCTTAATAAGGAATATAAGGAATTATTTTTGATTCTTACACTACCATTCAAAAGTTTGGGGTCACTTAGAAATGTCCTTGTTTTTGAAAGAAAAGCACATATTTTGTCCATTAAAATAACATCAAATTGATCAGAAATACAGTGTAGACATTGTTAATGTTGTAAATGACTATCGTACCTGGAAATAGCAGATTTTTTATGGATATCTACATAGGCGTACAGAGGCCCATTATCAGCAACCATCACTCCTGTGTTCTAATGACATGTTGTGTTAGATAATCCAAGTTTATCATTTTAAAAGGCTAATTGATCATTAGAAAACCCTTTTGCAATTATGTCAGAACATCTGAAAACTGTTGTTCTGACTAAAGAAGCAATAAAACGGGCCTTCTTAACACGGAACCCAAACCGGCTGCGCGCGTGCGCCATCGTGCATACATTTATTTTGTCCCCCCAAACCAAACACGATGACGACACGCAGGTTAAAATATCAAAACAAACTCTGAACCAATTACATTAATTTGGGGACAACATTTATGTCAATTTAGCTAGCTTGCACTTGCTAGCTAATTTGTCCTATTTAGCTAGCTTGCTGTTGCTAGCTAATTTGTCCTGGGATATAAACATTAAGTTATTTTACCTGAAATGCACAAGGTCCTCTACTTCGACAATTAATCCACATATAAAACGGTCAACCAAATCGTTTCTAGTCATCTCTCCTCCTTCCAGGCTTTTTCTTCTCTGGACTTTATAATGTGATTGGCAACTTTCATAAATTAGGTGCATTACCGCCACCAACCTCGTTCGTCGTTCAGTCACCCACGTGGGTATAACTAATGAGGAGATGGCACATGAGTACCTGCTTCCATAAACCAATGAGGAGATGGGAGAGGCAGGACTTGCACCGTGATCTGCGTCACAAATAGAACTGACTTCTATTTTAGCCCTTGGCAACGCAGACGCTCGTTGGCGTGCGCGAGCAGTGTGGGTGCAATAATTTTATAATATAGGCTTCTAAATTTATTTTGCAACGCTTGCGCAGGCTCAAAATGGCCAGAAACAAATAACTTTCTTCTGAAACTCTTCTTAACAATGTCTACACTGTATTTCTGATCAATTTGATGTTATTTTAATGGACAAAAAAATGTTGCTTTTCTTTCAAAAACAAGGACATTTCTAAGTGGCCCCAAACTTTTGAACGGTAGTGTATTTTTAAAACCAAATACTTTCAGACTTTTACTCAAGTAGTATTTTACTGGGTGACTTTCACTTTTACTTGAGTAATTTTCTGTTAAGTTATCTTTACTTTTACTCAAATATGACAATTGGGTACTTTTTCCACTGGTAATTTAGCCAGAAGTGATTTCTGACAATTACTGCTGGTCACATATGGCCAAATATACTTTTTTACTCTGAATATAAATAGCATTGATGCACAGCATGAGAATAACTTGCTATCATATCATCCAAGTTAACAAAGATACATTATATATACAAAAGTATGTAGACACCCCTTCGGCTATTTCAGCCCAACCTGTTGCTGACAGGTGTATAAAATTGAGCACACAGCCATTCAATCTCCAAACACTACTAAAGAGCTCAGTGACTTTCATTGTGGCACCGTCATAGAATGGCAAATTTTGGGGCAGACGAATGCGTAGCGTGTAAAAATTGTCTGTCCTCGGTTGCAACACTCACCACAAGTTCCAAACTGCCTCTGGAAGCAACGTCAGCACAATAAATGCTGGTCGGGAGCTTCCTGAAATGGGTTTCCAAAACTGAGCAGCCGCACACAAGCCTAAGATCACCATGCGCAATGCCAAGCGTCGGCTAGAGTAGTGTAAAGCTCGCCGCCATTGGACTCTGGAGCAGTGGAAACAAATCTGGGTTTGGCAGATGTCAGGAGAACGCTACCTGCCCAAATCCATAGTGCCAACTGTAAATTTGGTGGAGGAGGAATAAGGGTCTGGGGCTGTTTTTCATGATTCGGGCTAGGCCCCTTAATTCCAGTGAAGGGAAATCTTAACGCTGCACCATACAATGACATTCTAGACAATTCTGTGCTTCCAACTTTGTGGAAACAGTTTGGGGAAGACCCATTCCTGTTTCAGCATGACAATGCCCCCGTGCACAAAGCGAGGTCCATACAGAAATGGTTTGTTGAGATCGGTGTGGAAGAACTTGACTAGCCTGCACAAAGCCCTGACCTCAACCCCATCGAACACCTTTAGGATGAATTGGAACGCCGACTGCGAGCCAGGCCTAATCGCCCAACATCAGTACCCGACCTCAGTAATGCTCTTGTGACTGAATGGAAGCAAGTCCCTGCAGCAATGTTCCAACATCTAGTGAAAAGCCTTCCCAGAAGAGTGGAGGCTGTTATAGCATCTTAATGCCCATGATTTTCAAATAACATGTTTGACTAGCTGGTGTCCACATACATTTGGTAATGTAGTATATTATCTTATTGTTTCCACCGTGTCTCTGTTTCTTATGCTCTCTTCTCAACAGAGGGGCTATTGGTTACTATAGTTTTACTAATAGGGCCTATTATTTAATAGGGCGTATATTTATTTTGGGGTGTTCAGAAGGGGGGGGGGGGGGGGGGGGCAGAAAGACCTGACTACTAGAATTCTGAGCATTTTGGGTGTTATCAGTAAGAAAAGAAAAACCTTCCCAATGGGGCAACCTCAGAGCAGGCTCAACTTGTGTGACTGCTCAAGCAATAGAGCAGCCCTTAATGTCCTCCCTGCTACTCCAGTTTACTACGGAACCCTGTCCATCCCTGCTACTCCAGTTTACTACGGAACCCTGTCCATCCCTGCTACTCCAGTTTACTACGGAACCCTGTCCATCCCTGCTACTCCAGTTTACTACGGAACCCTGTCCATCCCTGCTACTCCAGTTTACTACGGAACCCTGTCCATCCCTGCTACTCCAGTTTACTACGGAACCCTGTCCATCCCTGCTACTCCAGTTTACTACGGAACCCTGTCCATCCCTGCTACTCCAGTTTACTACGGAACCCTGTCCATCCCTGCTACTCCAGTTTACTACGGAACCCACTCCATAAGGTGAAGCTAAGATAGATAAGATAGATAGAAACCTGGAAAATATGAATTTAATCAGATTTCACCAACACATTGGGTTATGGGTGAAGTTAAAAACATGTTAGCTACACAATATATGAAAATAAGGGAGAGCCGCACACTCTAGGAGCTCAGATGCAAAAAAATGACTTTGCCATTGTAATTGTTTGTAAGCTTGTGTAGTCTAAAATTAATCTATGATCGTATGCTATCCATTTGTTTTTTTTTGTATGCTGTTCTTTGTATGCCATTTTTATATTTGAGAATTAACCAATTATATTAGGCCACACTTGGCCATGATTACAGACACCCGTGTGTCTTTTGACACTATATAAATGTGTCATCTCGCAGTGTTTGATCATACCCTGATGAAGACAGCTTGGCTGTCGAAACGTTGGATATTACATTTTTGCATCTGAGCTCCTAGAGTGTGCGGCTCTCCCTTATTTTCAAGTTTTCTACTCCGCTAGCCAGCACCTCGCCTTAATAGGTGTGCGTTTCTTTTTCTTCTAGCTACACAATATAGCCACACAGGTGGACCTTCAAGTTAGTCAACACATGTTGTAACATAAGTTAGAAAGAGGAAAGAAAGGGTACGATGGAAAGTTGTGCTTGACAGAGAGCCTGTCCTCAACTTCCCCATTTACTGTGAGTGTCCTGGTCGAGATAGCACTGTGGCCGTTAGTAGGAAGTTACAACACGTGCACACACACACACACACACACACACACACTGGCTTCCCTGGCCAGAAATAGGAGGGAGTATGCGTGTTGATATGACTTGATGAATAGCTACTGTATGCCATCTGTCTGTGTGTCCTCAGAGCTTGACCCCATTGGAGTGCCACTATGGGGAATGTGATGAGGGGTGTGGAAAATAGGAACAAAACAAATACAAACTGCCATGACAGCGCAATAAAGGGTAAGATTTAAAGTAATTATTTGCTATATCATACTGTAGTTTGTAAATATAATGTGATGAGGCTTTAACAGATATGATGATTACACTACAGTACTTGGAATTCAATCAACATACCCTTATCAAAGTGTATAAATGTTTGATATCGTTCACTTGGAAGTCAATTAGAAGTAAAAGACATTTCATGTCAGGAAATGCATCACTAAGTGTCGCCTGTGCTAATGTTGATGTCCATCTAATTGTGTAACATTGGTGGTTGCTGAGCAGGAGAAGACGACACACTTGTTGTTCTCCATGACTATCCTTTTCCAGACATCAGTGAGCCGATCTTCAAGATGGGAGAGAAGCTGAGGGTCTTGTCTCAGTAAGTACAGTCAATGCTTTGTCTGTCTGTGAAAGCAATTACTGTATAAACCCGTGGTCTGCACATTTTTTACCAGGTAGGCCAGTTGAGAACAAGTTCTCATTTACAACTGCAACCTGGCCAAGATAAAGCAAAGCAGTGCGACAAAAACAACAACAGAGTTACACATGGGATAAACAAACGTACAGTCAATAACACAATAGAAAAATCTGTATATAGTGTGTGCAAATTAAGTAAGGAGGTAAGGCAATAAATAGGCCAATAGTTGCGAAGTAATTACAATTTAGCAATTTACACTGGAGTGATATATGTGCAGATGAGGATGTGCCAGTAGAAATACTGGTGTGCAACAGAGCAGAAAAACAAAAACAAATATCGGGATGAGGTAGGTAGTTGGTTGGATGGGCTATTTACAGATGGGCTGTGTACAGCTGCAGCGATCGGTGAGCTGCTCTGACAGCTGATGCTTTAAGTTAGTGAGGGAGATATAAATCTCCAACTTCAGTGATTTTTGCAATTCGTTCCAGTCATTGGCAGCAGAGAACTGGAAGGAAAGGCGGCCAAAGGAGGAATTGGCTTTGGGGATGACCAGTGAAATATACCTGCTGGAGCGCCTGCTACGGGTGGGTGTTGCTATGGTGACCAGTGAGCTGAGATAAGGCAGCGCTATACCTAGCAAAGACTTATAGATGACCTGGAGCCAATGGGTTTGGCGACGAATATGTAGCGAGGACCAGCCAACGAGCACATACAGGTCGCAGTGGTGGGTAGTATATGGGGCTTTGGTGACAAAACGAATGGCACTGTGATAGACTGCATCCAATTTGCTGAGTAAAGTGTTGGGGGCTATTTTGTAAATGACATCGCAGAAGTCAAGGATCGGTAGGATAGTCAGTTTTACGAGGGTTTGGCAGCATGCGTGAAGGAGGCTTTGTTGTGAAATAGGAAGCCGATTCTACATTTAACTTTGGATTGGAGATGCTTAATGTGAGTATGGAAAGAGAGTTTACAGTCTAGCCAGACACTTAGAATATGTGGACAACTATAAATACCTAAGTCAGAACCGTCCAGAATAGTGATGCTAGTCGGGCGGGCGGGTGCGGGCAGCGATCGGTTGAAGAGCATGAATTTCGTTTGACTAGCATTTAAGAGCAGTTGGAGGCCACGGAAGGAGTGTTGTATTGAATTGAAGCTCGTTTGGAGGTTTGTTAACAGTGTCCAAAGAAGGGCCAGAAGTATACAGAATGGTGTCATCTGCATAGAGGTGGATCAGAGAATCACCCGCTGCAAGAGTGACATCACTGATATATACAGAGAAAAGAGTCGGCCCGAGAATTGAACCCTGTGGCACCCCCATAGAGATTGCCAGAGGTCCGGACAACAGGGGGGGCTTGGTGGGCCAGTTGCTGCGGGGGGTACAGAGCTGTTGGCCGGGGTTGGGTTGGGTTAGCCAGGTGGAAAGCATGACCAGCCGTAGAGAAATGCTTATTGAAATTCTCGATTATCGTGGATGTATCAGTGGTGACAGTGTTTCCTAGTCTCAGAGCAGTGGGCAGCTGGGAGGAGGTGCTCTTACTCTCCATGGACTTTACAGTGTCCCAAAACTTTTTGGAATTAGTGCTGCAGGATGCAAATATCTGTTTGAAAAACTAGCCTTTGCTTTCCTAATTGACTTTATGTATTGGTTCCTGACTTCCATGAAAAGTTGCATATCGCAGGATATTATTCGATGCTAGTGCAGTATGCCACAGGGTGTTTTTGTGCTGGTCAAGGGCAGTCAAGTCTGGAGTGGACCAAGGGCTATATCTGTTCTTAGTTCTACATTTTTTGAAAGGGGCATGCTTATTTAAGATGGTGAGGAAAGTACTTTTAAAGATATATGTACTAAACACTTCCTAGAGCAGAAATTGATAGATGCACAGTTACAGAGCACAGGAGGTTGGTGGAACCTTAATTTGGGAGAACGGTCTAGTGGTAACAACTGAAGTAGAAAAGGTGGAATGGTATCACATACATGGTTTCCAAGTATTCGATGCCATTCCATTTGCTCCGTTCCGGACATTATTATGAGCCGTTCTCCCCTTAGCGGCCTCCTGTGTACATTTACATTTATACATTTACGTCATTTAGCAGACGCTCTTATCCAGAGCGACTTACAGTAGTGAATGCATACATTTCATACATATTTTTTCTTTTTTTTTTCCTCTGTGCTGGCCCCCCGTGGGAATCGAACCCACAACCCTGGTGTTGCAAACACCATGCTCTACCAACTGAGCTACAGGGAAGGCTATAGTGTTATAGACATAGATATCGAGATGACACAGGACGACACACAAAAACTCCCGCAAGCCACAGTGCAAACCAAAGTACAATACAAAGCTATGCAACATTACAATACAAAGCTGTGCAAGCAATAACATGCACAATAGAGAATGAACACATTGGGGGAAATGAGATGTATAGCACTATTGTCTTGCAGCTTTAATACAATATGGGGAACTACAATTTCAGATTATTTTCAGTCACAGTTCCCCTTTTAATTTGTGTGCGTTCTTTAGGGAAGGTAACTGGTGGAGAGTCCGGTCTGGCCAATCAGGAAGGGAGAACTACATCCCTAATAACTATGTTGCCAAAGTCTACCATGGGTAAGCATGGTTGTCTTCCACTGCTTAACATTCAGTCTACAAAGATTCATATAGAGACTAAAATGTTTCGTAAGTGTCAATAAAATTAAAGAATAAATTAGTTGCAACCAGAAAGACTATCGCATCATAATATAATATGCCTACTGTATATCATATAGTATGTAAATGTATGTTCTAAGATGGTTGTTTGAGGGAGTGGCGAGGCAGAAGGCTGAGGAACTACTTCGCCTCCCTGGAAACAGAGTGGGATCCTTCATGATCAGAGAGAGCACACAGCAGAGAGGTGAGCCCATGACTTTTTAAAGCCCTACCAAGTTATACAGGAGGTCGGTAGGATGGTAGTAGATGGGTATCTATGAGGATCTATTTAGGCCTACAGATGTAGGATCTTCATTGGATCACCCTGTTGCAGGAGAATTTTCAAACTTGTAGTATGTTTGAGATTTAAAAAGGCTTCTGAAGTTTGTCATTTCCACTTTGACATTTTAGACTTGATTTTCACTTACGAACAACGCACAATCAACCCCTACGCAATAATTCAAATTTCCTGTTGCTGCAGTATTATTTCCTGCTGTAGGAAACTAGCTCAAAATAAGATATTCCATCTGTATATTGTACGTGCAGGTGTCTACTCCATGTCTGTAAAGCACAGATCCATCAAGCACTATAAAATCTATCGCTTGGAGAACAACGGCTGGTACTATATCTCTCCTCGTCTGACATTCCAGTGCCTGGAAGAGATGGTCAACCACTACTGTGGTGAGTCTAAAACAGAGACAGACACACTGAAAATAACCTCAAGCATTTTTAAATAGATTTCTTCTTATCAGATGCTTGCTACGTTCCGTTGTGCTTTGGCCTAGAGTACACACTAAGAACAAGACAGGAAGTGATGGTTTTGTTGCTGATGACCATGTGGACATATTTTTACTGAATCTAGGTCTTTCATATTGACTGTAACATGAATGTTTTAGAAGGCAGATGTTTGTGTTTGTGTGTGTGTGTGTGTGTGTGTGTGTGTGTGTGTGTGTGTGCGTGCGCGTTCGCGTGTATTTATGTTCATGGCACGAGCATTTGTGAGCACATATGCTTGTTTATATGGGGATGTCTATATGTCTGTGTCTAACACGGGGATGTCTGGGTCTAACACGGGGGACTGTCTATATGTCTGTGTCTAACATGGGGGACTGTCTATATGTCTGTGTCTAACACGGGGGACTGTCTATATGTCTGTGTCTAACACGGGGGACTGTCTATATGTCTAACACGGGTGACTGTCTATATGTCTAACACGGGGGACTGTCTATATGTCTAACACGGGGGACTGTCTATATGTCTGTGTCTAACATGGGGAGGTCTATATGTCTGTGTCTAACATGGGGGAGGTCTATATGTCTGTGTCTAACATGAGGGATTGTCTATATGTCTGTGTCTAACACGGGGGACTGTCTATATGTCTGTGTCTAACACATCTCTGATCTCCTAGACTCTGCAGATGGGCTGTGCTGTGTTCTCACTGGCCCGTGTCTGTGTGGGACCGCCAACCTCCTCGACACCACCACTCAGCCACCCCCTGTAGTGATGCGCCACAATAACTTTGACTGGAAGAAAGTAGACAGGTACGGACTCACAGTTCAGTAGTTTAGAGTCTATCATCATTGTTGCTCTCAGATCTCTCCAATTATCCAATGAAATTGTAGTCCTGCTTTTGACTTGGCCAATGGAAAACTTGGCTTGCGGGAACACTTGACAGATGTGACTCTGCATCCTGAATCCTGATGATGATTGGCTCAAACACGTTTTAATCACCTCTCGCTCTCTCTCGCACTCTCTCTTTCGCTCTCTCTCTCTCTCTCTCAATCAAAAGGAAAGATCTGATCAGTGCAGGGGCTCCCCAGGGGCAGCAGAACAGGGACACCATGGTGAGCTATGGAGTCAGGAACAGCATCGCCTCTTACCTCTCTCTTGCCGGGGCTCCGGGCCCTAGACAGCAGCAGAAGAACCACAAGAAGAAGAATAAATCCGTCTACGTCACCTCCCACAGTCTCAGCCATATGGACCTGGAGGAGGACTATGATACGTAGTGGCCTGCATAGGCCAGTGGTTCTCAAACCTCTCTTTGGGGACCCCCAGACGTCCATGTATTTTATCTATTCCAGAGCTAGCACACTTGATTCAACTTGTCAACATGTACTTGACTAGGTGAATCACATCAGCTAGTAAGGGCTATAACAAAATTGTGAAACGTCTGGGGGTCCCTGAGGAGAGGTTTGAGAAGAACTGGCCTAGGCTACCAGATTCGGCATGGGTTCGAATCCAACCCACTGCCTTTCTGACTTGCTATCTTTCTTGTCGCCTCTTCACTCTCCTATCTCAATAACAGAAATGAAGCCCACAGAAAATACATTTAAAAAAAGACTATGAGACTTAGAGGAGCAACGGCTCAAGGACCCAGACTTCGACACAGAAATTATCACTTTGAACCATGGAACTGGATAAACTAACATTTTTTCTTCTGATCTCGACACCCAGAACCAAATCTTGCTTGCACGCTGGCCAGAGTCCCTATTTAAATGTTAACCTCTGTTACGAGATACACACACTGCTCCTTATCTGAACCTTTGGGATTGAACTGATAAGGAATTGGAAGCTCAGTGGGAAAAATCAACAGTGAAGTTGAGGTCCGTCCAGAGTCCAGAGCACTGACCGAGTGTCCTGCAAAAGTACAACACATGTTAGCATCATGACAGTCGTACATCATGACAGTCGATAAAATATTTGAATGCTGTGTTGTGGGTGTTTGTGTGAATGTGTAATATTCTGGGGAAAGAAAAATGGAAGGAAAGGAGAATACTTAGACAGCTGCACAACTGAATGCATTCAACTGAAAATGTGTCTTCCACATTTAACCCAACTCTGAATCAGAAAGGTGCGGGGGGCTGCCTTAAATCGACGCCATCGGCTCCCGGGGAGCAATTGTTGTTATTGTAGATGTGTGTGTCTGTCGACGTGTGTAAATGTCAATGGTTACCAGCTTCAGAAGCTTTAGCCTAACCCCTTTTAAAGTGATTTCTGTCGAGTTCATGTTGTTCATATAAATAAAAGTAAGGTATTGTATAATCTCGGCAAACCAGAACCAAATCTTGTGTGTGATCTGGCCAGCTCTTCTGTCACGACTCACGAGAGACTAGTGAGTACATACTGTTTCAAATAATTTCTGGAAGGGCTATGGAGAGTTACGTCCAAAGAAGCTAGAACTGCACGCAGATGATAAAACATCAAAGATGACTGCCCAGAACAAGTTGTCCTCTTGAAAGTAACCCAGGGCTTCAAGCCTGCACCAAATTGAATAGGAATCAACATAGCATTCCCGAATCCAAGCAAACATTCGAGAAAACAGCACAGTTTAAAGGTTCTGATTTACCTCAGTCTGAGTCTGTGTATTGTCTAGTGTGTTGTTGTTGTGGTTGATTGTCTCGCCAAGGCCTTATGGCGGCCATATGTGATGCTGATTAGTTCATTGTTACTGTGAAAGCTGCTGTCTTATCTTAGGATGTGAACTAATCAACTCTGTCTGATGCAATGATAATGCAACAGATCAATTCCAATTGTCTCAATTGTGTTGTGGGGAAGTAAAGCAACAATGTCCCATAACTAAGATGTACAACCACAATGGACTTATCATACCTCTGTCTTCACAACTTCCTCATTATCACTTAAAGGGATACTTCTGGATTTTGGCAATGAGGCCTTTTATCTATGTCCCCAGAGTCAGATGAACTGGTTGATAACATTTTTATATCTCTGTGTGCAGTTTGAAGGAAGTGGCTGACTAGCACTTGCGCAATTGCTACCTAGCATTAGCATAATGCCTGGAAGTCTATGGTATCTGCTAGCATCTTAGCAGATACACATAGACTTCCAGTCATTGCACATAACGCTAGTTAGCATTGACTCGCAAAACGACCTATAAAGTCCTTCATACTGGACATAGTGGCATAAAAATGGTTTCCACCAGTTCATCTGACTCTGGGGAAGTAGATAAAATGCCTCATTACCAAAATCCTGAAGTATCCCTTTAAGGCCTCAAACTGACCAATATCCAAGCATGGAAACATGGCTTAACCCTTGTATAAAGTACTTTCCGAATAGCTCTGAGAATGCAAGTCTGAAGCAGGGAACCATGTACAGTAGTCGTGTAGTATTCTAAGGAGAAACCCTATCCATGCTGATAAGATTTCTAGAAGTGACTAAAGTTTATACAGTGAACTTTGCCAGCATAACCCAACATTGGATATTTTAAACATTATGAGGAAGTTTACGAGGAACCTTATGACTGTCCATTCTTCCACTTTCCTCAAGACAATCACCAGTGAAATCCAGAAAAGAACAAGATGAGTATTACTTATGAACTTGGCAGGCTACAAATGTTGTATCTGGAACCCATTGAAGCTACAAAGTCAGCAACATGGCCATACAGTTCATTAGATTTCATGAGATTTCTCAGTCACCTGTAGGAACTCCTCACAGTGAGAGCTGACTCGTTACAAACTCAGCACTTTCTCATTATTGAATTCACGACGGGATCTAATATTTGTTTTGTCTGCTTTAAATGCCACCATTAAATATCTGCAAGGCCAACTAAAACAGCTGATTGTGTGTGTGTGAATATTTGTGAGAGAGAGAGAGTCCGTGTCTGTGTGTACAGTGGCTTGCGAAAGTATTCACCAACCTTTTTTCCTATTTTGTTGCCTTATAACCTGGAATTAAAATGTATTTTTGGGGGGGTTGTATTTTATTTACACAACATGCCTACCACATTGAAGATGCAATATATTTTTTCTTGTGAAACAAACAAGAAATAACGCAAAAAAACTCAAACCTTGAGCATGCATAACTATTCACCCCTCCAAAGTCAATACTTTGTAGAGCCACCTTTTGCAGAAATTACAGCTGCACGTCTTTTGGGATGTCTCTATAAGCTTGGCACATCTAGACACTGGGATTTTTGCCCATTCTTCAAGGCAAAACTGCTCCAGCTGACCTGTTTGGAGAGCTCCTTGGTCTTCATGGTGCCGCTTGCTTGGTGGTGGCCCTTGCTTAGTGGTGTTGCAGACACTGGGGCCTTTCAGAACAGGTGTGTGTGTGTGTATACTGAGATCATGTGACACTTAGATTGCACACAGGTGGACTTTATTTAACTAATTATATGACTTCTGAAGGTAATTGGTTGCACCAGATCTTATTTAGGGGCTTCATAGTATGGGGGTGAATACATATGCACGCACCACTTTTCCATTTTAAGTTTTAATTTATTTAAAAAAAACAAGTACATTTTTGAATTTGACGTCACCAATTTTGATTATTTTGTGTATGTCCATTACATTAAATCCAAATAATATCATTTTCAATTACAGGTTGTAATGCAACAAAATAGGAAAAATGCCAAGTGGTATGAATGCTTTTGCAAGGCACTATGCATGTGTGAAACAGTTGGTGGCTGTACTTTGCGTTATGAGCGGGGCAGACCAGAACAGCTGCTTGAAGCCACATCATACAGTCTTCTATACAATCATCTATACAGTCAGGGAAAGCCATTAAACGGATATTACCCTAGCTGCCTCATCATTTTAGCAGAGCAGATGGATGCTGATGCTGTGGTGTCAACACAACAGCCTCTGCTAGTCTGGTTTCATTACTGTTTGTAGCATTAGTTAACGTCATTGCTAAAGCATCACCTGTCTGGTGATGTAGATTTCTGCTTGTCAGCTTGTCAGTTTTGTTCATTCAGTGTATTTCCCTCCAATGTGACAAGCCCTTTCCCTTTTCCATGGATTTCACATTTTCACAAGCAAACATCTAACAAGAAATGACAGCATTTCCCAGAAATCACAGAAATGTTTAAGTGTTTAACAAATGCAGATTTGTTAAAGGAATACCTCAATGCTCTGCCAACGATCACACAGACGTGAGGATGTGTCGACCAAAACAATAGAACATGACAGGCGAAGAGAGCAGAAGACAGGATCAATTCAACATGAACAAACTGAAGAACTGGACACCCTCACAGGATAGTACATGTTGTCTTCTATCCCAGCAGAACCTCAAGACCGACTCTGTTTCAGATGGGAGTAGAAATCCTGGGAATATAACAAACTACACACTCTCCTCTTCTCTCCTTTTCTCTCCTCTTCTCTCCTCTTCTCTCCTCTTCTCTCCTCTTCTCTCCTCTTCTCTCCTCTTCTCTCCTCTTCTCTCCTCTTCTCTCCTCTTCTCTCACCTTCTCTCACCTTCTCTCACCTTCTTTTCTCTCCTTTCTCCCCTCTTTCCTTCTCTTCTCTCCTCCTACAGTTCTGATTTCACCGTTCTATAACAAACTATATGCTCTCGTCTTCTCTTCTCTCCTCCTACAGTTCTGATTTCACCGTTCTATACCAAACTATATGCTCTCGTCTCCTCTTCTCTACTCCTACAGTTCTGATTCCACCGTTCCTCTTATTTTCTCCTTTCTCTTCTCTCCTCTCCTCTCCTGTTCTCTTCTCTCCTTTCTCTCCTCTTATTTTCTCTCCAATTCTCTTCTCTTATTTTCTCTCCAATTCTCTTCTCTCCTTTCTCTCCTCTTCTCTTCTCTTTTCTCTCGTCTACCTTTCTAATCTCTTCTCCTACAGTTCTGATTCCACCGTTCTATTCCTGTGGTCTCTTTGATGTCACACTGTATCTAAAGCACCAAGGAAAACAATGAATGAGAATGAAAACAAAGGAACGCTGATGGATTCAGAGTCGTACTTCATCTTTTACACCCCCCCCAGGCCTTTCTAATCTAACCTCATCCTCAGCTCTGAAGGCCCAGACCCAAACAGACCCAGCTATCCAAATGTCTGACAGCATCAGACTCTCTGGAGGCTCAACATCTGACAGGATCATGCTCTCTGGAGGCTCAACTTCTCGACACTCAACGTTTTGCACTACTGCCATATGGACCCTGGAATAGTGTGCCGTTTGCGTTGCAGTCCTGTTGCTTTACTTTTCCTTTTCAAATTAGCAGTGACGATTTTAGCATGTACATCTTGGTGGGGCAAAAAAACATTTAAAAAATTGGGGGATGCATTCCAGCAATGCCACTGAACAACACAACGCTAAACAATACATTACTTGCACTATAACAGTGACAAACAGTGCCCAAAAACAATTAGGGCCTACATAAAGCTGTCCCAACAGCAGTGTCCCAACAGCAGTCCCAACACCTTACCACTACGACACCTGGCTATCAGCAGAGCCTTGTCTGGCAGCGAAAAAGTTCATTGAGCCTCATTTACTGCTTTTAAAAAAAAACATTGCTGATATGGCTGACTTGCTTAAACAAATGTGGTTTCTAATGACAATTGAGATGAACAAACTATGGCATAAGGGGATGACAAGCGGATAAAAGGCAATCTGTAACTTTGATTAAGACATTAATGAGAAAACTAGGACGGACGTAGTCGCTGTACATGGGCCATTCTTACAGCGTTCTCCCTGTACACCAAGTCAGAACCGTAGGATAAATATATATAAGTATATAAATAGACAATAAAAGATCTTACAATATTCAATAATTATGTTGTGGAAATTCTTACACAGGACACTCAAAGTCAATATTAAATGAATCACTCTTTATTGTCAGCAAGAGGTCACAGTCAAATCTATTTTTTTTACCCTGTTTTCTCCCCAATTTCACATTATCCAATTGGTAGTTACAGTCTTGTCTCATTGCTGTAACTCCTGTACGGACTCGGGAGAGGTGAAGGTCAAGAGCTGTGCGTCCCTCGAAACACATCCCAACCAAGCCGCACTGCTTCTTGACACAATGCCCACATAACCCGGAAGCCAGCCGCACCAATGTGTCGGAGGAAACACCATACACCTGGCGACCGTGTCAGCATGCACTGCACCCAGCCAGCCACAGGAGTTGCTGGTGTGCGATGGGATAAGGACATCCCTGCCGGCCAAACCCTCCCCTAACCCGGACGACGCTGAGCCAATTGTGCGCCGCCCCATGGGTCTCCCGGTCACGGCCGGCTGCGACAGAGCCTGGACTCGAACCCAGAATCTCTGACTAGATGCATAAGTACCGGCCTGAAGTGAGCTCCAAAAGGGCATAGAGTTTTATATACTGCTATCTAAACCTACATAAAGACGATTCATTGGATCGGTTCCTACATGTGACTAGCTCTGTCTCCTATCTTAACTTAAAGAACATATTCTGGGCATTCTGCCAGATGTTCCTCCCCCCCATCTCTTCACCAGACACAAGCAGGTACCAAGGATTGTTTATGACACCAAAGATAAGATGCACAAAGAGAACTTGAGTGATAATAATAATTACATTTTAAAGTAAGCATTAGATTTGAGCTTCTATCAAAAGGAGGTTCTATCAAATGACATCATTATAATAAATCATAATAAAACGTTATACTTATATTAACTACATCAATATAGAAAATCATAATAAAGCTAAAATCTACAATCAAAAAGGTTATAACCAATGGGAGTGAGTATCAAAAATACACACACATACACAAGGGATCTGTAGATTCAGATGTGAATAAATCTCTCAATGTTAACCATTTTTTCCATATCTCTTACCACAATTGGGTTGGGTTGACCTATGTTTTTCTAACTGCCCCTGGGACATCAAGTCAAAATATAAAACCCAGTTGTTTAACAATTATGCCAAGCTGGCTCATCAGCTCAGTGTTCCACATGATGGAAAACAGATTAAGGGTTTAGATGACCTTACCCTTAACTTGTTAAAAGAAAACAACCTTCAATCATTACTCATCATCCATATCTACAGGGGGAAGGGGGAGCTCATCCAGAGTTGGTAGCTCATTAGTTTCACCATCCTCTGGAGGAGCAGAAAACATGATAGCTGCTGAAATCTTACCAGCCATAGAGGCACAGATCGCCTTTCAGCATGTTAATAACACAATTAAGCAATCTAAACAAAAAAATCCAACCAAGTTGCAAGCATCCAATCTGGTTATGGAGAAGAGCGCGATGAGACAATGACATCCCTGCCGGCCAAACCCTCCCCTAATCCAGACGACGCTGGGCCAATTAGGCGCCGCCCCATGTATCAGCCGGTCACCCCCCTCCCCCCCCCCCCGACAGAGCCTGGACTTGAACTGCGATGCAGTGCCTTAGACCACTGCGCCACTTGGGAGGCCGCTGGAATGCGCTTTTAACCAATCAGCATTCAGGATTAGACCCACCCATTGTATAAATCTTGACATTGAGATGGATAATACTGTAAAACAAGTACTACTGGACAGAATCAACTCTCAGTGTGGAAGGCTATTGACTGTTGGCTGACCTAAGATATACTGTACATAGCAACCTTAAAATAATCTACAACATCCATCAACAGTATGTATTTGGAACTTGCAGCTGCTACTGAGTTCAAAGAGTATAATGTTCAATAATTGTCCAATATATTGGATTTCAAACATTCTACTCAAAGTATTTAGCAATCTAGCCTTTCAGAGCTGTGTGGTGCAACTGTGCTAATGACCTGCCCTGTTATGACTGGTTGTGGCACATCCGTCCATGACCGCATCCAGCCGTGAGCTGAATAGAGAACAGAATATTACAATTCACTCAACAAAAAGTTTTTTTCAGTATTTGGTCTTTTAGCAACACAGGGTCTGGGGAGTTAGAAATTAAACCCCTGGGTGTCTCTCATCATTCCATTAAACATGTAAGGAGGAAATTATATCTTTAAATAAAAGTACTGTAGTTTAAAAAATGGTAGTGGTATAGGAAACAAACTATTTTAAAAGCATCGGTTATTACCTCTCTAGGACCACTGACATGTTATTCTCTGTTCTCACTGACAATCTAGCTGAACATTCTTCAGATCACTCTGAAGCGTAGGCTACCCACTGTAAAAGGTCAGTTTCTATTTGTGTAGAGAGAAAGTCAACAAGATTTCCAGTAAACGGCTGAGTTCACACTTTTCCATGCAAACAGAAAATAACACACAACATAATAAAACAGTACATAATACCACACATTATTACACCACTACTCTACCACTACATATCTACAATACAACACATTATTACACACTACTATACCATAACATATCTACAATACAACAAATTATTACACACTACTCTACCACTACATATCTACAATACAACACATTATTACACACTACTCTACCACTATATACAGTTGAAGTCGGAAGTTTACATACACTTAGGTTGGAGTCATTAAAACTCGTTTTTCAACCACTCCACACATTTCTTGTTAACAAACTATAGTTTTGTCAAGTCAGTTAGGACATCTACTTTGTGCATGACACAAGTCCTTTTTCCAACAACTGTTTACAGACAGATTATTTCACGTATAATTCACTGTATCACAATTCCAGGGTGTCAGAAGTTTACATAAACTAAGTTGACTGGGCCTTTAAACAGCTTGGAAAATTCCAGAAAATGGTGTCATGGCTTTAGAAGCTTCTGATAGGCTAATTTACATCATTTGAGTCAATTGGAGGTGTACCTGTGGATGTATTTCAAGGCCTACCTTCAAACTCAGTGCCTCTGCTTGACATCATGGAAAAATCAAAAGAAATCAGCCAAGACCTCATAAAACAAATTGTAGACCTCCACAAGTTTGATTCATCCTTGAGAGCAATTTCCAAATGCCTGAAGGTTCCACGTTCATCTGTACAAACAATAGTACACAAGTATAAACACCACGGGACCACGCAGCCGTCATACCACTCAGGAAGGAGACCCGTTTTGTCTCCTAGAGATGAACGTACTTTGGTGCGAAAAGTGCAAATCAATCCCAGAACAACAGCAAAGGACCTTGTGAAGATGCTAGAAGAAACAGGTACAAAAGTATCTATATCCACAGTAAAATGACTCCTATATCAACATAACCTGAAAGGCCGCTCAGCAAGGAAGAAGCCACTGCTCCAAAACTGCCATAAAAATGCTGGCTAAACAGTTTGCAACTGCACATGGGGACAAAGATCGTACTTTTTGGAGAAATGTCCTCTGGTCTGATGAAACAAAAATAGAACTGTTTGGCCATAATGACCATCGTTATGTTTGGAGGAAAAAGGGAGACGCTTGCAAGCCGAAGAACACCATCCCAACCGTGAAGCACGGGAGTGGCAGCATCATGTTGTGGGGGTGCTTTTGCTGCAGGAGGGACTGATGCACGTCACAAAATAGTTGGCATCACGAGGAAAGAAAATGATGTGGATATATTGAAGCAACATCTCAAGACATCAGTCAGGAAGTTAAAACTTGGTCACAAATGGGTCTTCCAAATGGACAATGACCCCAAGCATACTTCCAAAGTTGTGGCAAAATGGCTTAAGGACAACAAAGTCAAGGTATTGGAGTGGCCATCACAAAGCCCTGACCTCAATCCTAGAGAAAATGTGTGGGCAGAACTGAAAAAGCGTGTGCGAGCAAGGAGGCCTACAAACCTGACTCAGTTACACCAGCTCTGTCAGGAGGAATGGGCCAAAATACACCCAACTTATTGTGGGAAGCTTGTGGAAGGCTACTTGAAACGTTTGACCCAAGTTAAACAATGTAATGGCAATGGTACCAAATACTAATTGAGTGCATGTAAACTTCTGACCCACTGGGAATGTGATGAAAGAAATAAAAGCTGAAATAAATCATTCTCTCTACTAATATTCTGACATTTCACATTCTTAAAATAAAGTGGTGATCCTAACTGACCTAAGACAGGGAATTTTTACTAGGATTAAATGTCAGGAATTGTGAAAAACTGAGTTCAAATGTATTTGGCCAAGGTGTATGTAAACTTCTGACTTCAACTGTATCTACAATAGAAAATGTATAATACCACAATACAACAATATTACAATATTACAATGTACGTGTGTGTAGAGAGCGTGTTTTAGCGTGTGTGTGCGTATGCGTGTCTTCACACGTGTTGTCATCGTTAAAATGATACTATCTAGTCTGTGTCGTGTGGTCTAAATGTTGCAGCACTCTCTGGGGACTGAAATGATACTATCTAGTCTGTGTCGTGTGGTCTAAATGTTGCAGCACTCTCTGGGGACTGAAATGATACCATCTAGTCTGTGTCGTGTGGTCTAAATGTTGCAGCACTCTCTGGGGACTGAAATGATACCATCTAGTCTGTGTCGTGTGGTCTAAATGTTGCAGCACTCTCTGGGGACTGAAATGATACCATCTAGTCTGTGTCGTGTGGTCTAAATGTTGCAGCACTCTCTGGGGACTGAAATGATACTATCTAGTCTGTGTCGTGTGGTCTAAATGTTGCAGCACTCTCTGGGGACTGAAATGATACTATCTAGTCTGTGTCGTGTGGTCTAAATGTTGCAGCACTCTCTGGGGACTGAAATGATACCATCTAGTCTGTGTCGTGTGGTCTAAATGTTGCAGCACTCTCTGGGGACTGAAATGATACCATCTAGTCTGTGTCGTGTGGTCTAAATGTTGCAGCACTCTCTGGGGACTGAAATGATACCATCTAGTCTGTGTCGTGTGGTCTAAATGTTGCAGCACTCTCTGGGGACTGAAATGATACTATCTAGTCTGTGTCGTGTGGTCTAAATGTTGCAGCACTCTCTGGGGACTGAAATGATACTATCTAGTCTGTGTCGTGTGGTCTAAATGTTGCAGCAGTCTCTGGGGACTGAAATGATACCATCTAGTCTGTGTCGTGTGGTCTAAATGTTGCAGCACTCTCTGGGGACTGAAATGATACTATCTAGTCTGTGTCGTGTGGTCTAAATGTTGCAGTTCTCTGGGGACTGAAATTGCTTGCAGGATCCCCTTTAATGTTCCATTTTATGTGAAACAATAAACCATGATAACTAGCAAGAACAAAACACCACTTAAAAATGAAGTCAAAGGGGACAAACTATGAGTCATTATTTTATTTGTTTGAGTTGTTCCTTACTGAAATAAATAATTTCCTCTATATTATATCCTTTATGTTTAGTCACAGCATTTCAAAATATGGTAGGCCTATTCAACCTTTTGTCTCTAACTAAGTGCATTCATATGGAAGACAATACGTCAAGACAAAATAGAGACAATGTCCAAAAGACCCAATACTAATATGGAATACCTTTCCACAGGGGAAGCTACATACAGTCTATGCCGTTTTCTAAGAATACCTGAGACGGCTGAGTGAGGGAGGACGTTTTGGATTGAAACCAACCAGAATGACCTGGCTGAGTCAGAGAGTACGTGGTACCATCATTCAAAAGGCACTGAAGTTATGACCTGTAACGTCCCAGACAGCAAGCAGACTACAAGCTATTAAGATATGATCTTCTTTAGACACTCTCTCATTCCATAAAGAGTCTGGAAACAAGTGTGCTCCAGATGGGTTGCAAATGAAGAAAGTGATAAATGAAAATGAGCAGAACGTGTGGGCATCTAATTAGTTGTACCTATATGAATGCACACATACACGAATGAGGACCATAACTAAGGCACTGGGTGTAAAGGATCCACAAGGCTCAGACGTTAAGATTTTGCATTTTGACATTCACTCTCTGGTGAAGTATCTAAGGAAATGTCAAGGTTCTAAATAGATAAATGTTGGTCCGAGCAGGTAGTTTGTGCCTCACATCTTTATGGTACCTGGTAAAAACTGTTATTTTTCATAGCCCATTTGTCTTTACACAATATGGCAGAAAGTCATAGGCGTCGGGAATGAGTTTAAACCTTCCAGGTAAGGCAAAGAAAGGACAGAGGCCAGGTCAAACCAGAGTGAACAAAACAATGTGGACAAGGATGAGACACACCACAGTATATCTGTAAGCAGGACTAGATCTATCTTAATGTGACCAGTTTCTGACAGCAGGAAAATAATCATGCAGCAAAAGAAAATGTGAATTATTTTGTGAATTATAATTAATGGACATTTTTTTTATGGGTTGATACATTTTTCATTAGGGCAAATAAAACCTGACATTTTTAAGTGGAAATTACATTAGAAGCCTTTTTAAACATCTAGTAAACTACAAGTTTGCATTTCCTTCTGCTCTGGAACAACAACAGTGATTAAATTAAGATAACAGATTTGTACCAGCAAGGCTACCTCAGGCCAGGCTGTCTGAAAGTCAGTGAAGCCATTATCAAAACCAAGAGTTCATGCGTCAACATCACAGTCCCCCTCACTCCTCTAATCTCCCTGACCTAGATGATGAATGCGAAAGCTCATGCACTGGGTTTAGTGCCGATGTCTGTGTGAGCCGCCAGGGACACATAAATATGTTGACTGATATCTTCCTCCTTGATGAAAACCAGGCGGGAGGATGGAAGAAGCTGAGTAGAGAAATGTTTGTCCTCCTTTAATCATGTGGTGGTTTGGCCCGTGCCCTGCTTTGACCATCAGGAGTACTTCCTCTGTCTCCAACCCGCAGCCAGGAAGTCCTCCAACAGTAAGTTGAGAGTCTGTTTTGACACAATGGCCACCATCATCAGTATGGAGGGAATCTCATCACCCGGAACCAAATCTAACAAAAGCTAATTCCAACCAATGTCTTGTTGTTGTTGTTGTTGTTGTTGTTGTTGTTGTTAGATAGAGGGGATACAGGCCAGGACAGAGGAGGATAGAGGGGATACAGGCCAGGACAGAGGAGGATGGAGGGGGATACAGGCCAGGATAGAGGAGGATAGAGGGGATACAGGCCAGGACAGAGGAGGATGGAGGGGGATACAGGCCAGGACAGAGGAGGATACAGGGGATACAGGCCAGGACAGAGGAGGATAGAGGGGATACAGGCCAGAACAGAGGCAAATAGAGGGGGATACAGGCCAGAACAGAGGAGGATAGAGGGGATACAGGCCAGAACAGAGGCAAATAGAGGGGGATACAGGCCAGGACAGAGGAGGATAGAGGGGATACAGGCCAGAACAGAGGCGAATAGAGGGGGATACAGGCCAGAACAGAGGCGAATAGAGGGGGATACAGGCCAGGACAGAGAAGGATAGAGGGGGATACAGGCCAGGACAGAGGAGGATAGAGGGGATACAGGCCAGGCCAGAGGTGGATAGAGGGGATACAGGCCAGGACAGAGGAGGATAGAGGGGATACAGGCCAGGACAGAGGAGGATAGAGGGGATACAGGCCAGGACAGAGGAGGATAGAGGGGATACAGGCCAGGACAGAGGAGGATGGAGGGGGATACAGGCCAGGACAGAGGAGGATAGAGGGGATACAGGCCAGGACAGAGGAGGATAGAGGGGATACAGGCCAGGACAGAGGAGGATGGAGGGGGATACAGGCCAGGACAGAGGAGGATAGAGGGGATACAGGCCAGGACAGAGGAGGATGGAGGGGGATACAGGCCAGGACAGTGGAGGATAGAGCGGATACAAGCCAGGACAGAGGTGGATAGAGCGGATACAAGCCAGAACAGAGGTGGATAGAGGGGATACAGGCCAGAGGAGGATGGAGGGGATACAGGCCAGAGGAGGATGGAGGGGGATACAGGCCAGAGGAGGATGGAGGGGGATACAGGCCAGAGGAGGATGGAGGGGGATACAGGCCAGAGGAGGATGGAGGGGGATACAGGCCAGAGGTGGATAGAGGGGATACAGGCCAGAGGAGGATGGAGGGGATACAGGCCAGAGGAGGATGGAGGGGGATACAGGTCAGAGGAGGATGGAGGGGGATACAGGCCAGAGGAGGATGGAGGGGGATACAGGTCAGAGGAGGATGGAGGGGGATACAGGCCAGAGGAGGATGGAGGGGGATACAGGCCAGAGGAGGATGGAGGGGGATACAGGTCAGAGGAGGATGGAGGGGGATACAGGCCAGAGGAGGATGGAGGGGGATACAGGTCAGAGGAGGATGGAGGGGGATACAGGTCAGAGGGGGATGGAGGGGGATACAGGCCAGGACAGAGGTGGATAGAGCGGATACAGGCCAGGACAGAGGAGGATAGAGGGGATATGGGCAGGAGTCAACCATTTATGTTTTTTCTTGAACTATCAGACTACGGGCCCCATTCTAGGAAAACTGGTTACCAGGTTTCCAAGACACGTAGGACAGAGCCTTTAGGTTCTAGAAACATGAACTAAAATGAATAGAGCTTTTATGGCATCACACACAGCAACACTAGGACAAAGTTAGGCTTTTTCAGTCACAACAGATGTGTGATTATCTGTTGTAAGATCATCAGAGACATGTGTGAGCTGCTGTCTCATGCTGCTGTCTCATGCTGCTGTCTCATGCTGCTGTCTCATGCTGCTGTCTCATGCTGCTGTCTGATTCATGAACTAGTGTCTCAGTCATGTTCAGAAACAATGCACACAATCACTTTCTAGAGAGGAACTTGTTTTTGCGTCACTGACAACAGAACAAGAGCAAAGTGTGGCCTGTTTGGTCAATAGCGATTTCTTCCTGTGATGTCATCAGAGAGAGAAATGCGTGAGCTGGTCTGTTTGGAGCGTGATCAGGAGAAAGGTTAAAACCATAATGTCTCCATAACGTTACCAAATGATCAGAGTGGGCACTGAGCCAGTTCAACACTGTCCACCCATCTCTATAACCACCAACCATCACTCTCATCAATCATAGCCCACATGAAAAATACTACAGTTTACTATAGAATACTACATTATCCTTCGTCATGTGTAGTACTTACTGTAGAATGTTTTAGTATACTAGAATACTATAGTAAATTCTACAGTATTATCCGGAAAAAAGCATTGTAGTAAATACTACAGTAATGTCCGCAAAAACCCTAAGATACGCAAAAACACTACAATTTTTTAACTATATTAAATACCACACGCCCCTCCCCCATTTCACAATATGTGCCACCCATAAGTTAGAAAACTACATGCCAAGTAGAGACCATATATTGTGTTCATTACAGGTTATTGAAAATGAGCTCTTTTAGGAGAAGGCCTACACTTCTATGACAAAGACAAAGACAATAAAAACAAAAACCCTACAGTAAATACTACATTATAATACAGTCAGCAAAAACACTACAGGAAATACTACAGTATAGTACAGTCCACAAAAACACTGCAGTAAATACTACAGTATAATACAGACCACAAAAACACGACAGACAAAACTACAGTAAAGTCAGCAAAAACACTACAGTAAATACTACAGTATACTACAATCCACAAAAACACTACAGTAATTACTATCAAATCAAATGTATTCCTAAAGGGGCGTGGTTATGACATTGAACTGAGCGGACGTGTTTTAGTGCTCTCCTGCCAATTTTGGCCGAAAATCTTTTCAATTATTTTCATTTCACTCCAAGGAATCATTGGATGTCTCGGTTAGGGAGACAGGGGAATGGGATTCAGTGTTTTACTGTTAAGATAGATTTATGTTTCTTTGTTCCAACAGATCTTTACATATTTTCCTCACTACACAAAAGTCATGCTTTTCTTGTGGTTACTTAACATATTTTAGATATGCCTTTATGCTATAGCTTATTCCATGTTTACATCTTTGGTTAAATGACTTGAAATATAAAACTGAAATGTATTTTGTTTAATGTCTGTGGAGTTTGTAAAGTATCAAAGCTTAAACAGGATATTACTACTTCATTCATCTATTGTGTTCCTACAAGAAACTCACTTGTTGAAGGATGAGCTACTTAAAGTACACAGGAGATGGCAAGTAACAGCATCCTGTTTCTCCTCTCATTCTTATGGTTCCGTTTCAAATGAATAATATTAGAACTAATACAGCTATACATTTTGATACAGGGAACTCTTCTGAATGAGTGTATTTGTTTCAGGAGTCTTTTGAAGAGGAGCCAGAAACAAAGCCCATGAGAGACAGAGAGTGGTGCTTGACCTTCCTAAACCAGCATTAACACATCATCTTATAATACCGGCACTTGAGCATTTAATAGTAGAAATATTGTCAAAAGAGGGAAAAAACTAAATAAAATCGTCTGTGACTTTGAAACGATAATCCAGGATTCTCTCAAGAGTGGATTTTCCATCAAGGAATAACCAATCTTCTGGGATCAGACGCTGTCCTCCCGTAACTACATGGAGAATAGGCATTACTAGCTCACACATCCAGAGATGTACGCTGGTTCCAACATGAAATAATCCAAAAGCGTTTACTGAAACTAATATTCAAGTGAATAAAGTGGCCCTTAACTTTTGGCATCCTAACTACAGTATATTGTCCTTCTGATAACATCAAATGTAGGTGTCTCTCTTTTCTTTCAAACAAGAAAAGCTAGTAAGTAACTGATTGGAAGGACACGACATCCCTTTACTCAATCTTCTCTCAGTTTTCTGGTCTTAAAGATGGAATCTGCAGTAGGGAGAAACAGCGCCACTGGCCGCTCCAACTCTGCTGGTATTGATTTGGTTGCCGAGCTGCGCAGAATGTAAAAATAAATTGCAGTACATATTGTTCTCTTCTATCGGTTGTGCAATGATTTCAGAGGGGAAAAACTGTGTTGTTTGCAGTAACTTCTTTGTTTTTGTAATATCCCAAACAGACGTGGCTGTTTCACTATTAAAGATTCCAGATTTAAATGAAGCAATTGCAAAAGAATGTGTTGAGCTTCAGAAACAGCTGTGCACTTCAGAATGTTGAACTTTCAAGATAATGATGGTTATTGATGTACAGTAGCGTAAGAAGGGACAGGCCAGCCATATCAAACACTTAGAAAAGTCCAACAATTGACTGTCTGTTCCAACAGTTCTCAGTTGCTTTGCCTGGTAAAGAATGGGGAAATGGTGAAATCAGTGCCTGATGACCGGGCGACAGGTCTTCCATACTGATAGATAACTCCTCAGAGGCTTGCGGTCTAAACCATATTTCAGAGGATTCTTGGCTGTAAGATCAGGAAAGGCTCATTTTCCAGTGCGCAGCTTTATTTAATGAAGCAGACCGGGAAAAGACTGCATCCAGCTGTTAAAAACCAGACAACCACAGGCACATCCTGGAGCCATGACACAAATGTGCTTTGTTGCCCTAATGATAAAGTTCTACTGATCCCTTATCAGACAAATGTTTGGCTGGGTGGATGAGGTATGTAGACGACTAGAGTGCTGACTGGCTTATAGGGAGCCAGAGAATGTTACTCCATCGAGGGATCGAGGCAAACAAGGATACAAACAACCATGTTGCAACATTAGCTGACGTGGAGCTAGAGGCAGAAGCCTCGCCGGCTGCTGTCGGTCTGTAGCAGCAGCAATTTGAGGTCCCAGTCTGCTCATAATCATCATCAGTCAGAGTAACACATTGGAGTGGTGTGTATATACAGTGTGTGTGTGTGTGTGTGTGTGTGTGTGTGTGTGTGTGTGTGTGTGTGTGTGTGTGTGTGTGTGTGTGTGTGTGTGTGTGTGTGTGTGTGTGTGTGTGTGTCTGAATGAGCCCTACAATGCATGTGCTGAGATGTCTGAGGAATTCTCCAATACTCCAAACACCACGTCAGACCACCTGCCACTTAGGTTAACAAACTCACTCTTCACGTTATTTTTAAGTTGTGTAAAACAAAGCTACTCAATCCCTTGAGGAAGTGTTGTCAATGCTGTGGTCTCATCCCTGTCGTCCCCCTAGAAAGTGTGAGTGTAAGAGGTGACTGAACTATGCTGTCTTAATACAGGCTCATCTATGACCTTGGCACTTCTACAGCTCACTCTGAGAAAAACATCTTCGTTCCAGTGGTGACAGATGTCTTTGTAACGCAACTTGTTGAGCACTTGACTTACTGCAGCCAGTTGAGAGATGAGCATCATCCTCCACTCAGAGAGACTAAATACACTATTTCTGTCACCAACCCAGACCTGCAAGAAGTACTGTATTTCAATCATTTAAGAAAACTGTTTTTTTGGTGTTTTTTTAAACCAGATCCAATTCATTATTTATATTTATTTCCACTGTCTCAACTGCAGTTTTGTCTTTTTTTTCAGAATCAATTGCAGACTACACTACCACAGAGAAGAGTAACGGAAAAACACATTTCTTAGGCAGTACTCAGCCACAGTTTCCAAAAGCTTGGCAAAAGTTAGCCGATACATGGAAAAACTCTGTGTACTTCTCTCGCTCCCCTCCCCCTCTCTCTTTTGCTTTCTCTCTCTCTCTCTCTCTCTCCCTCCTCCTCCCTCTTCCCCCCTCTCTACCAATTATGTGGTCAACATGAGGTCATTTCACCTAAGCTGCCTTGTGCAAGAAAAAAAAAACTGTTCCCTACAAATTGTCCACATAGCCAAACAGCCACGTCAGATATGCTTGGAATCTGACCGGTCAGTATCGAGTCTCGATTTCTCAAACTCAGGAAGGGAAAACATTCCCATGGTCCCTCTGTCCCACCGCTACCCCTTAGAAATCATTACGTCATTTTCAGTGACACAAATTCAAGAGAACAAACATTTATGCAAGGCCTGGGAGAAACATTAAAGCTGAGTATAAAAAAGTAATATTGCTATTGAAATATAACAGATTTAAGTCCCATTAGCACCAACACAATATTTGTTCTGATTCCAAAACAGAATCAGAACAAAACACATATATCAGTAGGAGGCTATGTGGTAATTTTTAAAGATCTGCCACGATGAATCATCTATTAAAACACAGACTGTGGATAAGTGGCATATGGGTATGGCATTGGCTTATGTTAGCTCAAAGATTTACCATGCACTAACCTCTCCAAACTTGTATAGCAGTGACATCTAGTGGCAACAGAGCATAAAAGACACACTAATGAGCCAAGCACACTTTGCTGGAGGAGAGAGGTCAGGCGTTGTAAGTTGAAAGCTATACTTTCAGACATCACGGCACTCATCGATCAAACTGCTGTGTGTGTGGCTATGTGAGCTTTTAGGTCTACTCTACAAAAAAAACAGCTGAATACACAGAAAACTTGCAACAAAGTTAGAAAAGTGAGTCATATTTCAAGATAGTCATTCTAAAGAGAGGGGGGCGGACCTGTCCATGGAGGATCTGGCATCGTCATTTATCATAATGTAAAATGGATGGAGCATTGCGGTTATACGAAAGTCTGTACTTTATCTTCTCAGGAGAATACAGATGGAGAAGTATGGCTATGTCAGCAGCTCTATCCTCTGCATCAGACTTCCCTAGGGGAGAAGAGAAGAAAAAGTTCTAAATATACACTATATATACAAAAGTATGTGGACACCCCTTCAAATAAGTGGATTCGGCTATTTCAGCCACACCAGTTGCTGACAGGTGTATAAAATCAAGCACACAGCCATGCAATCTCCATAGACAAACATCGGCAGTAGAATGGCCTTACTGAAGAGCTCAGTGGCGCAGGATGCCACCTTTCCAACAAGTCAGATCGTCAAATTTCTACGCTGCTAGAGCTGCCCCGGTCAACTGTAAGTGCTGTTATTTTGAAGTGGAAACGTCTAGGAGCAACAATGGCTCAGCCACGAAGTGGTAGGCCACACAAGCTCACAGAATGGGACTGCCAAGTGCTGAAGCGTGTAAAAATCGCCTGTCCTCGGTTACAACACTCACTACCGAGTTCCAAACTGCCTCTGGAAGGAACGTCAGCATGATAACTGCTCGTCGGGAGCTTCATGAAATGGGTTTCCATGGCTGAGGTCCAGGGCTGTTTTTCATATTTCGGGCTAGGCCCCTGAATTCCAGTGAAGGGAAATCTTAATGCTACAGCATATAATGACATTCTACACGATTCTGTGCTTCCAACTTTATGGCAACAGTTTAGGGACGGCTCTTTCCTCTCTCAGCATGACAATTCCCCCATGCACAAAGCGAGGTCCATACAATGGTTTGTCGAGATCGCTGTGGAAGAACTTGACTGTCCTGCACATAGCCCTGACCTCAACCCTATCAAGGCCTAATTGCCCAACCTCACTACTGCTCTTGGGCTAAATGGAACAAAGTCCCCGCAGCAATGTTCCAACATCTAGTGGAAAGCCTTCCCAGAAGAGTGGAGACTGTCATAGCAGCCAAGGGGGTACCAACTCCATATTAATGTCATGATTTTGGAATGAGATGTTCAACGAGCAGGTGTCCACATACTTTTGGACATGTAGTTGAAATATACTATGCACTGGCCATTGATGAAAAGTATTGATTATGAAGGGAATTACTCATTGATGAAACACCTGTTTAGATGCATTTTGGATTCATCCCAGTTTTAGGGGTTGGATTTATTATTAATCACTCGAAGTGGGGTTTGAAGGGCATGAGAAATTGACAGCCTACTGCACTGTATGCAGCAACACCGAATCAAAGGTAAGGTCACTGTCAAGCATCCTTCCCTTTGATAGAGAAATATTCCCTTTCTAACAGTGTATATCCTTGCATCTACAAGAAAAGGTAACATTTAAGGGTACAGTATAGTACATTACGAAACAATAAGATAACACCTGTTGACATCAGGTCATTTCATATTGGATTAAAAGGTTCCTGGAACTTTCGAAATATCAATTAGAAGTCTTCCGGATGTTTGAAATGGACGGACCAGAAATGTGCAACAGCGCTAAAACATCAGGGAGGCAGCCAAGGTCGAGAAAGCGCGCTTGTTTGAAATGGAAAAGCGTTGTGGTAGCTATTGATAAAGAAGAACATCAAGAAGAAGCTGCATTATAAGTGGGATGTACTGTTGAGAGCTACATCCCATTCCGAGGGGTTCCTGATGATTGTACGGAGATTGTGACAGCCAGTTAAATGGCATCCCTTGAGAAGGCAAGAACAAGATGTATGTCAGGAGAAGCACAGTATTATCACAATTAGACGTATACTTGGAATATGGGGGAGGAATGGAGGGAAAAATAGAGGCAGAGGAGGTCTAAGAGAGAGAGGGAGGAAGAGGGAAAGCTTGAGGTGGTTAAAATTGGCAGGAAAAGAGACATGGTTTGATAAAGAATGGTAGAAAGTGTAAGCAGAGTGAGCTGAAGACAGGAGGAGAAATGGAAGTGAATGAGGGCGAAGTATCGGAGGTGGTAGGTGTGGTGAAGTTCTCGGAGCCCGAGGCTTGCACCGAGGTTTAGGATAAAGATGAGTCTGTGACAGTAGAAGTGAAGTTTTTTGAAAAAGTGGACCCTTGCCTTTCGGCTGATCCATTTGTGGTTTCAGGTTAGGCGAAAACAGAGTTGGGTGCTGTGTAATCGGAGAGGGTAATCAGAATTGGTCTTGTGATAATTGTGTTTCTGCTGGTCAGAGGGAGGAGCAGGCGCTCCACGTTAAACAAATGGGGGCAAGAGGTGAATTGTTTTGCTCTCAAGAAAAGGTTGCCATTGAAAGGAGTGATTACTGGGGTAGAGGTACATGTGAAAGTTGACCAACTGAAGGGGAAGATTCCCGGTGTTTGTGATGCTTGTTGTTTGTTGCGACGCAGACAGGGTGGCATGAGTGGTGAAACAGAAGAGTCGTTGTCCATTCTTTTGAGTTTTGATGTTGAGTCTTTGCCCTACAAGGTCAGCTGTCCAAGATGGCGTTGCAGTGCAGACGTGTTTTGTTCGTCCTCTCGTGTACTTTTGTATTTTTCGTCTTTTTTTGTATATATTTCAAATTTATTTTCAGTCTCTTTTCCATTTTAATTCAATTATACCTTCCGGTAACCTGCCTCACCCAATGTGATACGGAACCGCTATTCATTTTAGTTTTAGACCTTATAGCAAGAGCCACCTAGCCATCAGAAGCTATCCAGCTAATTAGCTACAAGCTATTTAGTTAGCCACTGCTAGCGGCCTTTATCTTCTGCACAGATACCAGACCTTTTTTAGCCTGGATAATACTCGCCAGCCTACCAGTATCGGACTGTCTCTCAACTACAACGCCGGATTCCTGCCGTAATCTCAGGACCATTACTCCTGATCTTCACAGCTAGCTAGCACCCACCGAGTTACCTAGTACCGAAGCTATCCCTGAGGCCCACCTCCCGGCCTACTCAGTTGTTCACCCCAACTCCACCCAAACACGGCTAGAACCTACTACTCCACCGGATCCTCGCCGTAAGCTCTGGACATTGGCACCGGATCACCGCTGCTACCGAGTGGCTATAGTGGCAAATCCCCTACCCCGAAGCTAGCACCAGTTAGCCGTGAGCCAGGCGCATCTCCCGGCTAGCAAACTAAATTACTACAACTACAATACCTCTTTCGCCATCTGGCTTGGATCCTTTGTCGACACGGCGCCCCACCGCACCACCACGACTGGTCTGCCGATGAATACTCCGTCCGCTGTGCCTTCAACCTGCCTCCGTCGGACGTCGGAGCAGACGCTTCTACTAGCCCCGGGCTACTAACTTTAAACGCCGTGTCGCATGCGTGCTAGTGTAGTAGCGACTACTCCGCGACTTCCCTGTTCCATCTATTGCTGCCCCCTGGACCCTATGATCACTTGGCTACATAGCTGATGCCTGCTGGACTGTTCATTAATCACGGTACTCCATTCTGTTTAGTTTTTGTTTATCTGTCGGCCCCAGCCGCGAACTCAGGCTCTGTGTGTAGTTAACCGACCCTCTCTGTCCAGTCATCGCCATTTTACCTGTTGTTGTTGTTTTAGCTGATCAGCTGTTGCTGTCTCACCCGTTGCTGTCTAGCTAGCTCTCCCAATCAACACCTGTGATTACTTTATGCCTCGCTGTACGTCTCTCTCAAATGTCAATATGCCTTGTATACTGTTGTTTAGGTTAGTTATCATTGTTTTAGTTTACAATGGAGCCCCTAGTTCCACTCATCAAACCTCTGATGCCTCGTTTGTCCCACTTCCCACACATGCGGTGACCTCACCCATTATAACCAGCATGTCCAGAGATACAACCTCTCTTATCATCACTCAGTGCCTGGGCTTACCTCCGCTGTACCCGCACCCCACCATACCCCTGTCTGCACATTATGCCCTGAATCTATTCTACCATGCCCAGAAATCTGCTCCTTTTATTCTTTCTCCCCAACGCTCCAGGCGACCAGTTTTGATATCCTTTAGCCGTACCCTCATCCTACTCCTCCTCTGTTCCTCGGGTGATGTGGAGGTAAACCCAGGCCCTGCGTGTCCCCAGGCACCCTCATTTGTTGACTTCTGTGATCGAAAAAGCCTTGGTTTCATGCATGTCAACATCAGAAGCCTCCTCCCTAAGTTTGTTTTACTCACTGCTTTAGCACACTCCGCCAACCCTGATGTCCTTGCCGTATCTGAATCCTGGCTTGGAAGGACACCAAAAATTCTGAGATTTCCATACCCAACTACAACTTTTTCCGTCAAGAAAGAACCGCCAAATCTACTGCAGAGATAGCCTGCAAAGTTCTGTCATACTTTCCAGGTCTATACCCAAACAGTTCGAACTTCTAATTTTAAAAATGTATCTCTCCAGAAATAAGTCTCTCACTGTTGCCACCTGCTATCGACCCCCCTCCGCTCCCAGCTGTGCCCTGGACACCATTTGTGAATTGATCGCCCCCCATCTAGCCTCAGAGTTCGTTCTGTTAGGTGACCTAAACTGAGGCTAAGTAACACGGTCACCACCGATAAATCCATGATAATTGAAAATTTCAACAAGCATTTCTCAATGGCTGGCCATGCCTTCCTCCTGGCTACTCCAACCCCGGCCAACAGCTCCGACCCCCCCCCCCGCAGCTACTCACCCAAGCCTCCCCAGCTTCTCCTTCACCCAAATCCAGATAGCAGATGTTCTGAAAGAGCTGCAAAACCTGGACCCATACAAATCAGCTGGGCTAGACAATCTGGACGCTCTCTTTCTAAAACTATCCGCCGCCATTGTTGCAACCCCTATTACCAGCCTGTTCAACCTCCCTTTCGTATCGTACGAGATCCCTAAGGATGGGAAAGCTGCCGCGGTCATCCCCCTCTTCAAAGGGGGTGACATCCTAGACCCAAACTGTTACAGACCTATTTCCATCCTGCCCTGCCTATCTAAAGTCTTTGAAAGCCAAGTTAGTAAACAGATCACTGACCATTTCGAATCCCACCATACTTTCTCCGCTGTGCAATCCGGTTTCCGAGCCGGTCACGGGTGCACCTCAGCCACGCTCAAGGTACTAAACGATATCATAACCGCCATCGATAAAAGACAGTACTGTGCAGCTGTCTTCATCAACCTGGCCAAGGCTTTCGACTCTGTCAATCACCGTATTCTTATTGGCAGACTCAATAGCCTTGGTTTCTCAAATGACTGCCTCGCCTGCTTCACCAACTACTTTGCAGACAGAGTTCAATGTGTCAAATCGGAGGGCCTGTTGTCCGGACCTCTGGCAGTCTCTATGGGGGTACCACAGGGTTCAATTCTCGGGCCGACTCTTTTCTCTGTATATATCAATGATGTCGCTCTTGCTGCGGGCGATTCCCTGATCCACCTCTACGCAGACGACACCATTCTGTATACTTCTGGCCCTTCCTTGGACACTGTGCTAACAAACCTCCAAACGAGCTTCAATGCCATACAACACTCCTTCCGTGGCCTCCAACTGCTCTTAAACGCTAGTAAAACCAAATGCATGCTTTTCAACCATTTGCTGCCCCCACCTGCCCGCCCGGCTAGCATCACCACCCTGGACGGTTCCAACCTAGAATATGTGGACAACTATAAATACCTAGGTGTCTGGTTAGACTGTAAACTCTCCTTCCAGACTCATATTAAACATCTCCAATCCAAAATCGGATTTCTATTTCACAACAAAGCCTTCTTCACTCACGCCGCCAAACTTACCCTAGTAAAACTGACTATCCTACCGATCCTCGACTTCGGCGATGTCATCTACAAAATAGCTTCCATTACTCTACTCAGCAAACTGGATGCAGTCTATCACAGTGCCATCCGTTTTGTTACCAAATCACCTTATACCACCCACCACTGTGACCTGTATGCTCTAGTCGGCTGGCGCTCGCTACATATTCGTCGCCAGACCCACTGGCTCCAGGTCATCTATAAGTCTTTGCTAGGTAAAGCTCCGCCTTATCTCAGTTCACTGGTCACGATAACAACACCCACCCGTAGCACACGTTCCAGCAGGTATATCTCACTGATCATCCCCAAAGCCAACACCTCTCTTGGCCGCCTTTCCTTCCAGTTCTCTGCTGCCAGTGACTGGAATGAATTGCAAATTTTTTTTTTAATACAATTTTAAAAAAAATAATACAAAAAAATAAATCGCTGAAGTTGGTGAGGGAAATAAAAGTCTCCAACTTTAAACATCAGCTACCTGAGCTGCTAACCGATCGCTGCAGCTGTACATAGTCCATCTGTAAATAGCCCACCCTATCTACCTACCTCATCCCCATACTGTTTTTATTTTATTTACTTTTCTGCTCTTTTGCACACCTGTATCTCTACATGCACATCTTCATATGCTCATTTATCACTCCAGTGTTAATCTGCTAAATTGTAATTATTCGCTCCTATGGGCTATTTATTGCCTACCTCCTCACGCCTTTTGCACACACTGCATATAGACTCTTTTTTTCTCTACTGTGTCGTTGACTTGTTTGTGTTATTGGCTTGTTTATTGTTTACTCCATGTGTAACTCTGTGTTGTTGTCTGTGTCACACTGCTTTGCTTTATCTTGGCCAGGTTGCAGTTGTAAATGAGAACTTGTTCTCAACTAGCCTACCTGGTTAAATAAAGGTGAAATAAAATAAATAAAACAAGTCATGTTAGGATATACTATAAGTTATCCTGTGCGAGCTTTTGTGCCAAACACATTACGTTGTTACAGGTGTTGAGCTTATGGGCATGTGGCAGCAGTGTGTAGGAGGGAGGTTCCTAGGTGTGAGAAGTGTTTAGAAGCGCATGAGACAAAGGAATGTGTAGCATTGGGGAAATGAGTCGTATGTGTTCATTGTAGGGGTGCCCATGGGGCTGGGGATCAGAAATGTACTGTGAGAAAGAGGCAGGTTGATGTTTCCAGGGTTAGAGTAGTGCAGAAGTTGTCATACGCTGAGGCAGTGAATAAAGTAGAGGAAGATTGGTCAAGGGGGAGGGATCCTGAAAGAAGTGGTGTGAGTAGTAGATCTATACCACTACAGAGGGATAAACAAACAAGTGATATATGTTTCAGTAAGATTGGATTTTTAGCATTTATAGCAATGGTTATCAACTGCACTGCAGGGATGTCGCAGAAAATTGAGTTTGTGGTAGCAGCTGCAGAGAGGTATTTGGGTGTGCGAGACTTGACATCAGAAGAGTTACAGGGTGTGTTAAGTGGTGGTGTCCCATCCTTTCAGGTTGTTGGCCTGAAGTAGGACTAAGTAGATTTAAATAGTGGAGTAGGGTGGTGTTCTGTATATATATATATTTTGTTATTTTTTTGTGAATGTAGTGTTAGATGGTAGGGTATTTGTTTCTTCATTTTTTCAAGCAAAGTCTAAGGGAGTGCTCCAGTCTAGTAGGTGGCAGTAATGCAACATTTATTGGATGCCAACCGCCGTTAAACCTCATCGAAGAAGAAGTGTAACAGCATTTACACTCCGTTACGAAATCGAAGCATTTGTAAAATATTTGATTATTATTTGATGCACTTTGGTACTAGCTAGTTCTATCAACGGAAGACAAAAAAACACAATAAGGCAGCGATCGGTATTACACTCGATGGTATAGAACGGCGAACGTCTTTTAGCTACCAATGTTGACCACTGAGCTTGGGTGTCAACATGATACAAACACGTGTTTTGGTCTTGGTTATGGCAGCCTGACAGCCTTTATGCCATTTACAGTAATTTTATAGAATGTGCAGTTGACTGTGTTAGTGTTGGGCTCGTCCAAAAACCTGAAAACGTTTGTTACTACTGGTTTATTGACATTGTTATGAATTAATAAAGTTGTGTATTCGTTGTGCTTAGATATCAAGGGTGCGGCTTGTGAAGACCAGTGCGTTCTTCAGCATTCAAATAGGTAACGTCATTGTTCATTTCATGTTATTGAGATGAGTAGATGCACTTGCTTCACTTCAAATTTGACCATGTTAGCTCATCAACGACACTACAGCAGATCAACGCGTTACTTAGCTACCATTTTTTTTACAGAATCTGTGTGATCACCCTGGCAGAGACTCACCCTATTCATCAGAATGGCACGACAATCATGAGTATCAACTATCAAATAAGCGCTGGCTGCAGTCGCCTGCAGAACAGTGTCTGAGAAGTCGAAGAGATAATGTGCTACAACATTTTTAAATAATTGTATATAATCTGGTATATTATCTTCCATACATAAATATATATGATATATGACTATTATCTGGTACATTATACTACTGCTATATACTATGGTATTGTCATCCTCTGAGTTTGACTTGGGACTGTCAACCTAACTAGCGTATCTTCCTTTTTCCCAGGGAGGGCAACTTGCACAGGTGGGGAGTACACCACTTACAGGTGATTACAACCTTTTCTCTCCTATGGAGAAAATCCACCATTTATGCCATTTATTACTCGTAGATCTTTTGAAATGATCCTGAAATGCAATCCTAGTTTCTCTTTTCAACTGCATAAGATCTGGCTATTGGATGTCAATGAGGTTATTCTTGAAAGGCCAAAACTTTTACTGGGAAAGGTGAGGAGCATTTCCATAAGATACATTCCAGTTAAAACACAGTTTTGGTCAGCCTAGTGCTTAATTTACATGTACCCCATTGAGAAGGTAAATCACATTAGCATGGCTAACTCTCCTACCTGTGTGTATCTGACCAGCCTTTCACAGAGGGATAAATGCTGTCATCCTCCTTGAAATAGAGAGCACGACGGTCACTAACGGTCTCCTGAGCAGAGAGGAGTACGAGAGCGTCACCTCTAAACGGACCAGCAGCACCCAGCTTGAGCCATGCTGAGGAATGAAGAGTTCACATGGACTCGTCACACTCACCTCAGCTGGAGTGACTTTTCCTGGGGCAGCTTTGTTGGAGGGGTCCCTCGTCTCCTTCAGACCCAGCCAGACCTAGGTACCTGCATAAAGCATACCCCTGTCCAGATATGGACTTATGCCCGTGGTGGATGACAGTGGGGTGATGGAGGTTCTCTAGCCTCTACCAGGAGTACTTTTGTTTGTTTTGTTATAACATGGAAGAAATTGAGCCAGTGACGTTTTAGGAGATACCTTTTTTTAGCTCTTGATGATTGATGGAATGTGAGATTTAATTTTGTAAAGGAGGAAATTCGTAAGATATTTCCATTACGTCGGTCATTGACTATGTACCAAAATAACTTAATACATTACCCATGCCACCCTGTTTTAAGAAAAATAATGTTTATTTCAATTTGTGTTCTATTTATAATCATTTAACTGTCAAAAGAATAATGGTCCAAAACTAAATCTATTTCTTTACATCTAGGGCTTTACTCAACAGCAGCCGACTTTACCTGCACTAATTCACAACTATCTCTGAAGCTTAATATGGTGGTTTAGTAGGACCAGACTCATCATCTCTGTGGATACAGATATCTATGCTTCAAGTACCATAATAATACAGCCTGATACACAATAGCCTACAAGGCAGTCTTAGATTGCATCCCAAATGATACCCTATTTGCTATATACAGACCACTAAAAGTAGTGCACTATATTTGTATTTAATTTAACCAGGCAAGTCAGTTAAGAATTTGTTCTTATGGGCCTCCCGAGTGGCGCAGTGGTCTAAGGCAGTGCTAGCTGTGCCACTAGAGATTCTGGGTTCGAGTCCAGCCTCTGTTGCAGCCGGCCGCGCCCGGGAGACCCATGGGGCAGCGCACAATTGGCCCAGTGTCGTCCAGGTTAGGGGAGGGTTTGGCCGGCAGGGATGTCCTTGTCCCATCGCACACTAGCGACTCCTGCGGTGGGCCGGGCACAGTGCACACTGAGATGGTCGCCAGGTGTACAGTGTTTCCTCCAACACATTGGTGGGGCTGGCTTCCGGGTTAAGTGGACATTGTGTGAAGAAGCAGTACCACTTGGTTGGGACGCATGGCTCTCGACCTTCGCCTCTCCCAAGTCCGTACGGGAGTTGCAGCGATGAGACAAGACTAACTACCAATTGGATACGACGAAAAAGGGGTAAATAAAATAAGAATAATTGTTATTTACAAAAACGGACTACCAAAATGTCACCTGCAGGGACTGGGATAAAACAAATAATACAGATATAGGACAAAACACACATCACGCTAAGAGACAGCGCTACATAAAGAGAGACCGAAGACAACATAGCATGGTAGCAACAAGACAACATAGCATGGTAGCAACACAACATGGCAGCAGCACAAAACATGGTACAAACATTATTGGGAACAGACAACAGCACAATGGTCAAGGTAGAGACAACAAAACATCACGCGAAGCAGCCACAACTGTCAAGAGTGTCCATGATTGAGTCTGAATTAAGAGATGGAGATAAAACTCTAGTTTGAGTGTTTTGCAGCTCGTTCCAATCGCTAGCTGCAGCAAACTGAAAAGACAAGTGACCCAGGGAGGTGTGTGCTTCGGAGACCTTTAACAGAATGTGACTGGCAGAACGGGTGCAGTATGTGGAATAGGTTGCAATTTGGGACGCACTTTTACTTACAAGTACACTTCATAAGGAACAGCTTCAAAACCACAGTTCATTTGACTCATGCGCTGGACCAACAGTCTTTTAGATAGGTCTTCTGAAAACATGGATAAAACAGTATACCACATATACACGGAAAATGATTCAATACATACATTACAGAGAGTAGAAAGTCAGTCGGATAAAATTGTCTCTGCTGAAATAGAGCCATAATAAGAACCTTGTGTCAGTCAGTTTATAGCAAGCTAAGTGGCATAATTCAGTGATTAAACCTTCAATTTACTCTCTCTTATTTGGCATCAAAGTGAGATTGCATTAATTACACTCAATAATTGCTAAGCCATGATGCATTTTGGTTGGTGTACAACAGTGAGAGCAATATCAGCTTTGTCCTGGTCCCAGATCTGCTTGGTCGGTCTTGCCAATTCCTCATGACAATGGCCATAGATATCGACAAGACAGCCCCAAACTGAGCTGGGACCAGGTGATCAGAAAGCTGGGGTAACAGCCCAAATCACTGGGTAAGATTCAAAGACATGGTGATGATGGCATCATGCTCTGGCCACGGCTTTCATTTCAGTAAATTTCATATATTTTCTTCATACATGTGATACATCTGGCTGAGATGTGCTACAGGTTACAGTTACACAACAAAGTGAATGGGCTGATTACACTGACAGGCACATAAGTGAGCGGGGTTTTTTTTGGACAAAATTGTCTAAGTGAGTGTGGCGTCTGTGGCCCCCCCCCACCCGGTGGTTGACAATGGTATGCTCCAGCTCTGTGATAGGTGATACAAGTTAGGGGTCAAAGGTCACTAGACTGTACTACTTGCTCTCTAGGAAGGTGAGGTTGGCCATATGCTTCTCCAGGGACTTGACCCCGAAGCCGTTGCTGTTCTTGCCGTTGAGCGCGTCGTCTTTGACGGGCGTGGACAACTGCCTGTCCCTCCAGCTCTGTGGAGTGTCCAGACTGCTTCTCTCTGACTTATACTGGAGACAGACATAGGATATGCTAGTTATTTTTAAAATCTAACCAATGTAAAAACATTGGAGAAAATGATCACCATTGACATTCATCTGTCTACTCAAACCCTAGTAAACATTGGTTTTTTGGACAACTTGGTAGATCAGCTGATGTCAACTGTGACCTCTCACCTTTCTGACAAGTTTATTACAGACTGGCAGGAGGTAGATTACCACAGTCATGATGGCTCTTGTGTTCTGAATGGATGAATCCACCTAGAGACAGACAGAAAAATATTCCAAAAACATATCAAGGATGGTTGGTGGTCTTTATAGAATGTAATATTCATCCTAACAACATAAAGATAATGACTTTTATCCCCGTGGGGAAATGTTGGTAAACCACATGGGAAAGCTGATTGGCTAAGTTTGCTAAAACCAGCTCTTGACAAACACCAGACAGAGCCTCAATTTCCTGCTCCATTAAAAAAGGCCTTTCAGCAATGACCTTTGTTTGATTAAAACACCCTGACAGACTAACAGAAGACTGATCTGTCTGGTTAATGACAACTTGAGGAGAAAGCCAATGCCTATATAACCGATCCACATTAATCATAGAAGCTCATGTGTGTGTCCCAAATGGCACCCTATTCCCTACTTTTGACCAGACTCCTGTGGGCTCTGGTCAAAAGTAGTGCACTATATAGGGAATAGGGTACCATTTGGGATGCATACCATGTCATTTTCTAATCTCTCATTCTGACTGTAACCTTCCCCATTGGTAAAAAAAGTGACCCATGCTAGTTCATCACTGTCCAACTGATTTTAATGGAGGTTAATTTTACGATCATGTTTTCATGATTGACCTCTGTAAAGCAGTAACAAATGTTTGCCCAATGCTGCCAATGCTGATGAATGGGTTGACTTTCTGTTCTTTTTCATTGCAGTTTATCAATACTCCTTGTCAGTTTATTTTCTGTGCATTGTCTCACTCTTCTCTATAACCACGTCTTTTGTCACATGATAGAACTGTATTTATAGCAATAGAACTCTCCAAGCAATATCTGTATGACTGATAGTTCAAATAGTCAGCAAAATAATGAGTCTAAGAACTTCAATAAAAGTGGATTTTATTACACAAACAAATTTAGTCATTGACAACTAAGGCTGATCCCAATTAGTTGACTGGTCGATTGTTTGGTCGTTGGTCGACAGATTGTTTTAGTCGAGCAGACAGACAGACAGACAGACAGACAGACAGACAGACAGACAGACATTCTTTCAAAAACAAGGACATTTCTAAGTGACCCCAAACTTTTGAACGGTAGTATTAGAAATGTCCTTGTTTTTTTTAAACAGTACCTTCTGGAAGGTGGCAGTCTTGCCCTGTACCGGCGTCCTCACCCCCATCTGCAGCTGCTGACACAAGCCCATAAGCTTCTCCATCTCTGAAAGCACTACCACCTTCTCTTCATCCATCAGCTGTTAGAGGGGAAAGGAAAGACATTTAGTTATGTCAAAAAGTGATCAGTAAAAAAGTTGCTCTATAAAAACACAATTAAGGTTTAGGAGCAGAGTTGCAAAATTCCAGTAAATTTCTCCAAATTCCCTGGTTTGGAGGATTCCGGATTTCCTACTTATTCCCTAATAATTCCATGAATCATCCAACCAAGATTTCTGGAAAACCAGGTCATTTTGGGAAAGTTACCAGAATTTTGCAAACCTATTTAGGAAGTTAGAATGGAGTTTATGCATTAAAATCTCACTGTGCTTGAAGTCTCTCGTACAGTTGAAGTCGAAAGTTTACACACACTTAGGTTGGTGTCATTAAAACTCATTTTTCAACCACTCCACAAATTTCTTGTTAACAAACTATAGTTTTGGTAAGTCGGTATGACACAAGTAATTTTTCCAACAATTGTTTACAGACAGATTATTTCACTGTATCACAATTCCAGTGGGTCAGAAGTTTACATACACTAAGTTGACTGTGACTTTAAACAGCTTGGAAAATTCCAGACAATGTCATGGCTTTAGAAGCTTCTGATAGGCTAATTGACATAATTTGAGTCAATTGGAGGTGTACCTGTGAATGTATTTCAATGCCTACCTTCAAACTCAGTGACTCTTTGCTTGACATCATGGGAAAATCAAAAGAAATCAACCAAGACCTCAGAAAAAAATTGTAGACCTCCACAAGGCTGGTCCATCCTTGAGAGCAATTTCCAAACACCTGAAGGTACCACGTTCATCTGTACAAACAATAGTACGCAAGTATAAACACCATGGGATCACGCAGCCGTCATACCACTCAGGAAGGAGACGCGTTCTGTCTCCTAGAGATGAACGTACTTTGGTGCGAAAAGTGCAAATCAATCCCTGAACAACAGCAAATGACCTTGTGAAGTTGCTGGAGGAAACAGGTACAAAAGTATCTATATCCACAGTAAAACAAGTCCTGTATCGACATAACCTGAAAGGCCGCTCAGCAAGGAAGAAGCCACTGCTCCAAAACCGCCATAAAAAAGCCAGACTACGGTTTGCAACTGCACATGGGGACAAAGATTGTACTTTTTGGAGAAATGTCCTCTGGTCTGATGAAACAAAAATAGAACTGTTTGGCCATAATGACCTTTGTTACGTTTGGAGGAAAAGGGGGGGGGGCTTGCAAGCAGAAGAACACCATTCCAACCGTGAAGCACGGGGGTGGCAGCATCATGTTGTGGGGGTGTATTGATGCAGGAGGGACTGGTGCACTTCATAAAATAGATGGCATCATGAGCGAGGAAAATGATGTGGATATATTGAAGCAACATCTCAAGACATCAGTCAGGAAGTTAAAGCTTGGTTGCAAATGGGTCTTCCAAATAGACAATGACCCCAAGCATACTTCCAAAGTTGTGCCAAAATGGCTTAAGGACAACAAAGTCAAGGTATTGGAGTGGCCATCACAAAGCCCTGACCTAAATCCTATAGAAAATTTGTGGTCAGAACTGAAAAAGCGCGTGAAGGCCTACAAACCTGACTCTGTTACACTAGCTCTGTCAGGAGGAATGGGCCAAAATTCACCCAACTTATTGTGGGAATCTTGTGGAAGGCTATCCAAAACGTTTGACCCAAGTTAAACAATTTAAAGGCAATGCTACCAAATACTAATTGAGTGCATGTAAACTTCTGACCCACTGGGAATGTGATGAAAGAAATAAAAGCTGAAATAAATAATTCTCTCTACTATTATTCTGACATTTCACATTCTTAAAATAAAGTGGTGATCCTAACTGACCTAAGACAGGGAATATTTTACAAGGATTAAATGTCAGGAATTGTGAAAAACTGAGTTTAAATCTATTTGGCTAAGTTGTATGTAAACATCCGACTTCAACTGTATGCCATATGCAATTATTTCTATGTTACAGCCTTGTTCTAAAATGGATTAAATAATTTTCCCCCATCAATCTACATGCAAAAACAGGTTTTTAGAAATTAAATCAAGTTTATAAAATAAAAGAAACTGAAATATCACATTTTCATAAGTATTCAGACCCTTTACATTGTTGAAGCACCTTTGGCAGCCTTGATTCTTCTTGGGTAAGATGCTACAAGCTTGGGACACCTGCATTTGGAAAGTTTCTCCCATTCTTGTCTGCAGATCATCTCAAGATCTGTCAGATTGGATGGGGAGCGTTGCTGCACAGCTATTTTCAGGTCTCTCCAGAGATGGACTCTGGACTTGTCCCGAAGCCACTCTTGCATTGTCGTGGTTGTGTGCTTAGGGTCGTTGTCCTGTTGGAAGGTGAACCTTCTCCCCAGTCTGAGGTCTTGAGCGCTCTGGAGCAGGTTTTCATCAAGGATCTCTCTGTACTTTGCTCCATTCATCTTTGCCTCGATCCTGACTAGTCTCCCAGCCCCTGCCGCTGAAAAACATCCCCACAGTATGATGCTGCTACCACCATGTTTCACCGTAGGGACGGTGCCAGGTTTCCACCAGACGTGACGCTTGGCATTCAGGCCAAAGAGTTCAATCTTGGTTTTGTCAGACCAGAGAATCTTGTTTCTCATGATCTGATAGTCTAAGTGCCTTTGGCAAACTCCAAGCTGCCTGTCATGTTCCTTTTACTGAGGAGTGGCTTCCGTCTGGCCTCTACCATAAAAGGCCTGATTGGTGGAGTGCTGCAGAGATGGTTGTCCTTCTGAAAGGTTCTCTCATCTCCACAGAGGAACTCTGGAGCTCTGTCAGAGAGAGCATCAGGTTCTTTACCACCTCCCTGACCAAGGCCCTTCTCCCTCGATTGCTCAGTTTGGTCGGGCAGCCAGCTCTTGGAAGAGTCTTGGTTTTTCTAAACTTCTTCCATTTTAGAATGATGGAGGCCACTGTGTTCTTGGAGACCTTCAATGCTGCAGACATTTTTTGGTACACTTCCCCAGATCTGTGCCTCGACACAATCCCACTGTCAACTGTGGGACCTTATATAGACAGGTGTGTGCCTTTCCAAATCATATCCAATACATTTAGTTTACCACAAGTGGACTCCCATCAAGTTGTCGAAACATCTCAAGGATGATCAATGGAAACAGGATTCACCGGAGCTCAATTTTGATTCTCATAGCAAAAGGTCTGTTTTATTATTTTTTATAAATTCGCAAAAATGTCAAACCAGTTTTTGCTTTGTCATTATGGGGTTTTGTGTGTAGATTGCTGAGGAAAAATAAAATAATTTAATCCAATTTAGAATAAAGCTGTAACGTAACAAATTTTGAAAAAGTCAAGGGGTCTGAATACTTCTGAAGGCACTGTATATTGATATTATCCTACTTCATTAGAATATATCTGTGTCGTACCATGTTCCTAAACATATTTAGGAACATTTTCAGCCTCAGTTGAAAAATGTTCAGGCTGATTAGCATAAAGAACTTGATCATTTACAAGAAGGCAGTGCAGCTGCACCACAAGCCTGCTTCATTACAGAGTGGGGGGGACTCCATTAGCCAATGTTTGTTTGAAGTAATTAATCAAACGCCCGCTGCTGAGCTGAAGTGCTGGATGTGTTGATTATGTATTAGTAGTGTGTGTGAGTGTGTATGTGCTTGTATTAGTGTTTGGGTGCACTCTCCGGAGAGCAGGGTTAGCCAGTGTTGATAACCACATTTCCACTTTACCCAGAGACGGATGGCAGTCATGAATAGCTGTCAAAGAGGGACATTTAATTAAACTCCAGGACCTGGGCACTTTGGAAAGAGGGAGGCATACTTCCTTGTTTCTTTGATTTAAGTACACAGGAAACTGAAACTGGGTGCAGGATTCATTTCCTGCCTAGCGTGGGTGAAGAACGTGTGTGGGTGTGGTTGTGTGCGCGTATACCAGAGTGGACAAAGTGTGTAGTGAAGAACACAGCTGGAGTCCTTCCTCAGAAAGCACCTGCAGAAGGAGAGAGAGAAATATAAATATATATGTATAAATGAGAGCGAGACAGAGACAGAGAGAGAGAGAAAAAAAAACAAAGCATGGCTCACTTTACTGGCAGAACATTCTGAACCCTGGTCCGGCAAATCTATCAGCCAAGTATTGTCAAGACCGGTACACTGTACTGTAAGGTTTTCAAATTCAAATGTATTTAAAATTAGCCAATCGGTGAGCAGCTAATTAGAATAATTGCAAGTTACATTTTGCTGTGTGAAAGGGTAGAGTTATAGAAAGTATGGTTGCATCTTGAAACTTGAGGGGACATTGACAGTTCTGTACTCTGTTCCGTGTTCTACTATATTCTGCTACTCTGTTCCATATTCTATTTATTAAGTGATAATGCAAAGAGAAGCCGGTGTTTGTTGGATATATTGGCACGGGTTTTGTTAGGCCTGAGACAAAGTACCAATATATCCTCCAAACACCGGGTATCCTCCATACCAACATATACAAATAATGATTGACATATTATCTTTCATAAAGTTAATTTGATGAATTTATTCATACTATTTCTGTTCTTCCACAAGACATAGTCCCATATCTAGGGTTGCTACCCAAGCCGGCTAGTCGCTCCTATTGGTTCGGTTGCCAGAGACGCGACCCAGTCGTTCAGTCTTTTTGTTCTGTATCTATGGACGCGACCCAGTCATTCGTTCTAAATGTTACCAGTGCCATACTGGCTGGCAATGTTGTTATCCCTTGCTTGCTAGCTAGCCAACTACAGCTAATTTACAGTCACGTCAAACAGTGCAGCCAGAATAACAAGTGTAACGGCATTTGCACTTGTTTAAGCTGTTTTCTAATGACATTTATTTGGATACATCCATAACAATGAGCTAATGAGGTGCGATTTCACCTGGCATAGAAAATGTGCTCTCTCGTTGCTCAGAGGAGCTAGCCAAAAAAACATCTAACACAATCTCTTCAAACTGAAGCTGGAAAGACTGCAAACTAGCTGCAATTTGTTTTGTTTTACCTTTTGTCAATTTACATTTTGTGTATATATATATATATATATATTGGGGGGAAAAAGTATTTGATCCCCTGCTGACTTTGTACGTTTGCCCACTTACAAAGAAATGATCAGTCTATAATTTTAATGGTAGGTTTATTTGAACAGTGAGAGACAGAATAACAACAAAAATATCCAGAAAAACACATGTCAAAAATGTTCTAAAAGGATTTGCATTTTAATGAGGGAAATAAGTATTTGACCCCTCTGCAAAACATGACTTAGTACTTTGTGGCAAAACCCTTGTTGGCAATCAGAGGTCAGACGTTTCTTGTAGTTGGCCACCAGGTTTGCACACATCTCAGGAGGGATTTTGTCCCACTCCTCTTTGCAGAACTTCTCCAAGTCATTAAGGTTTCGAGGTTGACGTTTGGCAACTCGAACCTTCAGCTCCCTCCACAGATTTTCTATGGGATTAAGGTCTGGAGACTGGCTTGGCCACTCCAGGACCTTAATGTGCTTCTTCTTGAGCCACTCCTTTGTTGCCTTGGCCGTGTGTTTGGGTCATTGTCATGCTGGAATGCCCATCCACGACCCATTTTCAATGTCCTGGCTGAGGGAAGGAGGTTCTCACCCAAGATTTGACAGTACATGGCCCCGTCAAATGATGCGGTGAAGTTGTCCTGTCCCCTTAGCAGAAAAACACCCCCAAAGCATAATGTTTCCACCTCCATGTTTGACGGTGGAGATGGTGTTCTTGGGGTCATTCCTCCTCCTCCAAACACGGCAAGTTGAGTTGATGCCAAAGTGCTCCATTTTGGTCTCATCTGACCACAACACTTTCACCAGTTGTCCTCTGAATCATTCAGATGTTCATTGGCAAACTACAGACGGGCATGTATATGTATTCTTGAGCAGGGGGACCTTGCGGGCGCTGCAGGATTTAAGTCCTTCACGGCATAGTGTGTTACCAATTGTTTTCTTGGTGACTATGGTCCCAGCTGCCTTGAGATCATTGACAAGATCCTCCCGTGTAGTTCTGGGCTGATTCCTCACCGTTCTCATGATCATTGCATCTCCACGAGGTGAGATCTTGCATGGAGCCCCAGGCCGAGGGAGATTGACAGTTCTTTTGTGTTTCTTCCATTTGCGAATAATCGCACCAAATGTTGTCACCTTCTCACCAAGCTGCTTGGCGATGGTCTTGTAGCCCATTCCAGCCTTGTGTAGGTCTACAATCTAGTACCTGATATCCTTGGAAAGCTCTTTGGTCTTGGCCATGGTGGAGAGTTTGGAATCTGATTGATTGATTGCTTCTGTGGTCAGGTGTCTTTTTTACAGGTAACAAGCTGCGGTTAGGAGCACTCCCTTTAAGAGTGTGCTCCTAATCTCAGCTCGTTACCTGTATAAAAGACACCTGGGAGCCAGAAATCTTTCTGATTGAGAGGGAGTCAAATACTTATTTCCCTCATTAAAATGCATATCATTTTATAACATTTTTGACATGCGTTTTTCTGGATATTTTTGTTGTTATTCTGTCTCTCACTGTTCAAATAAACCTACCATTAAAATTACAGACTGATCATTTCTTTATCAGTGGGCAAACGTACAAAGTCAGCAGGGGATCAAATACTTTTACAGTGGCTCAGTTGGTAGAGCATGGTGTTTGCAACGCCAGCATGGTGTGTGCAATGCCAGGGTTGTGGGTTCGATTCCCACGGGGGGCCAGTACAAAAATTGTTTTAAAAAATGCATGAAAATGTATGCATTCACTACTGTAAGTCGCTCTGGATAAGAGCGTCTGCTAAATGACTAAAATGTAAATAAATAAATATATATATATATATCCATAAAAATAATGCCAGCTGATTCATGATTTCTACCGGTTGAGAAACACTTCCTGAATTTCCGACTCGTCCCGACAAGTGCATTACTATGGGACAGCAGGAGATCGAATTTGAATATTGAAACAATATTGAAAATGTCATAGAGACATACAGCAAGGTTTGTACAAATCTCCGCTGTTGAAAACTAAATGTTAGTCTAAAAGAAGTGTGAGATAATGTCTAGATGCTTTTTATAGTGGAGATGAAGTGTATAAATTGCCTGGCTGGGCTGATGAGACAGTGGAATGCGCAGTCAGATGGAACAGAGTAAATAGGCATTTTAACGTCATAGATATAGCCGGTGGTAACTTGTGGAATAGACACTGGCTGGAATGCGGTTTTAACCAATCAGCATTCAGGATTAGACCCACCGCGTTGTATAATGTCTACTATTTTAGGATTAGTAGAAAAGTCCTAAAAGGAGATACCAGCAGTATATGGTAGAACTAAAAACCCATGTTCCTTGTGTTGTGTTGTTAATGTACAAGGATGAACCAAACATAAATAAATAACCAATCTCTAAAGGACCTGACAAATTGTAATGTATGTGTCAAAGAAGACAGCTGCCCTTTTCCACCTCAGTGAATTAGCAGAGGTTATTATCGCTCAGTGGGAGCTCTACAGTGGAAGGTTAGGGTATCTCTGTGTGTGTGGCATTGTGAAGACCCTGCTGATTGAACGACAGGTGGCCTCATCAGCACTTCTTCGGTCTCTCTTCCCACTTTTCTCCTACAGCGAGTGCAGATCATCATCACATCTCTCCCCTCTCTCTCTACATTAAATACAGGGCCAGGGCACTCTGCTCCCCGACTCATCCTCTCCTTACCACAGACAAATTATTGTCTTGGGCCTTTTAATACTGTATTGATTCTGTCTTCTCCCTGGGACATGGCTGTGTTTAATGGCACCTGGGACAGATTCTATTAAAGCCCTGTATGAAGTAGAGGAGGATGAAGGACAGGAGATGGATGAGTGGAGTGGGGGAAGGGGCGGGTGTACTTTACCTCAGCCTGGTGGAAGAGATCCATGGTTGTCTTCAGTAGGCCCTCCCCCCTGCACAATCGATACAGCAAATGAATGAAAAACAGAACAGTGAATGAAATATTACCTGATGATAACAACTGGTAAAGTATATTGACTATGAACATCATATCAACAAGATGCGTGATGGCCTCTGTGTTTTCTTCTTCTATATCCATACAGAGGTGGTCAATACCTGGCTGGTGGTCAATACCTGGCTGGTGGTCAATACCTGGCTGGTGCAAAGTATACTTAACATTTATACTGCAGGCTTGCTGAAGACACTTTTATAAAGATGTGTTTAATGTATGATTTCAAAGTATCTATATTTTTTCATTCTCCTTCGTCCTTTCATTGTTAGTACTTTTATTATTTTATGAAGGTAAGCACTTTGTTGCTTGTATTGAAAAGTGCTATACTGTATAAATAAAGTTATTATTATTATTATTGAGTGACAGTCTACTGATGGATAGATAAGCTACCTGGTGAAGACAGACATACAGCTGGTGTCTACCTGGCTAAGACAGACAGACACAGCGGGTGTCTACCTGGTGAAGACATACAGCGGGTGTCTACCTGGTGAATAGGTACATGGAGTAGGCCATGCTGGACATGCTCTGGCCCTGGCGGACGATGTCCTGCTCCTGGTCCTCCCACTTCTCCACCTCCGTGTCCACGTCTGAGGTCAGCAGGCGCAGGTCTACACCCAGCTTGGCTATGGTGCTCTGCTCCTGGAGAGAGAGAAGATAGTGGTTCTGCCATTAGTTAAGGATGGTCTCTCATCCAAGTAAGGCTACTAATCAAGCCCAAACCTTCTGAGATTCCACCATTGGAAACCATTGGTTTCGGTAAGGTCAGTGCATGATGAGCAATAACTACATTCATTTTATCTACATTGCATTCGTTATCATCATCAGCATTACTGATTCATGATCATCCATAACCATATACAGTGCCTTCACACCCCTTCACTTTTTCTACATTTTGTTGGGTTACAAGGTGGGTTCAAAAAAAAATGAAATAGTATTTTTTTGTCAAAGATCTACACAAAATACTCTAATGACAAAGTGGAAGAAAAATTCTAACATTTGTCAATAATATATGAAAAATAAAACACTAATATATCTTTACGTAAGTATTCAACCCCGAGTCAATTAGTCACCTCACAGCAGTGAGTCTTTCTGGGAGTCTTTCTGAGTCTCTAAGAGCTTTGCACATCTGGATTGTACTATATTTGCACATTTTTGTTATTTTTTATTCTTCAAGCTCTGTCAAGTTGGTTGTTGATCATTGCTAGACAGACATTTTGATGTTAAACATTTCTAAAAACATAATTCCACTTTGACATTATGGGGTATCGTTTGTAGGCCAGTGACACAAAATATCAATTTAAACCATTTTAAATTTAGGCTGTAACAAAACAAAATGTGGAAAATTCAAGGGATGTAAATACTTAAGTCACTATATTATCAGTTTAAACATAAAACTCATTGCCGCTTGAGAAAGTCAACAATTCCACTCTTCACCTCTCTTAGACATCATCATGCACCATCAGCCATCAAAAATTCCTAATTTCCAATTATTGATTATCATTTTGTGTATGCATGCCCATTCATGATGGAGTGAGACTCCTGCTAAAATATATCAGACCATGCAAGGTCCCTGCAATAATCGCTATTATTCCCCAATAGTGTGTTTGAACAGACATTCATTTCCTGCAGAATAAATGCCCCTCTCTGGATGAGGTAGTAGATGCAGCCCAAATGGCACTGTATTCCATATATAGTGCACTACTATTGACCAGGACTGTGGGGGGGATTGGGTGCCATTTGGGACATACCCTATGTGAGGTGTATTGTGTAATTGATGAGTCTAGTTATACCTCCGTATCTAGCTTAACAGCTTTCACCGTCTTCAGGTTGGCTGAATGTTTCTGGAGGGGAGAAAACGTTTGACAGGATGAGTGATATTAAAGGAGAAAGTGAGGGAAAATGATTTAAAACAGAATGACATAGGAAATATCCACCAATCATAGTATTGTTTATTCTGATACTCACCCCTGGTCTGGGAAGCGACAAGTAGGCTCTTTTATCCCCTGTTATTAAATCAGAAAGAGAGTATTTTGAGTTTGGGATAATGAATGGGAGGCTATGCGTTCTCTGGAAAATAATGAACGACGTGGAAGGTGTGTTCCATGAAGAAGTGGAACTGTTCTTCCACAGAGTTGCATGTTTTCCAGAGAACGCATTGAGCCCTGAGTTGATTATCCCTTTTATGCCATGGCTATAATTTAACACATTTCCCGCTAGAAATATTTTCATTTGCCGGTAGAAATGTTTTCAACATCCCCTGAAGTAGCTAACAAGTTTACTAGATAGCTACAGTAGTCGCCATGGTAACCAAACAAACTTGCTAGTTTAGCTAACCAAACCATCAGTCCTAGTTTGCCATTATGAAAAACGAATTCAACAATGCCAATATTTTCAATTAGACTTTTGCTTTCAAAAGCAGTTCATACATAGAACATGTAAGAATGAACTATAGCCATTGAATTCTACGTTGCAGCTATACAATGCGTTATAGGAAAATAATGCACGCTCTAGAATGCCCTTCAAGCCAATCAGAAACAAGTATTCAACAATGCCATGGTTTAAGGTGAAATAATGGTCAGTTTGGTCACATAATTTCCCAGCAAAATGATTGTATGCCTTTTTAAAACACCCAACACTCCTTTTTTATACTTTATTTCAAATGGTTTTCAGCCATTAATTCCAACAAATGAAATAATACTAAAAGGGAGGGATTCAGTTGATTATCCCCTATCATACTACAGTTGATTATCTCTAACACATCCTCTATCATACTACAGTTGATTATCTCTAACACGTCTTCTATCATACTACAGTTGATTATCTCTAACACATCCTCTATCATACTACAGTTGATTATCCCCGACACATCCTCTATCATACTACAGTTGATTATCTCTAACATCTTCTATCATACTACAGTTGATTATCTCTAACATCTTCTATCATACTACAGTTGATTATCTCTAACACATCCTCTATCATACTACAGTTATTTATCTCTAACACATCCTCTATCATACTACAGTTGATTATCTCTAACACATCCTCTATCATACTACAGTTGATTATCTCTAACACATCCTCTATCATACTTCAAATGGAGTGCAACCAATCAACTCAACAAAGTTCTTGTCTGTAGCTGAGATCTTTAAGTCCCGGTAAAGGCACAGTTCAGTAGAATTTACAGGGGTGGTCAGGGTGTGATAAACATCACTGATGTGTTTAACGTCTGATGAGGCGCTGCCGTAAAAGGAGTATTACTTCACATAAAAGTTTAACTGTCTACGTCGCTTCAGCACCAGCACAGCACAGCATCCTCCACACACACACTTCTCTATTTAATGGTTTTAGCAGGGGGACGTCGTCTCTCTCGTTGCATGTCATTTGGATCGTGGCCCATAAATACAAATACCGTGACACGCCACAAAGGTTACGGATTATAGGAATTACGCTGCGGAGATAGAGAGAGCGCTGAGAAACGGCTGGTATCACCCAATGTTGAGACACACGCGCATGCACACAGGCCTGTAACAGAACGGTTTGTGTCTGTGGCTCGGTGAGAGGTATCATGCTGATGGTGCTTTAATCGCTGCGTTGTGTCAGAGAATACAAACAACCACGGTTATAGAGATTGATCTGTCTTTGAATAGGATCAATACATTTTAGACTACCACAGCTTAGAGAGAGACAGAGTGCAAACAACCATGGCTTGTAGTGAGACTAACTGCCCATGAAAATGATAGAGATAAAAGAGAATAGAGTGAGAGAATAGAGAGCAAGAGAATATAGAGAGTAGAATAGAGAGAGAGAATAGAGAGCAAGAGAATAGAGAACAGAATAGCAAGAGAGAGCGAGAGAGAGCGAGCGAGCAAGAGAATAGAGAGAGCGAGAGCAAGAGTACAAGAGAGCAAGAGAATAGAGAGAGAGCAAGAGAAGACAGCGAGAGAGAGAGCAAGAGAGACGGAGAGTACAAACAATCATGGCTTGTAGTGAGACTAACTGCCCATGAAAATGATAGAGATAAAGAGAATAGAGCGAGAGAGAGAATAGAGAGCAAGAGAATAGAGCGAGAGAGAGGGCGCAAGAGAGGGCGCAAGAGAGAGAGCAAGAGAGAGAGCAAGAAGGTGGGGAGAAATCTGTGTGGTGACTAGTGATTACGGGTATTAATGTTATTTCAGTGTGGTGTCGATATAATAGTGGTGGGAGTCCATCAGATTTGACATAACTGAATGAATAATCCATTCCTTCACAGTCTTATTAACTTTTGCTATCAAAAACCATGAGGGACAAAAACAACATCCCCATGCCAGGGGTTGGTTGTATGGTAACATCCCTTGTCTGAGTGAGATCCAATCCTGGTCTTACAGTTCTTCAATACCACTTCCCATTCTGGCCCTCATACCATCATGGCCACCTAATCATCCCCAGTTTACAATTGGCTTATTCATCCCCCCTCCTCTCTCCTCTAACTATTCTCCAGGTCGTTGCTGTAACTGAGTCCCGTGTGGCTCAGTTGGTAGAGCATGGTGTTTGCAACGCCAGGGTTGTTGGTTCGATTCCCACGGGGGACAAGTACGGAAAAAAAAATAACAAAATTTATGAAATGTATGCATTCACTACTGTAAGTCGCTCTGGATAAGAGCGTCTGCTAAATGACTAAAATGTAAATGAGAATGTGTTCTTAGTTAACTTACCTGCTAAAATAAGGGTTAAATTAAAAAAAATATAGAGACTGCCCCACCCAACTTCTCCAACACCCCCCTCCCACCAGGGGGACCACCCCACCCCACCAACCCCCGCTCTCCTCCCAACAGGAGGCCTGTCCCAACCAAACTCCTCTCACCACTTATTCTCCCTCCCCTCTCCTACAACCGGGAGGCCCACCTTGGATGCCCATTACACACACACACACACACACACACACACACACACACACACGCACACTCCTACCACTGGCAGGCACACCTCGGCGGCCCTCAAACACGTCATTGATCTCCCGGAGCAGCACGCCCATGTCACAGAGCTGGGACTCCCAGGCCTCACAGAACACATCCAGGTTCTCCTTGGCAATCTTACTGGATGGGTGCAGGGCCAGCGTCTGGGCTGCAGAGATGATCTGAGAGGATGGAGGAGGGAGGGAGGGAGCGAGAGGGAGGGAGAGATGGGGGAAGTAGCTATGTTTAAAAATTGTATTGGAGTGGTGAAGTGTTTTGATAAGGTGCACAGTACACACCTTAAGAGGAGCTATTATGGTGTTACTCACACCACTAGCTATCCAGACCAGTTGGTTCTGAGGGAAAACTAACAAAGGATCCAAGAAAATGATTAGACCGCCCCACCCAATCTCTCCAACACCCCCATTACAGAATGGAATCAGGCCTCATTCTCATAGAATGTTGAACTACTCTATGAGCAGAGACACAGGATACAGGATCATTTCCTCTCAGTGTGGGGGCTGACTGTGTGAAATGGAACGAATCTTCAGCGAGCAGAGCAGGGGGCATGGAATCCGTTTTGTCTCACAGTTTTCTAATTATGTTTGGTCTTCCAGGCCGTTAGGACAGATGCTTCATTATCTGCTGCTGGGAGTGTAGTGGAAAATATGAAGACCCGCCCACAGTAATGTCAGACCCTGCATGACCCAGCAGTAATGACTGAGCTAATAGGTTCATAGGTCAATCAATAAGGTCACAGAGGGGGATCCTCCGCCCAGGGAGGGATAATACTGGTGTGTGTGTGTGTGTGTGTGTGTGTGTGTGTATATGTCTTCCAATGGTAATAAAGAGACACCTGTCGGTAATTAGCAATTAAATGCAACACGCTGGAGGTGATGCACTCTGACTTGTGTGCGTGTGGTTTTCTGAGTTATTTCTCCCCGTATCAGATGAAGTCATCTTAATGTCTGTTTCTGTAATAGTTGGCTGTGTTTAATGGATGGGGTGAAGCTATAGGGGACAAGATGGCAGAGGATGTGCTGACAAACCTTGATAATGGAGAAGTTGTACAGCTTAACAACATCAGGGTGGAGTTTCTAGCACAACATGTATTGTGTTACGTTACCTGTCACAGTGTGTGTTACGTTACCTGTCACAGTGTGTGTTACGTTACCTGTCACAGTGTGTGTTACGTTACCTGTCACAGTGTGTGTTACGTTACCTGTCACAGTGTGTGTTACGTTACCTGTCACAGTGTGTGTTATGTTACCTGTCAGAGTGTCTGTGACCTGTCAGAGTGTCTGTGACCTGTCAGAGTGTCTGTGACCTGTCAGAGTGTGTTACCTGGGGGCCAGTGACGTGGAAGGTCTCCTCAGCGTGTATACAGGTGATCTCCAGAGGCTCTGTCCCTGAGACGTGACACAGCAGACGACACGTCTGGAACAGAACAGACAACATCAGCGTCTAACATCAATATGACTGGATATGAGCAGCAGACAGATCAAGATATATTTTCCAGATATTCAACTGGAAAATAAATACAGGTCTCCAAAGCCAGTAGCTCATATCACAAGTACAATGTCCATACACCTCAGCCAGAGATGGATAAGATGGCATTTTTTTTGATTGAATAAAATAAACTTTATTGTGGTTTAATAAAATTGTATAAATTAAATTCAACAAGGTGATTTGATCAGGGACATTCAACAGACTGAAGTTAACCTCCCCAGCCAGCGAGCCTCGCTCACCTCCACCAGCTGTTCCTTCTGCTCGCCGAGCGTGCGGGCGTACTCTGCCACGGCCTCCAGGTTTCCCTCGCCCCCTGAGGCCTTCAGGGCCCGCAGAGGCAGGTGTTCTGCATGCACCTTCAGCAGGTCCGCCGCCCGCCCCACCGCCACCTTATGGAGCTGGACGGCGGGAGAGGGGAAGAGGGGAGATGAAAATGGGTATACATGTATCTTTTGTACACCTGGCTGCACAAATGGTAATAGGAAGAGAAAACAATAGTAAGACAGAAAGATTACTTTGATTACTTTCAGTTACTTTCCCCTTACGAGGCATTAGAAGGAGACAAAAAGGATCCATCAAACGCATCTGGTGTGTCGTCATAGGGGTTTCTGACTTGTGGTCAGACTCGCTCAGGTGGGACAAACTTAAACTTGCTATTTTTTCAATGCTGAATTGAATGAGTAAACAGAAAGGTGTCAATGTATTTTTTCACAAACATCCTTTCTGAATTTAAAAGTAATCCAAAAAGTAATCCAGTTTTTCAAATGTATCTAAACTGATTACAACATTTTTGCTGGTAACATAACCGATTACAGTTACAGGTTTTTGAAATCAGATTACATGTAATCAGTTGCATCCCAACCCAGATGGAGAGTACAGAAAACTCCAGACAGATCTGATCTAGGACTGAACCACTTGGCATGCCAGACAGTGATGCATTCTAGTTAAGACCGCAGGGTTACAGGACTCACTTCTCTGCGGAGTTCGTGGACACTTTGGCAGGTCTTCAGTATAGACAGCTCCATCTCCTCCGTGGCCTCTTTAGCATTGAGAGACAGCTGGGATGAGGAAAATATTTAAATAAATAAGGGAGGGGAAAAAGATAAGAGTAGTCATCACATAAATCATGCACATGATGACTGGTGCCTGGGATGTGGCCTGTCTTAGCAGGAGAAGAATACGAGATTACACAGCCCTGCTCACGCCCTGTTTGTGTGTGCGCGTGTGTGTGTGTGTGTGTGTGTGTGTGTGTGTGTGTGTGTGTGTGTGTGAGAGAGAGAGAGTGAGAAAGAAAAAGTGTGAGAGGAAGAGAAAGAAAGTGTGAGTGAGTGAAAGAGAGAGATCCCTTCTGCATCACCAATATCCTGTAAAACATAAGAGTTTCAGACACTCGTTCTAAGGGCAAGGAGACAGGTGGGAGGCACTGGCAGTCAGACAGGATTACAGCAATGTAAAAAAAACTGTCAAACAAGCACAATTCACCTGGGCCCAGTTTTTCAAATGTGAAAATCCGGATTTTGGCTATGGGATAGGATTAAATGCAAAGAAATAGAATTAATGAATAGAATGGATGAATCATTAACTTGAATGGGGACTCCCGTTGTATTTCTATGCATTTAATCCTATCCGATAGCTGAAATCCAGACAGATCACTTTTGAAAAACTGTGCCCCGATGATTTGTCTCTGACCCTCTCATCACCCTCTCTGTTTCTACTGAAATAAGTAGAGGAAAACACCTCATCTCACTGCTCTGTTTCTACTGAAATAAGTGGAGGAAAACACCTCATCTCACTGCTCTGTTTCTACTGAAATAAGTGGAGAAAAACACCTCATCTCACTGCTCTGTTTCTACTGAAATAAGTGGAGGAAAACACCTCATCTCACTGCTCTGTTTCTACTGAAATAAGTGGAGGAAAACACCTCATCTCACTGCTCTGTTTCTACTGAAATAAGTAGAGGAAAACACCTCATCTCACTGCTCTGTTTCTACTGAAATAAGTGGAGGAAAACACCTCATCTCACTGCTCTGTTTCTACTGAAATAAGTAGAGGAAAACACCTCATCTCACTGCTCTGTTTCTACTGAAATAAGTAGAGGAAAACACCTCATCTCACTGCTCTGTTTCTACTGAAATAAGTGGAGGAAAACGAATAGACCCTGAGATCTAGCTAGTGACACACGCTGTAGAAATGGGTCTCACTAGGGAGCCAATCATTCAACGTGCCGTAGCCCTGATTCCATTCAATTTGTCAATGGAACTGTGGCCTCTATTTCCACACATTTATACAAGCTTAACCATGGAAAAACACATTGTATGAAAGCCACACGCCATGGAGTCCAAAGAGACTCCTTTCAGTGAGGTGTCGAGAGAACGAAACGGGGAGAACAATCTGTTCTATGTAATCAATGGAGTCAAGTGAATACCCATTCATACGATGAGGCTGACTTCAGGGCCGTATCCACAAAGCATCTCAGAGTAAGAGTCCTGATCTAGGATCTGCCCATATAATCATATTCATTCTGATCTAAAAGGCAAAACTGATCCTAGATCAGCACTCCTATTCTGAGATGCTTTGATGTGCCCAGGACTGGTTTAAGACCTATAAAGAATGGAGGAAAATAGCACTGTATAGCAGTATGGGAGAGGGTAATGTGAAAAAGCTGGATATTATATTGTTCTCCTTCACATTATCTATAAACCTAGCAACAGTACACAAGGTCATGTAGCTAAGCAACAGAAAGGAAGTGAAGGAGTGTGTGTGTCTGTGGGCATCTACACGCGTGATTGCAATGTGCATATTCATGCATGCTAAATCATGACCTACTGTAGCCGTGCTCTTAATCATGTAGACGTACATATCTACATGTGTGAGTACATGTATACACGCGAGTGTGTGTGTGTACACATGTACAAGTATTTACATGTGTGTGTATGCCCAGTTTATACCAACATACCGCCTCCCTCCAGGCTACGATGAGCTGGTCAGTGTCCTGGCGGGCGAGCTGGCACAGCTGCAAGATGCCCTCTCGGTGCTCGTGGCTGGTGTAGGCCGAGTCAGTGAAGTCCTCCGTCCTCTCCACCACCGCCTCCAGCTGGTCAGACAGAGCCTGTTGGGGCAGTGAGTACAGACCCTCACGCAGACCTTCCACGTCGGACTGGGATCACAGACAGAGACACAGTAATGAATACAACAATTATTTGTCATGCCAATAAAGCATTTCAATTTAATTGACACAGAGTGACAGAGAATAACATTCAAAAGCTATATGACAAGCTACTGGTATTTCAGGTTGACTATGGATAATTGACTTATTGTAAAGAACTGGCGCAGAACACCTGGCGTGCTTCATGTTTGAATGTCCAGGCCTGTTGTCTGTGCCAAATAATGTTTGTGCCATGTTTGGTGCGGTTACCATGTTGTGCTGCCATGTTGTGTTGCTACCATGTTGTTGTCATGTGGTGTTGCTACCATGCTGTGTTGTCATGTGTTGCTGCCATGCTGTGTTGTTGTCTTAGGCCTCTCTTCATGTAGTGGTGTGTTGTCTCTTGTCGTGATGTGTGTTTTGTCCTATATTTACATTTTTAATCCCAGCCACCGTCGCCGCAGGAGGCCTTTTTCCTTTTGGTAGGCCGTCATTGTAAATAATAATTTATTCTTAACTTACTTGCCCAGTTAAAGGTTAAATACAAATTTAATAAATATCTTGTGGATAGACTACGTAAACATAAATGGTACCCAAATTACGCTAGATTGTATTTCTGGGCTAACCTAGATTAGTCCAGGTCTAAACTGTAGTTACTATATTACAATGCAAAGTGGAGAAAAAAAAACAGAAAAAAAAACATATGGAATCCATAAGGAAGTCCTCCCCTGTCGTCCCACCTTGAAGTCCTTGATGCCGGTGTAAATGCTGAGGGGAAGGACCTTGGTCTCCCCGCAGGGCCGGGCATCCGTCACAATCTCCATGACCTGCTCCAGGGCGAATCGCATGCGGTGGAACACGGCGTCTTTGTTGATACGCGCCGACTCGCAGTCCGGGTGTCTGAGACACGTCTACAGGGAGAGAGACATCGTTTTACAACTGAGGCTGCATTTACACAGGCAGCCCAATTCTGATCTTTTTACCAATCATATCAGCTCTTTTGCTAATAATTGGGAAAAATATCAGAATTAGTCTGCTTCTGTGGCAGTCCATGTTCGGAATCAATTGTGGTAATACAGTCTCTATGCCTCATATCTACTAAACACAAAAACAATGTTTTAAATGGGAAGTTAGGCTGGTTTGAAGCAAAAAATTATGGAAATTCACAAGCACCAGAAAGACTAATTTTACCCATTCAGTAGCAAGTTTTTCCAGTCCACAGGTTTAATCTACTACATTAGCAGCAGTATGTACACACCTTGGACGCAGTGAGCAGCATCATGGTGCATTTCTCCAGCACTGCTCTGGCTGCAGCCATCCGGGCCTTCTTATTCTCATCCTTCAGGTCCTAATGGACAGAGACCAACACTGGACAGTTACAGAAGCAGTCTCAGCTGGTTCCCAAACTTCTCTGATTTGTGAGTGTGGGCCAGTTGTAAGACATCAAATAGACAGAACCATTTTAAGCCACAACTCAGTCTTGCCAAGAAGAACTGGCTTTGACCTACCAGGGATCTGGACCAGAGCCATGAATGAAGAATAAAATAAATGCATGGCTCTGGTCTGGACTAGTGGACCAATTAATGCAAGGGGCCAGTCATTCAAAAAAAAGCACCCCCCACACTTTAAACGCACACAGAGCATATCCGTACAATGTGGAAGAACCGTTAAGTTTAGTTAAGGTTTAGTTCTCCGGCCAGCAGAGTTATTACTCATAGATTAACCTGGTGAAGCACAACTCAAGTAGATATCTCAGTAACATCCACTGACTCGCTCATCTCCGTGTTTCAAAGACTAAGCATTTAGTGTGTGTTCCAAGAGGAGGTGGAATCAACTTCTCTCCAGGCACAGAGCCATGGATTTCAAAGGAGATGTGATGTGTTATTATGCAGAACAACAATATAAACGTAACATGTAAAGTGTTGGTCCCATGTTTCATGAGCTGAAACAAAAAGATCCCTGAAATTTTCCATACGCACAAGAAGCTTATTTATCCTTCATATTAGTGAGCATTTCTCCTTTGTCATTATAATCCATCCACCTGACAGGTTTGGCATATTCAGAAGCTGATTAAACAGCATGATCAGTACACAGGTGCACCTTGTGCTGGGGACAATAAAAGGCCACTCTAAAATGTGCAGTTTTGTCACAACACAATGCAACCGATGTCTCACGTTTTGACGGAGCGTACAATTGTCATGATGACTGCAAGAATGTCCACCAGAGCTGTTGCCAGAGAATTTAATGTTCACTTCTCTATCATAAGCAATCTAAAACTTTGTTTTAGAGAATTTGGCAGTACATTCAACCGGCCTCACACCCACAGACCACCTGTAACCAGGCCAGCCCAGGACCGCCACATCTGTCTTCTTCACCTGCGGGATAGTCTGAGAGCTAACCGGACAACTGATGAAACTGTAGATTTGCACAACCGAAGAATTTCTGCACAAATTGTAAAAAACGTCTCAGGGAAGATCATCTGTGTGCTCGTCGTCCTCACCAGGGTCTTGACCAGACTGCAGTTCAGCATCGTAATTGACTTCAGTGGGCAAATTCTCACCTTCAATGGCCACTGGCATGCTGGAGAAGTGTGCTCTTCACAGATGAATCCCGTTTTCAACTGTACCGGGCAGATTGGAGACAGCGTGTACGGCGTCATGTGGGTGAGCGGTTTGCTGATGTCAACGTTGTGAACAGTGTGCCCCATGGTGGTGGTGGGATTATGGTATGGGCAGGAAGCTTGGGGGGGGTAGAAGCTTGTTAAGGAGCCTTTTAGACCTAGACTTGGTGCTCCAGTATCACTTGCCGTTGAGCGAGAGGTCTCTGACCTCCTCCCCATAGGCTGTCTCATCGTTGTCGGTGATCAGGCCTACCACTGTTGTGTCGTCAGCAAACTTAATGGTGGTGTTGAAGTTGTGCTTGGCCACGCAGTCGTGGGTGAACAGGGAGTACAGGAGGGGACTAAGCACACACCCCTGAGGGGCCCCCGTGTTGAGGATCAGCGTTGTAGATGTGTTGTTGCCTACGCTTACCACCTGGGGGCAGCCCCCCCCACCCGCCTCACCCTAATAATTTGATCTATTTACCCCTCTTAATTCCGCCTACCGTTCTGGCTTGGTGGTGCACATGTAGCCTATAACCTGTTTTAGATAAATGTACTCATTGAATATTGTAAGAGCATTCATTGTCTGCTTATATGCCCCATTTATTTATCCTACAGTTCAGACTTGGCGTACTGGGAGAACACTAAGAACGGCCCATGTTCTGAATTCTGTCGCTGTACATTTCAAAAGTACTAAACAAAGTTATATTGACTACGTCCATCTTAGCTCACTCATTGTCTTAATCGAAATTACGGATTGCCGCTTATCCGGTTATCTTTCCCTTATGCCATAGTTTGTTCATCTCAATTGTCAGTAGAAACCACATTTGTTTAAGCAAGTCAGCCATATCAGCTATGTGTTTTTTTAAAAGGCAGTAAATGAGGCTGAATTAACTGTTTCGCTGCCAATTAAGGCTCCGCTGATAGCCAGGTATAGCAGTGGTAAGATGTTGGGAAAGCTTTATGTAGGCCCTAACAGTTTGTGGCCACCATTTGTCACCGTTATAGTGCAATTAATGTATTGTTTAGTGTTGTGGCTTTGCTGGCAAGCATCCCACCGTTTTATTTTTTTGCCCCACCAAGATTTACATGCTAAAATCGCCACTGCTCACCAGACATGTCACCACCCACTGAGCATGTTTTGGATGCGTACGACAGCGTGTTCCAGTTTCCGCCAATATCCGGCAACTTCGCACAGCCATTGAAGAGGGGTGGGACACAATACAAAAGGAAGTTATAACTTTCTGGCATCATTATTTCTTGAAAACGTGTACATACAGTCATGGCCTAAAAAAAAATGTATGACACAAATATACATTTTCACCAAGTCTGCTGCCTCAGTTTGTATGATGGCAATTTGCATATACTCCAGAATGTTATGAAGAGTGTTCAGATGAATTGCAAAGTCCCCCTTTGCCATGCAAATGAACTGAATCCCCCCAAAACATTTCCACTGCATTTCAGCCCTGCCACAAAAGGGCCAGCTGACATCATGTCAGTGATTCTCTCGTTAACACAAGTGTGAGTGTTGACGAGGACAAGGCTGGAGATCACTCTGTCATGCTGATTGAGTTTGAATAACAAACTGGAAGCTTCAAAAGGAGGGTGGTGCTTGGAATCATTGTTCTTTCTCTGTTAACCATGGTTACCTGCAAGGAAACACGTGCCGTCATCATGGCTTTGTACAAAAAGAGCTTCACAGGCAAGGATATTGCTGCCAGTAAGATTGCACCTAAATCAACCATTTATCGGATCATCAAGAACTTCAAGGAGAGCGGTTCAATTGTTGTGAAGAAGGCTTCAGGGCGCCCAAGAAAGTCCAGCAAGTGCCAGGACCGTCTCCTAAAGTTGATTCAGCTGCGGGATCGGGGCACCACCAGTACAGAGCTTGCTCAGGAATGGCAGCAGGCAGGTGAGTGCATCTGCACGCACAGTGAGGCGAAGACTTTTGGAGGATGGCCTGCTGTCAAGAAGGGCAGCAAAGAAGCCACTTCTCTCCAGGAAAAACATCAGGGACAGACTGATATTCTGCAAAAGGTACAGGGATTGGACTGCTGAGGACTGGGGTAAAGTCATTTTCTCTGATGAATCCCCTTTACGATTGTTTGAGGCATCCGGAAAAAAGCTTGTCCGGAGAAGACAAGGTGAGCGCTACCATCAGTCCTGTGTCATGCCAACAGTAAAGCATCCTGAGACCATTCATGTGTGGGGTTGCTTCTCAGCCAAGGGAGTGGGCTCATTCACAATTTTGCCTAAGAACACAGCCATGAATAAAGAATGGTACCAACACATCCTCCGAGAACAACTTCTCCCAACCATCCAGGAACAGTTTGGTGACGAACAATGCCTTTTCCAGCATGATGGAGCACCTTGCCATAAGGCAAAAGTGATAACAAAGTGGCTCGGGGAACAAAACATCGATATTTTGGGTCCATGGCCAGGAAACTCCCCAGATCTTAATCCCATTGAGAACTTGTGGTCAATCCTCAAGAGGCAGGTGGACAAACAAAAACCCACAAATTCTGACAAACTCCAAGCATTGATTATGCAAGAATGGGCTGCCATCAGTCAGGATGTGGCCCAGAAGTTAATTGACAGCATGCCAGGGCAGATTGCAGAGGTCTTGAAAAAGAAGGGTCAACACTGCAAATTGACTTTTTGCATCAACTTCATGTAATTGTCAATAAAAGCCTTTGACACTTATGAAATGCTCGTAATTATATTTCAGTATTCCATAGTAACATCTGACAAAAATATCTAAAGACACTGAAGCAGCAAACTATGTGAAAATTAATATTTGTGTCATTCTCAAAACTTTTGGCCACGACTGTACAAAGATATATGTACAGTACGATGTTTTTACAACTTAATTTGGTCGCTAGAGGGTTTATTTGACACTCAACAGCCTGATCAACTCTATGCGAAGGACATTTGTGGTGCTGCATGAGTCAAATGGTGGTCACACCAGACAATGACTGGTTTTCTGATTCATGCCCCTAATATTCTTTAAGGTATCTGTGACCAACAGATGCATATCTTTATTTCCAGTCATGTGAAATCCATAGATTAAGGCCTAATGAATTTACTTATATGAACTGTAACTCAGTAAAATCTCTGAAATTGCTGCATGTTGCGTTTTATATTTTTGTTCAGTATATATTCCCCTGCTCTTTACTCGGTTAGTCTCAGTAGATTTCTAGACGGAGACGTGGTATGTTTGTTAAACAAAAAGAGGGGAAGCTGAATATTTTCATCTCTATATCACAACGATTCACTTTTCATCAGCTAGCTAGCCCAGTCTGTAGCCAGAATGACAACCTATTCCCTGTGTAGTGCACACCTTTTGACCTTATGGGCCCTGGTCAAAAGTAGTGCACTACATATGGAATAGGGTGCCACTTTGAACACATATATAGAGACTGTGTATGACTCAAGCAGGATTAGCAGACGCTGGGCACTACAGGGAACACCAGAGCTCTAACTTTCTGGCATAATTATTTCTTGAAAACGTATGATACAAAGATGTATGTACAGTATGATGTTTTTACAACTTAATTTGGTCTCTAGAGGGTTTGTTTGAGGCACATTTTGTTTTGATGATGTAATCACTCCTTTGAGATGTGAGTCAGATTTGACCTACGCATTGGTGCTGCCGTCTGTCTAAACACACCTACACTATCCCTGTTGGTGCAGAGGACCTGGAGTGTGTGTATATGCACGTGTGTGAGGGCAGCAGGGGCTCGTCATACATATCCTGCTATCTGTGTCATCTCGTAGTCTGAGTGGATGTGGAGCCAACACAGCTCACGGCACTGTACGGTTCTCTCTCCCACACGCACAGACACTCACTTGATTCATTAAGACAGGAGACTCTTTTTACAAGCTGGAAAGCCCATGGCTTTTAGATCTTTATAGTCTCTCTCTCTCTCTCAATTCAATTCAAGGGGCTTTACTGGCATGGGAAACATATGTTTACATTGCCAAAGCAAGTGAAATGGATAAATAAAAGTGAAATAAACAATCAAAGTGAACAGTAAATATTACACTCACACAAGTTCCAAAAGAATAAAGACATTTCAAAATGTCATGTCTATGTACAGTGTTGTAACGATGTGCAAATAGTTCAAGTACAAAAGGGAAAATAAATCGACATGAATATATATATATTTACAATGGTGTTTGTTCTTCACTGGTTGCCTTTTTCTTGTGGTAACAGGTCATACATCTGGCTGCGTTGATGCCACACTGTGGTATAGATATGGGAGTTTATTAAAATTTGATTTGTTTTTGAGTTCTTTGTGGGTCTGTGTGATCTGAGGGAAATATGTCTCTCTAATATGGTCATACATTTGGCAGGTGGTTAGTTTCCACCTCATTTTGTGGGCAGTGTGCACATAGGCTGTCATCTCTCTAGAGCCAGGTCTGCCTACGGCAGCCTCTCTCAATAGCAAGGCTATGCTCACTGAGTGTACATAGTCAAAGCTTTCCTCCATTTTGGGTCAGTCACAGTGGTCAGGTGTTCTGTCACTGTGTACTCTCTGTTTAGGGCCAAATAGCATTCTAGTTTGCTCTGTTTTTGTGTTAATTATTTCTGATGTGTCAAGTAATTATCTTTTTGTTTTCTCATGATTTGGTTGGGTCTAATTGTGTTGCTGTCCTGGGGCTCTGTGGGGTATGTTTGATGTTTTTAACAATGCGCCAGGACGAGCTTGCTTAGGGGACTCTTCTCCAGGTTCATCTCTCTGTAGGTGATGGCTTTGTTATGGAAGGTTTGAGAATTGCTTCCTTTTAAGTGGTTGTAGAATTTAATGGCTCATTTCTGGATTTTGATCATTAGCGGGTATTGGGCATAATTCTGCTCTGCATGCATTATTTGGTGTTTTACGTTGTACACGGAGGATATTTTGCTGAATTTTGCATGCAGTCTCAATTTGGTGTTTGTCCCATTTTGTGAATTCTTGGTTGTTGAGCGGACACCAGACCTCACAACCATAAAGGGCAATGGGTTCTATAACTGATTCAAGTATTTTTATCCAGATCCTAATTGGTATGTCAAATGTTATGTTCCTTTTGATGGCACAGAAGGCCCCTGGAATTTGTATTTGTAGTCCAGGCAACTGGACCTATTTTTGGAACACCATTATTTTTGTCTTACTAAGATTTACTGTCAGGACCCAGGTCTGACAGAATCTGTGCAGAAGATCTAGGTGCTGCTGTAGGCCCTCCATGGTTAGGGACAGAAGCAAACAATAGACATTTGACTTCAGATTCTAGTAGGGTGAGGCCGGGTGCTGCAGACTGTTCTAGTGCTCTCTCTCTCTAACAGTGTGAGAGCTGGAGGGGAAAGAAGAGTGGCTTGACCAATACCCTTTCAGAGAGCGACTGTACTCACATTCTGTCTGTCACCAGTCAGGTGGGCGAACTCCACCATCTGGTTCCCAAACTGGCTGAAAATCTGGACAAACTCCTGGAAGGTGCTCACTCTCTCCAGCTGCTCCAAGGTTACTAGCACCTGGGAAAATCAGGAACACTATTACAGTAACTACAGCTGGGAAGATCAGAAACACTATTACAGTAACTACAGCTGGGAAGATCAGGAACACTATTACAGTAACTACAGCTGGGAAGATCAGGAACACTATTACAGTAACTAGATGGGAAGATCAGGAACACTATTACAGTAACTAGATGGGAAAATCAGGAACACTATTACAGTAACTACAGCTGAGAAGATCAGGAACACTATTACAGTAACTAGATGGGAAGATCAGGAACACTATTACAGTAACTAGATGGGAAGATCAGGAACACTATTACAGTAACTACAGCTGAGAAGATCAGGAACACTATTACAGTAACTACAGCTGAGAAGATCAGGAACACTATTACAGTAACTAGATGGGAAGATCAGGAACACTATTACAGTAACTAGATGGGAAGATCAGGAACACTATTACAGTAACTACAGCTGGGACGATCAGAAACACTATTACAGTAACTAGATGGGAAGATCAGGAACACTATTACAGTAACTAGATGGGAAGATCAGGAACACTATTACAGTAACTACAGCTGGGACGATCAGAAACACTATTACAGTAACTAGATGGGAAGATCAGGAACACTATTACAGTAACTACAGCTGGCAAGATCAGGAACACTATTACAGTAACTAGATGGGAAGATCAGGAACACTATTACAGTAACTAGATGGGAAGATCAGGAACACTATTACAGTAACTAGATGGGAAGATCAGGAACACTATTACAGTAACTACAGCTGGCAAGATCAGGAACACTATTACAGTAACTAGATGGGACGATCAGAAACACTATTACAGTAACTAGATGGGAAGATCAGGAACACTATTACAGTAACTACCACTGACTCCCACACATTACACATAACAACTCTGACTTAAACATCAAATATTATACACAGAATTCAAAGATGGCAACTGCTTTCTGCCCGAACCAGGTCTTGAGAGATGGACTAAAGGTGCTGTGAGAGAGGATGCTACATTGATGTGTGTGTCAATGGGGTTCTAGATACAGAACAAGGCAGCAAAGCAAATTGTTATGCAGACTCAATGTGGGCCTCGTCATACAAGTGATGGCCATCACATTCACTTTCCACGCTTTCAAGCCAAAGTGTTCAGTAGACCAGCTTGTCATGACTGACTGACTTTAACAACATAGAGGACCTGTCTGTAGAAACAGGAAAAGGTCATTGTGACAGAAAGTGGAATTGTGTCCCATTCGTCTGGTGAACGGGGTGAGAGATGGAGCGAGGGACAGGAAGGAGGATTGATGGTCATGCCTCCATTTCTCAAGAGTTATCACTATGGACCTGAGGCTGGGTGGCACTTGAGATACCAATCAAATCACAGTGATTTACCCAATCACCTTTACTGTTCACACTGGAACACACAATGTGGGGTAAGGGGTGACCTGCGATTTCTCTGCAAAAGGGACGGAGTAAATGTTGTGTGTGTGTTACTTAATGACATGATTTTTATATTGTCATACCGGCCTCTCATTTGCGTATTACAGTTCATATAAGGAAATCAGTCGATTTAAATAAATTCATTAGCCCCTAATCTATGGATTTTACGACTGGGCAGGGGCGCACCCAGGCCCACCCACTGGGGCGCTAGGCCCAGCCAAATCAGAATGGGTTTTTCCCCACAAAAGTGCTTTATTACAGATAGAAATACTCCTCAGTTTCATCAGCTGTCCGGGTAGCTGGTCTCAGACGATCCCACAGGTGAAGAAGCTGGATGTGGAGGTCCTGGGCTGGCGTGGTTACATGTGGTCTGTGGTTGTGAGGCTGGTTGGACGTACTGCCAAATTCTCTAAAACGTCGTTGGAGGCGGCTAGAGAAATGAACATTACATTCTATGGCAACAGCTCTGGTGGACATTACTGCAGTCAGCATGCCAATTGCACGCTCCCTCAAAACTTGAGAGTTCTGTGGCATTGTGTTGGGTGACAAAACTGCACTTTTTAGAGTGGCCTTTTATTGTCCTCAGGATAAGGTGCACCTGTGAATTATCGTGGTGTTCACAATCAGCTTCTTGATATGCCACACCTGTCAGGTGGATGGATTATCTTGGCAAAGGAAATATGTGTGCCCAAAATTTGAGAGAAATAAGCTTCTTGTGCGTACAGAACATTTCTGGCATCTTTTATTTCAGCTCATGAAACATGGGACCAATACGTTACGTTGCATTTATATTTGAATAACCATCCTGTGGCTATTTCCTAATAACCCGGTATAAGGTATACCGTCTTAGCCAAATACAGTGCCTTGCAAAATAATTCATCCCCCATGGTGTTTTTCCTATTTTGTTGCATTACAACCGGTAATTTAAATTGATTTTTATTTGGATTTCATGTAATGGACATACACAAAATAGTCCAAATTGGTGAAGTGAAATTTTAAAAATAACCTGTTTCAAAAAAAAAAAAGTGGTGCGTGCATATGTATTCACCCCCTTTGCTATGAAGCCCCTAAATAAGAACTGGTGCAACTAATTACCTTCAGAAGTCACATAATTAGTTAAATAAAGTCCACCTGTGTGCAATCTAAGTGTCACATGATCTGTCACATGATTTCAGTATATTTACACCTGTTCTGAAAGGCCCCAGAGTCTGCAACAGCACTAAGCAAGGGCCACCCACCACCAAGCAAGCAGCACCATGAAGACCAAGGAGCTCTCCAAACAGGTCAGGGACAAAGTTGTGGAGAAGTACAGATCAGGGTTGGGTTATAAAAAAATATCAGAAACTTTGAACATCTCACAGAGCACCATTAAATCCATTATTAAAAAATGCAAAGAATATGGCACCACAACAAACCTGCCAAGAGAAGGCCGCCAACCAAAACTCATGGACTAGGCAAGGACGGGATTAATCAGAGAGGCAACAAAGAGACCAAAGATAACCCTGAAGGAGCAGCAAAGCTCCACAGCGGAGATTGGAGTATCTGTCCATAGAACCACTTTAAGCCGTACACTCCACAGAGCTGGGCTTTACGGAAGAGTGGCCAGAAAAAAAGCCATTGCTTAAAGAAAAAAATAAGCAAACACGTTTTGTGTTCACCAAAAGGCATGTGGGAGACTCCCCAAACATATGGAAGAAGGTACTCTGGTTAGATGAGACTAAAATTGAGCTTTTTGGCCATCAAGGAAAACGCTATGTCTGGCGCAAACCCAACACCTCATCACCCTGAGAACACCATCCCCACAGTGAAGCATGGTGGTGGCAGCATCATGCTGTGGGGATGTTTTTCATCGGTAGGGACTGGGAAATGGGTCAGAATTGAAGGAATGATGGATGGCGCTAAATACAGGGAAATTCTTGAGGGAAACCTGTTTCAGTCTTCCAGAGATTTGAGACTGGGACGGAGGTTCACCTTCCAGCAAGACAATGACCCTAAGCATACTGCTAAAGCAACACTCGAGTGGTTTAAAGTAAAATGTTTGAATGTCTTGGAATAGCCAAGGCAAAGCCCAGACCTCATTCCAATTGAAAATCTGTGGTATGACTTAAAACCCATCCAACTTGAAGGAGCTGGAGCAGTTTTTCCTTGAAGAATGGGCAAAAATCCCAGTGGCTAGATGTGCCAAGCTTATAGAGACATACCCCAAGAGACTTGCAGCTGTAATTGCTGCATAAGGTGGCTCTACAAAGTATTGACTTTGGGGGGGGGGGGGGGGGGGGGGGGGGGGGGATAGTTACGTGCGCTCAAGTTTTCAGTTTTTTTCTTATTATTTTCTTGCATCTTCAAAGTGGTGGGCATGTTGTGTAAATAAAAAATGGTACAAATCCCCAACAAATCTATTTTAATTCCAGGTCGTAAGGCAACAAAACACAAAAAATGCCAAGGGGGGTGAATACTTTCGCAAGCCACTGTGCATACCTTGATAATATGCTACCAGTAATCTCTGTATTGCATTTAGATACAACTTGGTTTGACCTGACATGCATCGCCCAACAAAGATGTATGGTTTGACCTGACATGCATCGCCCAACAAAGATACATGGTTTGGCCTGACGTTGCATCGCCCAACAAAGATACATGGTTTGACCTGACATGCATCAACCAACAAAGATACATGGTTTGACCTGACATGCATCGCCCAACAAAGATACATGGTTTGACCTGACATGCATCGCCCAACAAAGATACATGGTTTGACCTGACATGCATCAACCAACAAAGATACATGGTTTGACCTGACGTTGCATCGCCCAACAAAGATGCATGGTTTGACCTGACATGCATCAACCAACAAAGATACATGGTTTGACCTGACATGCATCGCCCAACAAAGATGCATGGTTTGACCTGACATGCATCGCCCAACAAAGATACATGGTTTGACCTGACATGCATCGCCCAACAAAGATACATGGTTTGACCTGACATGCATCACCCAACAAAGATGCATGGTTTGACCTGACATGCATCACCCAACAAAGATGCATGGGTTTGACCTGACATGCATCACCCAACAAAGATGCATGGTTTGACCTTTATTTTTATTTTTTTATTTCACCTTTATTTAACCAGGTAGGCTAGTTGAGAACAAGTTCTCATTTACAACTGCGACCTGGCCAAGATAAAGCAAAGCAGTCCGACACAAACAACAACACAGAGTTACACATGGAATAAACAAACATACAGTAAATATTACAATAGTAAAAGTCTATATTCAGTGTGTGCAAATGAGGTAGGATAAGGGACGTAAGGCAATAAATAGGCCATTGTGGCGAAATAATTACAATATAGCAATTAAACACAGGAGTGATAGATGTGCTGAAGATGAGTGCAAGTAGAGATACTGGGGTGCAAAGGAGCAAAATAAATAACAGTATGGGGATGAGGTTGTTGGATGGGCTTTTTACAGATGGGCTATGTACAGGTGCAGTGATCTGCTCTGACAGCTGGTGCTTAAAGTTAGTGAGGGAGATATGAGTCTCCAGCTTCAGGGATTTTTGCAGTTCGTTCCAGTCATTGGCAACAGAGAACTGGAAGGAAAGGCGGCCAAAGGAGGATATGGCTTTGGGGGTGACCAGTGAAATATACCTGCTGGAGAGCGTGCGTGCTGCTATGGTGACCAGTGAGCTGAGATAAGGCAGGGCTTTACCTAGCAAAGACTTATAGATGACCTGGAGCCAGTGGGTTTGGCGACGATTATGAAGCGAGGGCCAGCCAACGAAAGCGTACAGGTCGCAGTGGTGGGTAGTATATGGGGCTTTGGTGAAAAAACGGATGGCACTGTGATACACTGCATCCAGTTTGTTGAGTAGAGTGTTGGAGGCTATTTTGTAAATGACATCGCCGAAGTCAAGGATCGGTAGGATAGTCAGTTTTACGAGGGTATGTTTGGCAGCATGAGTGAAGGATGCTTTGTTGTGAAATAGGAAGCCGATTCTAGATTTAATTTTGGATTGGAGATGCTTAATGTGAGTCTGGAAGGAGAGTTTACAGTCTAACCAGACACCTAGGTATTTGTAGTTGTACACATATTCTAAGTCAGAACCGTCCATGCTGGACGTGCAGGCAGGTGTGGGCAGCGATTGGTTGAAGAGCATGCATTTAGTTTTACTTGCATTTAAGAGCAGTTGGAGGCCACGGAAGGAGAGTTATGGCATTGAAACTCGTCTGGAGGTTAGTTAACAGTGTCCAAAGAAGGGCCAGAAGTATACAGAATGGTGTCGTCTGCGTAGAGGTGGAACAGAGAATCACCAGCAGCAAGAGGGACATCATTGTGGTATACAGAGAAGAGAGTCGGCCCGAGAATTGAACCCTGTGGCACCCCCATAGAGACTGCCAGAGGTCCGGACAACAGGCCCTCCGATTTGACACACTAAACTCTGTCTGAGAAGTAGTTGGTGAACCAGGCGAGGCAGTCATTTGAGAATCCAAGGCTGTTGAGTCTGCCGATAAGAATGTGGTGATTGACAGAGTCAAAAGCCTTGGCCAGGTCGAAGAATACAGCTGCACAGTATTGTCTCTTATCGATGGCGGTTATGATATCGTTTAGGACCTTGAGCATGGCTGAGGTGCACCCATGACCAGCTCGGAAACCAGATTGCATAGCGGAGAAGGTACGGTGGGATTCGAAATGGTCTGTTTGTTAACTTGGCTTTCGAAGACCTTAGACAGGCAGGGTAGGATAGATATATCACCCAACAAAGATACATGGTTTGACCTGACATGCATCAACCAACAAAGTCAGCTGATGCATAATGCATCAAACCTGTCACACCTCAGACCCCCCAAAAACATAATCCATTATATAATGCTGTGATCCATCCATCTGGAGCAGTGTGTGTGTGTGTGTGTGTGTGTGTGTGTGTGTGTGTGTGTGTGTGTGAGAGAGAGAGAGATATTGTGAGTATGATGGTGTGTGTGTGTGTGCGCGTGCACATGTGTGCATGTGTGCGTCAGAGGCTTGGTCTGTCTCTCGAAGGGTAATAAGTAGTGACATCCTGCCGGCCAGGCAGAAGAGCTATGCTGTTATCAGACATAGACAGGGTTCAAAATTAAATTGTGTTTGCCAGTAATGGGAGCAGCCCCGTCGCCCGTCTGTCCAAACAGGCCTTACTTGACTAGACGGGATTAGGCCCTTACCCCCCCAGGACCCTGTGTGTAAGTGTGAGTACATCCTCTTCCTGAAAGCACCAGGTAGAGAAATGCTAAATGTGCTTCTTCCATTATCTCCAGAGCAGCAGAGGATGGAGTTCTCCTGTACTATATCATGGAGCTCTGATAAGATCTGAAAGACTGGATGGAGTCGCCAGTGCTGGGCATTTGTGTCTTTGTGTGTGTATTATATCAGTGAAGGCTCCTTAGAGGAGGAAGGGAAGGACAATCCTCCTCAGTGAATTTCATAAAAATAGTGAAACAAAAAAAGTCAATTTATAGACAACACTATACTAAATATATTCACGTTCAACAAATACTTGATTAAAACACACCATTTTGCAATGAAGGTCTACAGTAGCCTCAACAGCACTCTGTAGGGTAGCACCATGGTGTAGCCGGAGGACAGCTAGTTTACGCCCTCCACTGGGTACATTGATTTCAATATAAAACCTAAACGTGGTTCTCACCCCATTCCATAGACTTACACAGTAATTATGACAACTTCCGGAGGACGTCCTCCAACCTATCAGAGCTCTTGCAGCATGAACTGGCATGCTGTCCACCCAATCAAAGCACAAGCTACAATTAGCTAGCACTGCAGTACATACCAAGTGGTGAGTAGTTGACTCAAAGAGAGAGAAAGAAACAAGGAGAGAGCTATATATTTCATATATTTTTCACTTAGCTAGCAAATGCAGCCATCTAGTTTAGCCTACTCAAACACCTGGCTTAAACAGAGACGGATGCTATGTTACCTAGCTGGCTATGGCTATCCAATACTGGAACTCTGGTAAGCTTTTGGTTTTATTAATTTATTGCCCCCGGGGCCCATGGGTGTAACTGCTAAACTGCTTGTAGTGGGGTTACTAATTGTAGTGGGGTTACTAATTGTAGTGGGGGTACTAATTGTAGTGGGGTTACTAATGTATTAGTTGTAGTAGATATGTTGACTTGATGTTAGCTAATATGGTGACAATGATGTAAGCTGTGTGTAGCGGTTATGATATGAAGGTTTGGCTTGGAAAGTTTTTTTTTGCCTGGTCACAGACAGCTGATGTGTTGTGCATTTAAGTCCACAAGCGAATGGAAAAGGTGAGAGCGCGTAGATGCGAGAAGGAATTATCCGAACGATCAAAGGGATCATGCTGTTTGTATGTGGCTGCTATGAAAGTAAACGGTGTTTGCGTGTGATCAGGGGTGTATTTATTCTACCGATTCTGTTGAAACACATTTCTTTAACGGAAGCAAACGGAACGGGGGGTAAGCAAACGGAACGGGGGGTAAGCAAACGGAACGGGGGGTAAACATACCTGAAGTTGTCCAATAGAAAGTTTTGTTTGCAACTGTCGACAAATGATTACACCCTCGATCAGCTAGATGCAGGTAAGATTGTGCATGGAGGTATTGAATGTGTCAATGTCTGTCACCTTGATTACTCAAATTTCTCTCGACTTGTGCACCTACATTGTAAATATTCATTCATAGGCTAGATTGTAGCAACCCCGTGATGGGTATAGGGAACACGTGACTCATGTAGTAGCCTAAACCTATTGATCTTACATTAAGCTGGGTGAATGGAATATGAATGACACTCATCCAATATGCTGTAATGGAAATAAGGCCATCCTCATAAACAAAATCATATTAATTGTCCTGCCTCATCTTAAAAAGATGGCACAGACTGCCACTGGTGGGTTTGTGTGTGTGTCTACTTTGTTCTGTGTGTCTGTGCGCATCTATGGCCCTATATCGAAATGTATATTGTGTCTATGGTGTGCATGCATCCCACTGTGTGGTCGGAATCGGTACCTACTTTGTTGCGTGAGGTGATGATCTGTTTGATGACGACGCGGTCTGCGAGGACCAGGACTTTGGTGACGGAGGAGAGGAGCATGCGGGCGGCCTTCACCATGCCTGTCCTGTTACTGAACACTGTCTTGCGTCCGTCCACAAGGGTGGCCACCGGCATCCCAACATCTGTCAGCTTGGCTATGGCATCCCCTAGGACAAAAAGGACAAAAGGAGGTAGAGAATGATGGTGATGATGGTGGGGGTGATGATGAGGATCAAATCTATAGGAATTTTCAGCATACAAACACCATACAACATTTTCAGAGGTACCATGTAAATTATCACTGTATCTCCATTTTCTAATACTTGGTCAAACTGCTTCACAGTGATAACTGTGTTTCCAAACAACCCTGCCGGAGAGCTCTTCATTTAGTGTTTCATGGAAACCCCATTATCCAAAAATGTGTTCAAAAAAGTGACATCCAGAATTCAGCTTCGGTTTGTTTGAGATGTTTAGCTAGCTAAAGCCCCTTTGGTTCCCTTCCCATGGTTGGTGCCCACCCTCCTGTCAGTCAACAGCAGCACCATGAACCCCAGAAGGAACATCTCATCCTGGACAGGGAGGCTGGCACACAGGGATTTCTTTCAGCCCGGTGGAACTGCAGCAATGTGATGCCAGCCAATGCCAGGGCCCAATTTACAGGCCCTCTGAGAGGCATGACCAGGCCATTTCAATCTAAGTGGCTGGTACACTGGAGGGTCGAAGTTCGTTCACGAAACTCCAAAAACAACCCTAGGTGGGCGAAGGAAAAAGGCTAAAAAAGGAAAATGAACACACAAATATTTAAGCACCATAACAGTCTCAGGCAGTAGAGAGAGAAGGAGGGCGAAGAGAGAGAGAGAGGGAGAAGAGAGAGGAAGGAAGGAAGGAGAAGAGAGAGAGGAAGGAGAAGAGAGGGAGGAAGGAGAAGAGAGAGAGGGAGGAAGGAGAAGAGAGAGAGAGGGAGGAAGGAGAAGAGAGAGAGAGGGAGGAAGGAGAAGAGAGAGAGAGGGAGGAAGGAGAAGAGAGAGAGAGGGAGGAAGGAGAAGAGAGAGAGGGAGGAGGGAGAAGAGAGAGAGAGAGAAGAGAGAGAGAGGGAGGAGGGAGGAGAGAGAGACTTGAATTATGTTGGATACATGGTTGGCCTCCTTATTTGGGTTGGCTTGCATTCCAAAAGGAAGTGTACTGATTGCATCCGACAGCCCCTTGTCGATGCCAGAATGCCCCAAACCAGCTGAAACATTCAGCCTGGCTCACAAAGAATGCTGCTGAACCCCAGAATAGGCTCCGGAATAAGCATGGAGCATGGTGATGTTATGCCAGAATCCCCCTCCATCAAATCACATTTTATTGGTCACATACACATGGTTAGCAGATGTTAATGCGAGTGTAGCAAAATGTGTGTGCTTCTAGTTCCTACAGTGCAGAAATATCTAACAAGTAATCTAACAATTCCCAACAACTATTTAATACACACAAATATAAAGGGGTGAATGAGAATATGTACACATAAATATATGGATGAGCGATGGCCAAGCGGCAAAGGCAAGGTGCAATAGATGGTATAAAATACAGTATATACATATGAGTAATGTAAGATACGTAAACATTATTAAAGTGGCATTATTTAAAGTGGCATTATTTGAAGTGACATTGTTTGAAGTGACATTGTTTGAAGTGACATTGTTTGAAGTGACTAGTGATCCATTTATTAAAGTGGCCAGTGATTTGGTCTCAGTGTAGGCAGCATCCTCTGAGTTAGTGATAGCTGTTTAACAGTCTGATGGCCTTGAGATAGAAGCTGTTTTTCAGTCTCTCGGTTCCAGCTTTGATGCACCTGTACTGACCTCGTCTTCTGGATGGTAGTGGTGTGAACAGGCAGTGGCTCGGGTGGTTGTTGTCCTTGATGATCTTTTTGGCCTTTCTGTGACATCGGGTGCTGTAGGTGTCATGGAGGGCAGATAGTTTGCCTCCGGTGATGCGTTGTGCAGACCTCACTACCCTCTGGAGAGCCTTGGGGTTGTGGGCAGTGCAATTGCCTTACTGTGACACTAAGCTATGATACAGCCCGACAGGATGCTCTCGATTGTGCATCTGTAAAAGTCTGTGTTTTAGGTGACAAGCCAAATTTTTTCAGCCTCCTGAGCTTGAAGAGGCGCTGTTGTGCCTTCTTCACCACACTGTGTGTGGGTGGACTATTTCAATTTGTCTGTGATGTGTACACCGAGGAACTTTCCATCTTCTCCACTGCTGTCCCTTCGATGTGGATAGGGGGGTGCTCTCTCTACTGTTTCCTGAAATCCACAATCATCTCCTTTGTTTTGTTGACGTGAGAAGTTGTTTTCCTGACACCACACTCCGAGTGCCCTCACCTCCTCCCTGTAGGCTGTCTCGTCGTTGTTGGTAATGAAGCCCACTACTGTTGTGTCGTCTGCAAACTTGATGATTGAGTTTGGAGGTGTGCATGGCCACACAGTCGTGGGTGAATAGGGAGTACAGGAGGTGGCTGAGCATGCACCCTTGTGGGGCCCCAGTGTTGAGGGTCAGCAAAGTGGAGATGTTTCCTACCTTCACCACCTGGGGCGGCCCGTCAAAGTCCATGACCCAATTGCACAGGGCAGGGTTGAGATCCAGGGCCTCCAGCTTGATGATGAGCTTGGAGGGTCCTATGGTGTTGAATGCTGAGCTGTAGTCAATGAACAGCATTCTTACATAGGTATTCCTCTTGTCCAGATGGGATAGGGCAGTATGCAGTGTGATGGCGATTGCATCGTCTGTGGACGCAGTCCTTGTTAGCGGGCCGCGACGGTGGCACTGTATTATCCTCAAAGCGGACAAAGAAGGTGTTTAGTTTGTCTGGAAGCCTGACGGTGTATGTGACGTGGCTGGTTTTGTTTTTGTAGTCTGTGATTTCCTATAGACCCTGCCACATACGTCTTGTATCTGAGCCGATGAATTGTGACTCCACTTTGTCCCTGTACCAGCATTTCGCTTCTTTGATTGCCTTGCGGAGGGAATAACTACACTGTTTATGTTCAGCCATACTCCCAGACCTCTTTCCTTGGCTAAATGCGGTGGTTCACGCTCTCAGTTTTGCGCGAATGCCGCCATCCATCCACGGTTTCTGGTTAGGGCAGGTTTTAATAGTCACAGTGGGTACATCTCCAATGCACTTCCTAATAAACTCACTCACCGAGTCAGCGTATAAATCAATGTTGTTCTCTGAGGCTGACCGGAACATATCCCAGTCTGCGTGATCATAACAATCTTGAAGCGTGGATTCCGCTTGGTCAGACCAGTGTTGAATGGTTCTAGTCACTGGTACATCCTGTTTGAGTTTCTGCCTATAAGACGGTAGGAGGAAGATGGCATCGTGGTTGGATTTGCCAAAGGGAGGGCTTTGTATGCATAAGTGTTCCCCTATAGTGTTGCTTCACAACAGTGTTGTATTCTTGTTCTAGGCCCGACTGCTGACGGTGTGTTAGTTCCTCCGTTTATTCACCATGTCTCTTTATCACTAAGCTCTCTTTCATTGGGAATTGTTTTCTGCTGCTTGGTATTTGAAAGGGGTGAACACTTGACTTCGTTAAAAACTGTGGAGTCTTGTAACAAGTCCTTACCACCAAGATAGTCTTATAACAGGGTGAATGTGATGCTATGTAGTCTACAGCCTGCAGGTTGCACTGACTTGGACAGTTAAAGATACAGGGCCGGGGCCCCTTTAAACACTGACTATCCAAAACTCTTAATGCAGTATTTGCCTCCTAAAAACTCAGCTAGCGACATTAATTTGTTTGGGCTGGTCCAGCAGAACAGACTGAAACCAACAACTCTGCCTCAGTGGCCCCTATCTACGATGTCGCCCCATGATGGAGATCACCAAATTAAAGTAATGTAATCACCTTTCTTATTTATTTAATTATGCTGCCTGCGTGCCTGTCTGTCTGCCTCCCTGCTTGCCTCCATTTTTGCCTGCCACTCTCCCTTCCTGCCCGTCTCCCTGCCTGCGCTGGAGGAGGCCCGTTTAGTCTCTCCCTCCCTCTGGCTACATGTTAAGAGGCCATCAATCCTTTCCTGCAGATTTAAAGCTTTACCTCCCTTCCCTTTTTCTTTTCATCACAGAGAAGACAACTTCATTCCGTTCCAAAACGACAGAGGGAAAAGTACATTTTTTCTCTTTCAGATTCTCAATAGAGTATAGAAGGTACGAAAATGGCAGATAGAAGTGGAAGGAATAAATTGGCCAGTGGACCACTCTGGCTGACGATTCCCACCAGCTCTCTTTTGTCTGGGCTTAGCCCTTTTCAAATCAGCACACTGGGGGATTAAAGACATTGTTAAACATGCCGCTTCTCCCAAACAAACCTATTATCCCCTGTGTTGGGGGTCTAAATACTTACCCTGTGAAATTTTGTTTTGGACTTATCAACAGGATAAGACTGCGATTGGGCTTCAGGACTTAGGCTTCGTCCCCATATTTATCTTGCTATTTTTCGCTGGATAAGTGTTGCAAAGCCGGTTGAAAATACATTACACTGTTCGGCTAAAAGGGTGTTGATAGCCATGGTGTAGATATCCTCCTCCCACGAAAAGTGTTGAAAGAGGGGGAAACGGCTCTCTCTCCCTCGCCAAGGTCTTCATTGGCATGGGAAACATTTGTTAACATTGCCAAAGCAAGTGAAGTAGATAATAAACAAAAGTGAAATAAACAATAAAAATGAACAGCAAACATTACACTCACAAAGTTCCAAAAGAATAAAGACATTTCAAATGTCAAATTGTGTATGTATGTATGTATGTATGTATGTATGTATGTATGTATGTATGTATGTATGTATGTATGTATATGTATATGTATATATATATATATATATATATAAAAAACTACCCAACAATATTATGCAAAAAAAAAAATATATATATATATATATATATATTTTTTTTTTAAATCGTCCGATTAATCGATATCAGCTTTTTTTGGTCCTCCAATAATCGGTATCAGTGTTGAAAAATCATAATCAGTCGACCTCTACGAGAGATTTTTCATCTGTATTTTTCGTAGCTGTCTACATACCACCACAGACCGATGCCGGCACTAAGACCACACTCATGGAGCTGTATACCGCCATAAGCAAACAGGAAAAAGCTCATCCAGAGGGGGCGCTCCTAGTGGCCAGGGACTTTAATGTAGGGAAACTTAAATCAGTTTTACCTCATTTCTATCAGCATGTTACATGTGCAACCAGAGGGGAAAAAATAAAAAATACAACTCTAGACCACCTTTACTCCACACACAGAGACGCATACAAAGCTCTCCCTCGCCCTCCATTTGGCAAATCTGACCATAATTATATCCTTACAAGCAAAAATTAAAGCAGGAAGCATCAGTGACTAGGTCAATAAAACAGTGGTCAGATGAAGCAGATGCTAGACTACAGGACTGTTTTGCTAGCACAGACTGGAATATGTTCCAGGATTCTTCCGATGGCATTGAGGATTACACCACATCAGCCACTGGCTTCATCAATAAATGCATCGATGACGTCATCCCCACAGTGACTGTAGGTACATACCCCAACCAGAAGCCATAGATTACAGGCAACATTCGCACTGAGCTAAAGGAAAGAGCTGCAGCTTCCAAGGAGTGGGACTTTAACCCGAAAGCTTATAAGAAATCCCACTATGCCCTAAATAACTTCTATGCTCGCTTCGAGGCAAGTAACACTGAAACATGCATGAGAGCATGAGCTGTTCCGAATGACTGTGATCACGCTCTCCGCAGCCGATGTGAATTTGGATGAATGAGGTGAATGGATTTGGATGAATGAGGTGCCCAATGTAAACTGCCTGTTACTCAGGCCCAGAAGCTAGGATATGCATATAATTGGTAGTATTGGATAGAAAACCCTCTAAAGTTTCCAAAACTGTTAACATAATGTCTGTGAGTATAACAGAACTGATATAGCAGGCGAAAACCCGAGGAGAATACATACGGGAAAAAAATGTTTTTGGGCTCACCACTCATTATAATGGCTGTCTATGGGAATATAAAAGGAATCTCCCAGATTGCAGTTCCTAGGGCTTCCAGTAGATGTCAACAGTCTTTAGAAAGAGTTTCAGGCTTGTTTTTTGAAAAACGAGCTAGAATTTGTAGTTTTTCTAAGTGGCTCCCATTTTGGCTATAGTGTTTGTAGCTCGCTCCGGTGAGGGCGCGCAATTTTGCGCTCTTTTGAATTTCGCGCTCTGCAATTTTACCGGATGTCGTCGAGGCCGGGCGCTAGTGGCACGCCTATCCCAAAGAGGTTTTAAACAGGTCAACACTCACAAGGCCGCAGTGTACTCCGAGCATGTGCTGACCAACTGGCAAGTGTCTTCACTGACATTTTCAACCTGTCCCTGTGAGTCTGTAATACCAACATGTTTCAAGCAGACCATCATAGTGTTCTTTGGCACAGGGACTAATGTAACCTGCCTAAATGACACCCGACCCATAGCACTCACGTCTGTAACCATGAAGTGCATTGAAAGGCTGGTTATGGCTCACATCATTATCCAAGAAACCCTAGACCCACTCCAATTTGCATACTGCCCCAACAGTTCCACAGATGATGCAATCTCTAATTCCCTCCACACTTTTAACTCTTACTTTTTTTTTGGTATTTTCTTAAAACTGCATACATAGTTGGTTAACCTCTCTGGGCCAGTGGGACGCCTACTCAACAGCCAGTGTAATCCCGTGGCGCGATATTCAAATACCTTAGAAATGCTATTACTTCAATTTCTCAAACATATGACTATTTTACACCATTTTAAAGACAAGACTCTTGTTAATCTAACCACACTGTCCGATTTCAAAAAGGCTTTACAACGAAAGCAAAACATTAGATTATGTCAGCAGAGTACCCAGCCAGAAATAATCAGACACCCATTTTTCAAGCTAGCATATAATGTCACATAAACCCAAACCACAGCTAAATGCAGCACTAACCTTCGATGATCTTCATCAGATGACAATCCTAGGACATTATGTTATACAATACATGCATGTTTTGTTCAATCAAGTTCATATTTATATCAAAAACCAGCTTTTTACATTAGCATGTGACTGGCATGTAACTAGCATTCCCACCGAACACTTCCGGTGAATTTACTAAATTACTCACGATAAACGTTCACAAAAAACATAATTATTTTAAGAATTATAGATACAGAACTCCTTTATGCACTCGCTATGTCCGAGCTTTTCGGTGAAAGCACATTTTGCAATATTCTGAGTAGATAGCCCGGCCATCACAGGCTAGCTATTTTGACACCCACCAAGTGTGGTACTCACCAAACTCCGATTTACTATTAGAAAAGTTTGATTACCTTTGCTGTTCTTCGTCAGAATGCACTCCCAGGACTTCTACTTCAATAACAAATGTTGGTTTGGTTCCAAATAATCCATAGTTATATCCAAATAACGACGTTTTGTTCGTGCGTTCAAGACACTATCCGAAGGGTAAAGAAGGGTGACGCGCCCGACGCATTTCGTGACAAAAAAATGTCTAAATATTCCATTACCGTACTTCGAAGCATGTCAAACGCTGTTTAAAATCAATTTGAATGCTATTTTTCTCCTAAAAAAGCAATAATATTCCGACCGGGAGTCGTTGTTTTCGTTCAAAGAGAGAAAGTAAACATGGTGTCGGCTCGTGCGCGCGCCTCCAGTCTCATTGTCCTCAGATCGACCACTTACAAAATGCGCTAATGTTTTTCAGCCAGGGCCTGCAAAGCCACCATTCATCGTTCTGGCGCCTTCTGAAAGCCTATGGGAGCGTTAGAAAATGTCACGTCATGCCAGAGATCCCCTGTTTTGGTTAGAGAGGATCAAGAAGGCCAAGAAAAAGTCAGAGAGAGCGCTTCCTGTTTGGAATCTTCTCAGGTTTTGGCCTGCCAAATGAGTTCTGTTATACTCACAGACACCATTCAAACAGTTTTATAAACTTTAGGGTGTTTTCTATCCAAATCAAACAATTATATGCATATTCTAGTTACTGGGCAGGAGTAGTAACCAGATTAAATCGGGTACGTTTTTTATCCGGCCGTGCAAATACTGCCCCCTATCCCCAACAGGTTAAGGGCTTGTAAGTCAGCATTTCACTAAGGTCTGCACCTGTTGTATTAGGCGAATGTGACATAAAATTTGTGCAAATAGTTAAAGTACAAAAACGAAAATGAATAAACAAATAGGTTGTATTTACAATGGTGTTTGTTCTTCACTGGTTGCCCTTTTCTTGTGACAACAGGTCACACATCTTGCTGCTGTGATGGCACATTGAGGTATTTCACATGAGAGTTTATCAAAATTGGATTTGTTTTCAAATTCATTGTGGGTCCGTGTAATCTGAGAGAAATATGTGTCTCTAATATGGTCATACATTTGGCAGGAGGTTAGGAAGTGTAGCTCAGTTTCCACCTCATTTTGTGGGCAGTCTGCACATAGCTGGTCTTCTCTTGAGAGCCAGGTCTGCCAACGGTGGCCTTTCTCAATAGCAAGGCTATGCTCACTGAGTCTGTACATAGTCAAAGATTTCCATAATTTGGGGTCAGTCACAGTGGTCAGGTATTCTGCCACTGTGTACTCTGTTCAGGACCAAATAGCATTCTAGTTTGCTCAGTTTTTTTGTTAATTACTTGACACATTGGAAAGAATTATCTTTTTGTTTCCTCAAGATTTGGTTGGGTCTAATTGTGTTGCTGTCCTGGGACTCTGTGAGGTCTGTTTGTGTTTGTGAACAGAGCCCCAGGACCAGCTTGCTTAGGGGACTCTTCTCCAGGTTAATCTCTCTGTAGGTGATGGCTTTATTATGGAAGGTTTGGGAATCGCTTCATTTTAGGTGGTTGTAGAATTAAACAGCTCTTTTCTGGATTTAGATCATTTGCGGGTATCGGCCTAATTCTGCTCTGCATGCAGAATTTGGTGTTTGTCCCATTTTGTGAATTCTTGGTTGGTGAGCGGACCCCAGACCTCACAACCATAAAGGGAAATGGGTTCTATAACTGATTCAAGTATTTTTAGCCAGATCCTAATTGGCATGTCAAATTTTATGGTCCTTTTGATGGAATAGAAGGCCCGTCTTGCCTTGTCTCTCAGCTCATTCACAGCTTTGTGGAAGTTACCTGTGGCGCTGAGGTTTACGCTGAGGTATGTATAGTTTTGTGTTTGCTCTAAGGTAACGGTGTCTAGATGGAATTTGTATTTGTGGTCCTGGCAACTGGACCTTTTTTGGAACACCATTATTTTTGTCTTACTGAGATTTACTGTCAGGGCCCAGGTCTGGCCGAATCTGTGCAGAAGATCTAGGTGCTGCTGTAGGCCCTCCTTGATTGGGGACAGAAGCACCAGATCATCAGCAAACCGTAGACATTTGACTTCAGATTCTAGTAAGGTGAGGCAGGGTGCTGCAGACTGTTCTAGTGCCCTCGCCAATTCATTGATATGTTGAAGAGGGTGGGGTTTAAGCTGCATCCCTGTCTCACCCCACGGCCCTGTGGAAATAAATGTTTTATTTTGCTAATTTTAACCGCACACTTGTTTGTGTACATGGATTTTATAATGTTGTATGTTTTTCCATCAACACCACTTTCCATCAATTTGTATAGCAAACACTCATGCCAGATTGAGTCAATAGCTTTTTCGAAATCAATGAAGCATGAGAAGACTTTGTTTTGGTTTGTTTGTCAATTATGGTTCGCAGGTTGAATACAATTGAAGTCGGAAGTTAACATACACCTTAGCCAAATACATTTAAACTCCGTTTTTCAAAATGTAATTTAATCCTAATAAAAACTCCCTGAAGTAGGAGTCAGTCAGTTAGGATCACCACTTTATTTTAAGAATGGCAAATCTCAGAATAATAGTAGAGAGAATTATTTATTTCAGCTTTTATTTCTTTCATCATATTCCCAGCAGGTCAGAAGTTTACATACACTCAATTAGTATTTGGTAGCATTGCCTTTAAATTGTTTAATTTGGATCAGACGTTTTGGGTAGCCTTCCCACAATAAGTTGGGTGAATTTTGGCCCATTCCTCATGACAGAGCTGGTGTAACTGAGTCAGGTTTGTAGGCCTCCTTGCTCACACACGCTTTTTCAGTTCTGCCCACAGATTTTCTGTAGGATTTAGGTCAGGGCTTTATGATGGCCACTCCAATACCTTGACTTGTTGTCCTTAAGCCATAACCTTGGAAGTATGCTTGGGGTCATTGTCCATTTGGAAGACCCATTTGCAACCAAGCTTTAACTTCCTGACTGATGTCTTGAGATGTTGCTTCAATATATCCACATAATTTTCCTGCCTCATGATGCCATCTATTTTGTGATGCGCACCAGTCCCTCCTGCAGCAAAGCACCCCCGCAACATGATGCTGCCACCCCCGTGCTTCACGGTTGGGATGGTGTTCTTGGGCTTGCAACCCCCCCCCCCCTTTTCCTCCAAACATAACGATGGTCATTATGGCCAAACAGTTCTATTATTGTTTCATCAGACCAGAGGACATTTCTCCAAAAATTACAATCTTTGTGTCCATGTGCAGTTGCAAACCGTAGTCTGGCTTTTTTTAATGGCGGTTTTGGAGCAGTGGCTTCTTCCTTGCTGAGCGGCCTTTCAGGTTATGTCGATATAGGACTTGTTTTACTGTGGATATAGATACTTTTGTACCCGTTTCCTCCAGCATCTTCACAAGGTCCTTTGCTTTTGTTCTGGGATTGATTTGCACTTTTCACACCAAAGTACGTTCTAGGAGACAGAACGCGTCTCCTTCCTGAGCGGTATGACGGCTGCGATGTCCCATGGTGTTTATACTTGCGTACTATTGTTTGTACAGATGAACGTGGTACCTTCAGGCGTTTGGAATTGCTCCCAAGGATGAACCAGACTTGTGGAGGTCTACAATTTTTTTTCTGAGGTCTTGGCTGATTTCTTTTGATTTTCCCATGATGTCAAGCAAAGAGGCACTGAGTTTGAAGGTAGGCCTTGAAATACATCCACAGCTACACCTCCAATTGACTCAAACGATGTCAATTAGCCTATCAGAAGCTTCTAAAGCCATGACATTTTCTGGAATTTTCTAAGCTGTTTAAAGGCACAGTCAACTTAGTGTATGTAAACTTCTGACCCACTGGAATTGTGATACAGTGAATTATAAGTGAAATAATCTGTTTGTAAACAATTGTTGGAAGAATTACTTGTGTCATGCAGAAAGTAGATGTCCTAACTGACTTGCCAAAACTATATTTTGTTAACAAGACATTTGTGGAGTGGTTGAAAAACGAGTTTTAATGACTCCAACCTAAGTCTATGTAAACTTCCGACTTCAACTGTATGCTGTCTGTTGTATGGTAATTTGGAAGAAAGCCAATTTGACATTTGCTCAGTACATTGTTTTCACTGAGGAAATGTATGAGTCTGCTGTTAATGCAGAGGATGTTCCCAAAGTTGCTGTTGAAACCTATCCCACTGTAGTTATTGGGGTCAAATTTGGCTCCACTTTTATGGATTGGGTTGATTAGTCCTTAGTTCCAAATATTGGGGACGATCCCAGAGCTAAGGATGATGTTAGAGTTTTAGTATAGACAATTGGAATTTGTCATCTGTATGTTTGATCATTTCATTGAGGATACCATCACACAATAGTCCTTTATCGGTTGGAGGGGTTGTATTTTGTCCTGTAGTTCATTCAATGTAATTGGAGAATCCAGTGGGTTCTGGAAGTCTTTAATAGTTGATTCTAAGATTTGTATTTGATCATGTATATGTTTTTGCTGTTTGTTCTTTGTTGTAGAGCCAAAAAGATTGGAGAAGTGGTTTCTCTCTCTCTCCCTCTCCTCCTCCCATCCCAGCTCTGTACTTCTCCAAACCTGACTCGCACTGTTCTTTTCACTGTCTCTGTTTTTCCCCCCTCAGGCAAGAGCAGCAGTAACTCTGTTCACTTCACTTTAGCCTTCAGCTCAACTTCACTCATAAAGGAACAAAAACAACAAAGCCTCCTACTTCTGGATGCCTCCGGTGCGGTTGTGTTTGATAGCAGAGTGATGTCTAGGCAGAGAACAACTTTTAAATAATTTATTTATGATGAAAACAACCCCAAAAACACTGTCAGTTGGACTCCTAGCCTGCATCCCAAATGGCATTCTATTCCCTATATAGTGCACTACTTTTGACCAGGGCTCACATGGGGTTTTGGTCAAAAGTAGTGTACTATATAGTATGGCTGGGAATTGCCAGGGAACTCACAATACGATATTATCATGATACTTAGGTGCCAATACGATATGTATTGCCATTTTTTATGTTTTTACCCTCTCTAGGGTAGGGGGCAGTATTTGCACGGCCGGATAAAAAACGTACCCGATTTAATCTGGTTATTACTACTGCCCAGAAACTAGAATATGCATATAATTATTGGCTTTGGATAGAAAACACCCTAAAGTTTCTAAAACTGTTTGAATGGTGTCTGTGAGTATAACAGAACTCATATGGCAGGCAAAAACCTGAGAAGATTCCTTACAGGAAGCGCCCAATCTGACCATTTCTTGGGCTTCTACACTCTCTTTATTGAAAACTGAGGATCTCTGCTGTAACGTGACACTTCCTATGGCTCCCATAGGCTCTCAGAAGGTGGCAAAACGGTGAATGATGCCTTTGGAGCCCCTGGCTGAAAAACAGTAGCGCATTTGGATAGTGGTCGATCAGAGAACAATGAGACTGGAGGTGCGTGCACGAGGCGACACCATGTTTTTATTATTTCGTCTTTGAACGAAAACAACGACTCCCGGTCGGAATATTATCGCTTTTTTAAGAGAAAAATCGCATAAAAATTGATTTTAAACAGCGGTTGACATGCTTCGAAGTACGGTAATGGAATATTTAGAAATGTTTTGTCACGAAACATGTCGGGCGCGTCACCCTTTGTCACCCTTCGGATAGTGTCTTGAACGCACGAAAAAAACAGAGGATATTTGAACATAACTATGGATTATTTTGAACCAAACCAACATTTGTTATTGAAGTAGAAGTCCTGGGAGTGCATTCTGACGAAGAACAGCAAAGGTAATCAAATTTTTCTAATAGTAAATCGGAGTTTGGTGAGGGCCAAACTTGGTGGGTGTCAAAATAGCTAGCCGTGATGGCTGGGCTATCTACTCAGAATATTGCAAAATGTGCTTTTGCCGAAAAGCTATTTTAAAATCGGACATAGCGATTGCATAAAGGAGTTCTGTATCTATAATTCTTAAAATAATTGTTATGTTTTTTGTGAACGTTTATCGTGAGTAATTTAGTAAATTCACCGGAAGTTTGCGGTGGGTATGCTAGTTCTGAACGTCACATGCTAATGTAAAAAGCTGGTTTTTGATATAAATATGAACTTGATTGAACAAAACATGCATGTATTGTATAACATAATGTCCTAGGAGTGTCATCTGATGAAGATCATCAAAGGTTAGTGCTGCATTTAGCTGTGGTTTGGGTTTATGTGACATTATATGCTAGCTTGAAAAATGGGTGTCTGATTATTTCTGGCTGGGTACTCTGCTGACATAATCTAATGTTTTGCTTTCGTTGTAAAGCCTTTTTGAAATCGGACAGTGTGGTTAGATTAACGAGAGTCTTGTCTTTAAAATGGTGTAAAATAATATGTTTGAGAAATTGAAGTAATAGCATTTCTAAGGTATTTGAATAACGCGCCACAGGATTCCACTGGCTGTTGAGTAGGTGGGACGATTTCGTCCCACATACCCTAGAGAGGTTAACCTTTATTTAACTAGGCAAGTCAGTTAAGACAAATTCTTATTTACAAAGACGGCCTACCGGGAAACAGTGGGTTAACTGCCTTGTTCAGGGGCAGAACGACATATTTTTACCTTGTCAGCTCGGGGATTCGATCCAGCAATCTTTTGGTTACTGGACCCAACGTTCTAACCACTAGGCTATCTGCCGCACCAATTCTCACGATTCTATATGTATTGCGATTCGATAGAGATTTTATTGCGTTTTGGTGCAGGTACTGCCAACTAGCGCAATAAATAATATTGAGATTGTCAAAACAATATATCGTCAGAAATAATATCCCAATATGTAACCGTATCAATGTATTCCCCCATCACTACTACACAGGGAAAGGACGCAATTTCAGACACAGCCCCAGTTACCTGCTCTGCGCGCCTCGAAACAAGCCATGCCCATCTCTTCCTTTAGCTCCTCGTTCTCCACGGCGATGGCCTCGCCTACACCAACAAAACGTCCCACAGCAACGCTGACGGCCTGGCCCACTCTCTGGATGGCCTGCTGGGTCCGCTCCGACTTCTTTGGCTTGTCTTTGTGGTTGATCAGTGTGGTGATCTAGGAGGATACAGTGACTGGTAAGTGTGGTGATACAGAGACACAACCTGGTCAGTGTGGTGATACAGAGACACAGGCTAGTCAGTGTGGTGATACAGGGACACAGGCTAGTCAGTGTGGTGATACAGAGACACAGGCTAGTCAGTGTGGTGATACAGAGACACAGGCTAGTCAGTGTGGTGATACAGAGACACAGGCTGGTCAGTGTGGTGATACAGAGACACAGGCTGGTCAGTGTGGTGATACAGAGACACAGGCTGGTCAGTGTGGTGATACAGAGACACAGGCTGGTCAGTGTGGTGATACAGAGACACACTTTCCATGGCAGTGTGCTGCTGTGCTCAACCTGAATCAGCATACCAACCCATTTCACTGTGGAACAGCATGTTTCCCCAAAACAAATAACTGTCTACACCATCCAGGGTACAGCGCAGGCCGCGTTTCCACCACTTTGCCCAAGTGAGGAACCAGAAAAAAAAGTAGATTAGACTAATTTCCTTTTCCCGGAGAGAGACAGAGAGCTGATTGCTGATTTCCTATGGAGTAGCCTAACAGGTGGAGAGAGCTGGCAGTGAGACAGCAGGAGGTGTCTCCCGTAGCGCAGCATCTACACACACACACACACACACACACAAACTTACACACGCACTCACAGGCAACTCAGGTGGGGCCTATTAGCGACGATCAGAATAATTTGTTATGTATCGGACACACGCAAACACACGCACGCGCACCCACAACTCAGATGGGGCCTGTTAGCTACGATCAGAGTAATTTGTTATATATAGGTTTGAACCAATTACTATAAATTATTCACTGATTGCCTTAGATACCTGAATGGAAACAATCCCTTCCAGACCATAACAGTGCACAGTTGGTGAGAGCTCAGTCGGGGGGAATTGAAACTCCTGGAGTGTGTCCCAAATGGCCCCCTATTTCCTTTGTAGCACTACTTTTGACCAGGGCCCACCATGAAGGGAGAATGGTGCCATTTGGGACACAACCCTGTGGTCAGGTATCTATAATGTAGTAGGTTTACTGTACAAACCATGGTGCATATAAGCAAGTTTAAAACAAGTCTAAAACGCATGTAAAACTGTCTAAACTTGGGCCCGCAAAACATAGCTATCGATTCCTTCCGAAAATCTATGTGGTAGGATTTTTTGAAACAAGATTTCATCCAACCAGTGGCTCAAATGATTATTTTTGGATTTGAACTGACTTTAGAATAGAAGGTGCTGGGACAGATAATACATTTGTCAATTTCCTATATACAGTTGAAGTCGGAAGTTTACATACACCTTAGCCAAATACATTTAAGCTCAGTTTTCACAATTCCTGACATTTAATACTTGTAAAAATGATCTGTCTTAGGTCAGTTAGGATCACCACTTTATTTTAAGAATGTGAAATGTCAGAATAATAGTAGAGAGAATGATTTATTTCAGCTTTTATTTCTTTCATCACATTCCCAGTGGGTCAGAAGTTTACATACACTCAATTAGTATTTGGTAGCATTGTGGGAATGCTACCAAATACTACAATTTTTTTTCCTGAGGTCTTAGCTGATTTATTTTTTATTTTCCCAAGATGTCAAGCAAAGAGGCACTGAGTTTGAAGGTAGGCCTTGAAATACATTCACAAGTACACCTCCAATTGACTCAAATTATGTCAATTAGCCTATCAGAAGCTTCTAAAGCCATGACATCATTTTCTGGAATTTTCCAAGCTGTTTAAAGGCACAGACAACTTAGTGTATGTAAACTTCTGACCCACTGGAATCGTGATACAGTGAATTATAAGTGATATAATCTGTCTGTAAACATTTGTTGGAAAAATTACTTGTGTCATGCACAAAGTAGATGTCCTAACCAACTCGCCAAAACTATATTTTAACAAGAAATTTGTGGAGTGGTTGAAAAACGAGTTTTAATGACTCCAACTTAAGTGTATGTAAACTTTCGACTTCAACTGTATGTGAATTGGGAAAGAGGACCAGAGGGAGAGAGAGATGCAGAGAGAGAGAGAGATGCAGAGAGAGGGAGAGATGCAGAGAGAGGGAGAGATGCAGAGAGAGGGAGAGATGCAGAGAGAGGGAGAGATGCAGAGAGAGGGAGAGATGCAGAGAGAGAGAGATGCAGAGAGAGATGCAGAGAGAGAGAGATGCAGAGAGAGAGAGATGCAGAGAGAGAGAGAGAGATGCAGAGAGAGAGAGAGAGAGAGAGAGAGAGAGAGAGAGAGAGAGAGAGAGAGAGAGAGAGAGAGAGAGAGAGAGAGAGAGAGAGAGAGAGAGAGAGAGAGAGAGAGAGAGAGAGAGAGAGAGAGAGAGAGAGAGAGAGAGAGAGAGAGAGAGAGAGAGAGAGAGAGGCAGAGAGGCAGAGGGAGAGAGAATGCAAAGAGGAAGCACTAGGGAGCTCATCAAGTGCAGTGGGGATAGGTAATTCCCCTTCATCCACCTGCTTTTCACAGCCCACTCTTCAAACAGAACCACAGCCCACTTTTCAACCATAATAGAACCACAGCCCGTGCTTCAACCAGAACCACAGGCCGCTCTTCAACCAGAACAGAACCACAGGCCGCTCTTCAACCAGAAAAGAACCACAGTCAGCTCTTCAACCAGAACAGAACCACAGCCAGCTCTTCAACCAGAACAGAACCACAGCCAGCTCTTATACCAGGCGGCAGGTAGCCTAGAGGTTAAGAGTGTTGGGCTAGTAACCAAAAGTTCGCTGGTTCGAATTCCTAAGTAGACTAGGTGAAAAATATGTTGATATGCCCTTGAGCAAGGCACTTTTCCAAAGCAACTTACAGGAGCAATTAGGGTTAAGAGCCTCTGCTAATTTACTAAAATGTAACAGAACCACAGCCCATTCTTCAACCAGAACAGAACCACAGCCCACTTTTCAACCAAAACAGAAGATGCTCAAGACACATTAATTGGAAGGGGGCGGCAGGTGAGTTTGGAGTGAGTGCGTGACTACGTGATGTCACAGTGTAGCCGAGTGGAATGCGATGGTTGGTTTAGTGACGTGTGTCCCTGAAGAGGACGATAATCAGACAATGAGAGAAAATGTAACAGAGCATATCTCTCACTCTCCCCACTGATCTGCCACTCTCCTCTCTCTCTCCTTCAATGCATCACAACAGCACTGCCTGGCAAGGATTAGATAGTCACTACTTATGATGCCTCCAAACCAAGGAGCGCTCGCTAACTCACTCACAGAAAAAAAGAGGCATTCTATAGGAAAAGGGAAATTCCATTTCTGTCCTGAAGCCTGAATACTGGATGAGTTCTACTACTGTATATAACAGTATAGGACCATGGTGACTCAGTAATCGAGTTACCATATGTCACACTGTACACATCCTCTGCAGAAGGTTAGAATGTTTCCTGAATTCAAATCAACATCACAATGACACTTACATTCTGTGCAGACTAATGGACAATCCATTTTTCTAATCTAATCATTCGAGTCATGTGTCTTCATTACCCAGTACATGAGGATAACGGATGGTGTGTGTGTGTATTTGGCGTGCAGGTCATAAAGGGCCTGAATCACGGGGCATCTGGGATTCATGACACTCAAATGCCCTCTCGCGCTGGCACTCACCCAGAAAAGAAGGGATGCGACAGAACCTCAGGAACCTGACCAGTGCATCTGGTCGTGTTCCAAATGGAACACTGTTCCCTATATAGCACACTACTTTTGGCCAGGCCCAGGGAAATAGGGTGCCGTTTGGGAAACACACTCTGCCTTTTAGCAGCTTGTTGAACGACTGTGGAAACCTGATAATAGCTCCCTCCGTGAGAAATCCCTCCATTTACTCTTGAGAAAAACAAGGAGAAGAAGAGAGAGAGGGAGGGAGCTGCTATAGGTCTAAAACCAAAAGAGGGAGAGAGAGAGCTGCTATATGGGTTTAAAACCAATGTCTAATTATCTAACAGAGAGGAGGAAAATTGTCCAACACACTATAGCCTAACTCTAAACACTACCACACATCGAGCCTATATATTCCTCTGTCTCGGATTATTTTAAATATGCTATTGGACCAAAAACAGATCTGGCCAATTCATCTATATGGGCCAAATAATGATGATCCACACTTCTTCAAAAATATATAAAACAGTTGAAGTCGGAAGTTTACATTCACTTAGTTTGGAATCATTAAAACTAGTTTTTCAACCACTCCACACATTTCTTGTTAACAAACTATAGTTTTAGCAAGTCGGTTAGGACCTCTACTTTGTGCATGACAAGTAATTTTTCCAACAATTGTTTTCAGACAGATTCTTTCACTTATAATTCACTGTATCACAATTCCAGTGGGTCAGAAGTTTACATACACCAAGTTGACTGTGACTTTAAACAGCTTGGAAAATCCCAGAAGATGATGTCATGGCTTTAGAAGCATCTGATAGGCTAATTGACATAATTTGAGTCAATTGGAGGTGTAGCTGTGGATGCATTTCAAGGCCTACCTTCAAACTCAGTGCCTCTTTGCTTGACATCATGGGAAAATCAAAAGAAATCAGCCAAGACCTCAGAATTTTTTTTTTGACATCCACAAGTCTGGTTCATCCTTGGGAGCAATTTCCAAATGCCTGAATGTACCACGTTCATCTGTACAAACAATAGTACGCAAGTATAACACCATAAGACAACGTAGCCGTCATACCGCTCAGGAAGAAGACGCGTTCTGTCTCATAGAGATGAACGTACTTTGGTGTGAAAAGTGCAAGTCAATCCCAGAACAACAGCAAAGGACCCTGTGAAGATGAAACAGGTACAAAAGTATCTATATCCACAGTAAAACGAGTCCTATATCGACATAACCTGAAAGGCCGCTCAGCAAGGAAGAAGCCACTGCTCCAAAACCACCATAAAAAGCCAGACTACGGTTTGCAACTGCACATAGGGACAAAGATCGTACTTTTTGGAGAAATGTCCTCTGGTCTGATGAAACAAAAATAGAACTGTTTGGCCATAATGACCATCGTTATGTTTGGAGGAAAAAGGGGGAGGCTTGCAAGCCGAAGAACACCATCCCAACCGTGAAGCACAGGGTGACAGCATCATGTTGTGGGGGTGCTTTGCTGCAGGAGGGACTGGTGCACTTCACAAAATAGATGGCATCATGAGGAAGGAAAAGATGTGGATATATTGAAGCAACATCTCAAGACATCAGTCAAGAAGTTAAAGCTTGGTCGCAAATGGGTCTTCTAAATGGACAATGACCCCAAGCATACTTCCAAAGTTGTGGCAAAATGGCTTAAGGACAACAAAGTCAAGGTATTGGAGTGGTCATCACAAAGCCGTGACCTCAATCCTATAGAAAATCTGTGGGCAGAACTGAAAACACGTGTGTGAGCAAGGAGGCCTACAAACCTGACTTACACCTGAGTTACACCAGCTCTGTCAGGAGGAATGGGCCAAAATTCACCCAACTTATTGTGGGAAGCTTGTGGAAGGCTACCCGAAACGTCTGACCCAAGTTAAACAATTTAAAGGCAATGCTACCAAATACTAATTGAGTGTATGTAAACTTCTGACCCACTGGGAATGTGATGAAAGAAATAAAAGCTGAAATAAATCATTCTCTCTACTATTATTCTAACATTTCACATTCTTAAAATAAAGTGGTGATCCTAACTGACCTAAAACAGGTTATTTTTTACTAGGATTAAATGTCAGGAATTTTGAAAAACTGCGTTTAAATGTATTTGGCTAAGATGTATGTAAACTTCCGACTTCAACTGTAATAATATATTGAGCTCACGAGCAACGAACGAATCTATTATTAGAGAGACCAAATGCGATCGGACCACCATCCAATTGGCCTCCATTTAACTATTACAGAATTTCGAGGTGGACGGGGATATTGGAAATTTAATCAAAGCCTATTGGATGACAATTTGTTCTTAACTAAGACAAAACAATTCATAATTTACTTTTTTTTTTACACAACATGGGTACAGCAGATCCCCTTATTGTATGGGACACTTAAATGTACTTTTAGAAACCATTCAATACAATACTCATCATTAACACAAAAGCAGTTTAGGTCAAAAGAGATTAGACTAATAAAGGAAAGAGGAAGTAACAGCGCAGGTAATGGAAATTGTACTATAGAGGCACAAAATAGGTCAGAGGAAAATCTAAAAGAAATGGAGGTACTAATTCACTGTTCCAAGTGTAATGTTTTACAAAAATAAAGCGAATTGGATGGAAAATTGTGAAAAATGCACAAAATTGTTCTTGAATCTTCAAAATCGAAATTATACCAAAATCATTTACAGAAACTCATTACAAATGGAGTCATCCGTGATTCACCAAATTCTATTTTGAAAGTGGAAGCAAAATATATTAAGCACATGTTTTCTTTTCAGTCTCCTCCATTTCCACTGAATGATGTTAACTGTAAGGATTTCTTTCCTAATAATAAATGTAATAATAATAATGTAAAATTAACAAATTTACAGAAAGACATGTGTGAAGGCCAATTTACAAGAGGACATTTTTATTTTTTCAGTCTGGAAAAACACCAGGGCTTGAAGGTATACCAGTAGAGGTATATCAGACCTTTTTTTTATGTACTCAAAGATTCCTTATTGGCATGTTTTAATTACTCCTATACAAACGGTAGACTTTCAGGTACTCAACAAGAAGATCTGATTTCATTACTAATAAAACAGTACCCAGGTGGTAAGTATAAAGATCCAGTCCATTTAAAAAACTGGAGGCCTCTAATGCTTCAATGTTGTGATGCGAAAATCTGAGCGAAATTCATAACACATAGAATTTAAAAGGTTATACCAGATATTGTTCATCCTGATCAGACAGGTTTTTTACATGGACGATATATTGTAGATAATATATGACAATTATTTGAAACAATTGAACATTATGAAACATCAAAGATACCAGGCCCGGTCTTCATAACAGATTATGAAAAGGCGTTTGATAAATTACGACTAGAATTAATATATAAATGCCTGGATTACTTTAATTTTGGTGAATCTTATATAATGGGTTAAAGTTACATACAGCAACCCCAGATCTAAAATAGTAAATAATGGTTACTTCTCAGAAAGTATTGAGCTTTTAAGAGGAGTAAGACAAGGCTGTCCGTTGTCTCCATATCTATTTATTATGGCCAATAAAAATGCTAGCTATTAAAATTAGACTCAACAAGAACATCAAGGGGTTAGAAATCCAGGGGATAAAAACAAAGTGTCAATGTATGCCGATGACTCTAGTTTTTTTTTTAAGTCCGCAATCTGGATACCTGCACAGTCTCATTGAAGATCTTAATCCCTTTTCTAGCCTCTCTGGATTCAAATCTAATTATGACAAGTGTACCATATTATGTATTGGATCATTAAAAAATAGTTTTTACACTACCGTGTAGTTTACCAATAAAATGGGCAGATGGTGAAGTAGACATACTTGGTATTCACATCTCAAAAAATAAATGAATACATCATAATTTATATCAATAGAAATTTAGCAAAAATAGACAAGATTCTGCAACCATGGAGAGGTAAATAGTTGTCTATGTATGGAAAAATCACAATGATTAACTCTTTGGTGCTATCAATTAAATTTTTTTAAACTTTAACATACTAATGGCACTGCCTACTCCAGACGACTTGTTTTTTAAATAATATGAGCAAAACATATTTAATTGTATTTGGAATGCTAAGCCAGACAAAATTAAACGTGCCTATTTCTATAATGAAAATGAGTTATGGGGCTAAAATGATAAATTATTAAAGCTTGAAACCTCTCACTAAAAGCTTCACTCATACATAAGTTATACTTAAACCCAAAATGGTTCTCCAGTAGATTAATAAGAAAGGCTCATCCTTTGTTCAAAAATTGCCTTTATACAGATTACAACTTCTCATTTCCGACTAATTGAAAATGACATTTTGTTTAAAGTATCGCCCTTTCTTAAACACGCCATACAAAGCTGGTTACAATTTCAGTTTTATCCTCCAGAAAAGATAGAACAAATATTACAACAAATGTTATGGTTAAAGTCAAATATTCTGATTAATAAAAAATAAAAATCTTTATGGGAAAAAAAGGTATTATATTTATTAATGATATTATGAATAGAAACTGAGGAGTTATGTCACATATGCAGCTATCGAAATAAATGGGAATATCTACTCAATCCAAATTTTCAGCCAGCATTACCACAAAAATGGAGGGGGCAAGTGGAAAAGGGAGAAGGTAGGGAACTTGTTTGCCTGACATATAATAAAGATAACAATTGGCAGAAAGGAACTGGCATAAATAGAAAAATATACCAGTTTCATTTGAGGACAAAAATTGACAGATTACAGGTTGCAAAATAAATGGTAAGAGATTTTCAATGTACCAATTCCATGGCACATGGTTTATGAACTGGTACAAAAAACTACACTTGATTCAACACTTAGAGTTTTTCAATTTAAATGATTAAATATAATTCTTGCCACCAACAGAATGCTATATATATGGGGCATACAACAATCTCAGCTCTGTAGATTTTGCTGCAAAGAGACAGAAACAATAGATCATTTATTCTGGTATTGCCCCTATGTAGCTTGTTTCTGGTCACGTTCAGGAATGGTTAAAAAAAAAAAGGGGGGGGTGGTCGGGTTGATAAAAAATAAATAATAATAATAATAATAATTATTGAACAAATAAATTGAACAAAAAAAATATTTCAATTTTAAAAAGTCCTCTCTCTTACCTTACTGTCCATGTGGCCCTGTTCAGACCAACAATAAAAGTGACATTATCTTTATTATTCTCATCAGTAACAAGCCCCTGTATCAATATCAAGTCTATGTCCATCCAAACAGTAATGCAAGGAACATTATTGCACCCTATTCCCAAAGTAGTGCACTACTTTTGACCAGAGCCATTTGTGCCCTGGTCAAAAGCAGTGCACTAAATAGGGAAAGTGTGCAATCATTGTGTCCAATCTAATTAAGCAAGCCATTCAGTGGATGTTGTTCTTGTTCAACAGCATCAGTGTCTGTGGTTGTCAGGCAAAAACACTGCCGAGTGTTATTCATAGCTGTGAGCAAACAGATGAGTGTGAAAAGTGGCAGAGCGCACACACAAACGCATACCTCTGACACATCCCACATGCATCCCAATGAGAACAGAACAGCCTCAGAGCATCAAGAGGATTAAACTAATACCTGTCAAGGATTCAGAGGAAAACTTCAAAGAACAAAAACAAAATGTTTCTTTTGCCTCCGACTTTAATCGGAACAAGCACATCCATCACCTGTTCATAGAGGTACGCAAATATACATAGATAGAGACGCAGATGCACGCACACGCGCGCAGACAAATACGCATGTACGTATGCACACACCCAGACCCACACGCAATTACGCACACCTCTCCCTGACAGAGTCTAATACTATGCTGAGAAGGATTATCACCACAGCAAGCAAGGTACTTGGAGTCAAACAGACAGGCCTGGATGAGATCTTTAAGGTCAGGGCCCTCCGCAAGGCTCACTAAATAATTTTAGACCCAAGCCACCCCCGTACCCGGACTTTGAACTACTCCCCTCTGGGCACAGGTTTAGGGCACCCCTCAGCAGGAAAAACAGAACTAGACAATCATTTGTGCCAGGTGTGATATCCCTCCTAAATAGCTCGGGCTAATGTTCCTATCCACCCAGTAAGGCCAGCAGGCTAGTCTTTTTTTATGTTTTATTGGTATGTAACTGTTCTGAAAGTTGTATTGTCAATTTTGTTTTGTATTTAAACGCCACTTTAAACGTGTATATGACACTGCAACAACATTTCCCCATGGGGACAATAAAGTCAGTAAGTTACAGTGCCTTTCAAAAGTATTCATCCCCCTTAGCATTTTCCTATTTTGTTGCATTACAACCGGTCATTTAAATAGATTTTTATTTGGATTTCATGAAATGGATGTACACACAATAGTCCAAATTGGTGAACTGAAATGAAAAAAAATTACTTGCTTAAAAAAAATTTAAAAAAAAAAATTAAAAGGAAAGTAGTGGGTGAATATGTATTCACCCCCGTTGCTATGAAGACCCTAAATAAGATCTGGTGCAACCAATTACCTTCAGAAGTCACATAATTAGTTAAATAAAGTCCACCTGTGTGTCACATGATCTGAGTATATACAGTTGAAGTCAGAAGTTTACATACACCTTAGCCAAATACATTTAAACTCAGTTTTTCACAATTCCTGACATTTAATCCTCGTAAAATATAAGGTAACCTGCCTAAATGACACCCGACCCGTAGCACTCACGTCTGTAGCCATGAAGTGCTTTGAAAGGCTGGTCATGGCTCACAACACCATCATCCCAGAAACCCTAGACCCACTCCAATTTGCATACCGCCCCGACAGAATCACAGATGATGCAGTCTCTATTGCACTCCGCACTGCCCTTACCCACCTAGACAGAAGGAACACCTATTTGAGAATGCTATTCATTGACTACAGCTCAGCGTTCAACAGCATAGTGCCCTCAAAGCTCATCAATAAGCTAAGGACCCTGGGACTAAATACTTCCCTCTGCAACTGGATCCTGGACTTCCTGACGGGCCACCCCCAGGTAGTAAGGGTAGGCAACAACACGTCTGCCACGCTGATCCTCAACACTGGGGCCCCTCAGAGGTGTGTGCTTATTCCCCTCCTGTACTCCCTGTTCACCCACAACTGCGTGGACAAACACAACTCGAACACCATTGGGGCGGCAGGTAGCCTAGTGGTTAGAGCATTGGGCCAGTAACCGAAAGGTTGCTGGATCGAATCCCTGAGCTGACAAGGTAAAAATCTGTTGTTCTGCCCCTGAGCAAGGCAGTTAACCCACTGTCCCCGTCCCGAAGACATGGATGTCGATTAAGGCAGCCCCCCACACCTCTCTGATTCAGAGTTGGGTTAAATGCGGAAGACACATTTCAGTTGAATGCATTCAGTTGTAGAACTGGGTATCCCCCCCTTTCCATTAAGTTTACTGACGACAAAACAGTGATCAAAGACAATGATGAGAGAGCCTATGGGAGGAGGTCAGAGACCTGGCAATGTGGTGCCAGGACAACAACCTCTCCCTCAATGTGAGCAAGACAAAGGAGCTGATCGTGGACTACAGGAAAAAGCGGGCTGAACAGGCCCCCATTAACATCGACAGAGGTGTAGTGGAGCGGGTCGTGAGTTAAGTTCCTTGGTTTCCACATCAACTAACTATCATGGTCCAAACGCACCAAGACAGTCGTGAAGAGGGCACGACAACGCCTACTCACCCTCAGGAGACTGAAAAGATTTGGCATGGGTCCCCAGATCCTCAAAGCTCTACAGCTGCACCATCGAGAGCATCCTGACCGGTTGTATCACTGCCTGGTATGGCAACTGCTCGGCATCTGACCGTAAGGCGCTACAGAGGGTAGTGCATACGGCCCAGTACATAACTGGGGCCAAGCTTCCTGCCATCCAGGACCTATATACTAGGCGGTGTCAGAGGAAAGCCTCAAAAAATTGTCAAAGACTCCAGTCACCCAATCAGACTTAAGAAAATCTTGAAACTCCTGTGGCTGCCTCCTTGTGGCTGCCTCCCTGTGGCTGCCTCCCTGTGGCTGCCTCCCTGTGGCTGCCTCCCTGTGGCTGCCTCCCTGTGGCTGCCTCCCTGTGGCTGCCTCCTGTATATGTTTGTGCACGTGCCTCCAAGTGTGTGGGTGATCACATGCGTTTTTCTATTTACACAAAGGATTTCAAAATCAGACTTTTTCTGAGAAGTGATCTAGAGGCTTTCCAGTTATTACTAAATCACATAGGGAAAATCCAGTCAATTCTTCTTAGCAGTAATGGCAAACACTATGGCTCTTTCAAGATTGCACCCTATTCCCAATGTAGTGCACTACTTTTAACCAGAGCACTGGTCAAAAGAAGTGTACTTCATAGGGAAAAGGGCACCATTTAGGACGCAGCCTGTGTGATACCCAGCGAGTTTGAACAAGAGTAACTTGGAAGCTTTATTTAACGCACGTCTCATTCATTTCATTACATTTAATTGCTTTTTTTCTGAAAAGATTACTTTGGCCCCGCTATTTCATTTTCAATCTCTTAATTCAGGCTGGTCTCATTTACTATGGACGTACCATAGTAAATGTCAATCCAGGACACTCAAATGAGAATGATATGTTATGTTTGGTTATAAGAGAGATGGTTACTTAAGGCAAAATCAAAGTATGGTGGTTGGTCAGGCGTAGAACTCAAAGGTCTAGCAACTCAAAGGTTGCAAGTTCAAATCTTATCACAGACAACATTAACAATTTTGGTAATTAGCATCTTTTCAACTACTTACTACTTTGCAAACACTTAGTATGTTAGCTTTCTCTGAAACTAACCTTAATCCCTAACCCCTAGCCTAGCTAACGTTAGCCACGTAGCCAGAATTCGTAACATATCATACATTTAGCAAATTCGTAACATATTGTAAAGTCTTGTGATGGCAGTGGTCTTGGGTTTGAATCCCAGTCGGTCATGCAATGGGATGGTCTGCAGACTGTGTACACTGTACAGCAAACCTCCCTTCCAGTTGAGCAAATGGACATCAAGGATTGTGTGGTTGCGTCTCTAATTGGGGGATAAGGTATTTACGGAAGCACTAATCAACACGGTCATTAAAAGATGCTGAAACCTTGGCAACACTCTCCTACTGAAACAAGGGCCTTTAAAATTGAGCTAGTGACACAGACACTGAAAGGGCTGTGCAGCATCTCTGCACTGCTCTCAGGTCGCTAACAGGACACAGTCCCCTCCTATCACAGGACTATCATTTTGTCACAGAACATCGAGAACATTGCTCTCAAACTGGCAACTGACTGAAAGCTTTTCTTTTCTTCTCTTCTACGATATCATGTTTCCCCACAGGGTTGGACTTTTTTTTTTTCAGGAACCTGAACCGAGGTGAAACACTATTTTTCTGCTGTGTAATGCAGGGGGGTGGGGAAAAAGATGAAAGTCATGCTGAATATGCACTTTAATGGAAGAACAAATTCCTTCCAAATTGGCTGTGAGTGGATGAGGCTCAGTTAGCTCAGCACGGCAAGCCAGGAAGACAGACAGAGAGCGAGAGAGCTAAAGAAAGAGGGAGGGCAGATAATTAAGATCAAAGAGTGGAATGGGGACGGTGTGTAAGACACACAATTTACACAAAGGCCACTGGCCTGCTTATAGTCTATGGGTAAGATAGGATTTCTCTCATATATATCTCTGGAGGGTTCATAAAGGTGGGGTGATTCCCTGGGAAAGTGTTCTACAGTCCGTGCTCCGGCACTAAATCTACATCCCTCTGGAGCATAGCACTACACATCTTAATAACAACACCTAGGTCCAATACCACCCCTCTCTCACTGTCAATGAGCCCTTGGGGAGCATTTCACAGTTCTTCTTCGTACAGCTCAAGCAGTGAGTGAGTGAGTGAGTGAGTGAGTATGTATGTATGTATGTATGTATGTATGTATGTATGTATGTATGTATGTATGTATGTATGTATGTATGTATGTATGTATGTATGTATGTATGTATGTATGTATAGTGGGGGGAAAAAGTATTTGATCCCCTGCTGATTTTGTACGTTTGCCCACTTACAAAGAAATGATCAGTCTATAATTTTAATGGTAGGTTTATTTGAACAGTGAGAGTCAGAATAACAACAAAAAAATCCAGAAAAACGCATGTCAAAAATGTTATAAATTGATTTGCATTTTAATGAGTGAAATAAGTATTTGACCCCTCTGCAAAACATAACTTAGTACTTGGTGGCAAAACCCTTGTTGGCAATCACAGAGGTCAGACGTTTCTTGTAGTTGGCCACCAGGTTTGCACACATCTCAGGAGGGATTTTGTCCCACTCCTCTTTGCAGATATTCTCCAAGTCATTAAGGTTTCGAGGCTGACGTTTGGCAACTCGAACGTTCAGCTCCCTCCACAGATTTTCTATGGGATTAAGGTCTGGAGACTGGCTAGGCCACTCCAGAACCTTAAGGTGCTTCTTCTTGAGCCACTCCTTTGTTGCCTTGGCCATGTGTTTTGGGTCATTGTCATGCTGGAATACCTATCCATGACCCATTTTCAATGCCCTGGCTGAGGGAAGGAGGTTCTCACCCAAGATTTGTCATTGGCAAACTTTAGACGGGCATTTATATGTATTCTTGAGCAGGGGGACCTTGCGGGTGCTGCAGGATTTCAGTCCTTCCCGGCGTAGTGTGTTACCAATTGTTTTCTTGGTGACTATGGTCCCAGCTGCCTTGAGATCATTGACAAGATCCTCCTGTGTAGTTCTGGGCTGATTCCTCACCGTTCTCATGATCATTGCAACCCCACGAGGTGAGATCTTGCATGGAGCCCCAGGCCGAGGGATATTGACAGTTCTTTTGTGTTTCTTCCATTTGCGAATAATCGCACCAAATGTTGTCACCTTCTCACCAAGCTGCTTGGCGATGGTCTTGTAGCCCATTCCAGCCTTGTGTAGGTCTACAGTCTTGTCCCTGACATCCTTGGAGAGCTCTTTGGTCTTGGCCATGGTGGAGAGTTTGGAATCTGATTGATTGATTGCTTCTGTGGACAGGTGTCTTTTTTACAGGTAACAAGCTGCGGTTAGGAGCACTCCCTTTAAGAGTGTGCTCCTAGTCTCAGCTCGTTACCTGTATAAAAGTCACCTGGGAGCCAGAAATCTTTCTGATTGAGACGGGGTCAAATACTTATTTTCCTCATTAAAGTACAAAAAAATAATATATATATATATATATATATATATATATATATATATATATATATATATATATATATATATATATATATATATATATATATATATAAATAAATGCATGAAATGTATGTATTCACTACTGTAAGTCACTCTGGATAAGAGCGTCTGCTAAATGACTAAAATGTAAAATGCAAATCCATTTATAACATTTTTGACATGCGTTTTTCTGGATATTTTTGTTGTTATTCTGTCTCTCACTGTTCAAATAAACCTGCCATTAAAATTATAGACTGATCCTCTCTTTATCAGTGGGCAAACATACAAAATCAGCAGGGGATCAAATACTTTTTTCCCCCACTATATGTGTATGTCACGAGTGTGTGTCTCACGTTTCCCGCAAAACATCTCTGGTCACGGTCATTTAACGTGCAGACCGCAGCTGAACCAAACCCGGGGGCCCGGCCCTGTTCAGAGCAGTGCTAAGAAGAACCATGAGGGTGGTTTCTGTTTCTGAGACAAAAGCATGGCTGAAGGACACCAGGACGGTCATTACTGACACAAAGCATCAGTGAGTGAATCATACCAGGCTGCCAGCCAGGCATACAAACTCCATCCCAACGCATGAATCACAAGCCTTATCCAAGAAACAGACTTGAGTCGTTTCACGCTTATTGAACTGGCTACAGAGACAAAGAGGGAGTCATGGAGTCGGCTAATGGGAAAAGAATACGGTTTCTGCCTTACTAAATTACAACAAGAAGCCCCGGCTCACTCCATATGGCAGTTTCTTCCTGTGCTTAACGGCTGAACGGAGTGGTGTGACAAGTCGTGCACTCTGTCCATGCATCCTGAAGAATTACCATGAACATACAGGCCTATCTTTCATTCAGGCCTCGCTATATTTTACTTTTCCATCCTCGGGAGGCACTGTGAATTTAATCTCTTTTCACAGCTCCTAAAAGCTAGAAGCCTAGCACGCAGTTAACGTACCGCTTCCAAAATAGTGCTTTTTCATTTCGCCTATATCAATTTAGAGAAAGAATGAGAAAAACCTCCTAGCACTTCGGTAAACTTTAAACACCCTGGAAGTAAACATAAAACATTTCACTTTCAAAAACTGGAAATGTTACATCTGTTCATTCACAGACACTAGTCTGCTTCCTCTAGTGGCGGTTCACCAGGTCATGAAACAGTGGCACGTTGAGAGTAATACATCACCATTATGAAGGAGCTGGGTACTGGGCACAAGATAAGATGGGCTGAGCGAGGCTGTCTCTTATCAGAATGGGCAGACTGGTCCTTGGCTGATGAGCCTGCTGAAGGCTGGAGGACTGTAGAACTATTGCTTATCTCACACACACAAACTTACTTATCATACTCTGCTTCCAGATCCAAAGAGCAGAGCTGATCCTGCAGCTTTAATACAGAAGGTTCTGGGCTCCGGTACAGGACGGCTGCAAGGCGGATGGCTCCGGAGAGAGGGCAGACAACTCAAAGCTGTACAGTGCCCATATAACACCCAGCGAGATGCAAGGGCAAATAATGCCAATTGATTGGGTGAGCTTTGAGAGCACTAAGTAATCATTGACTGACTGGCTATGCACAACGACTGATGGATGTAAAATAAAAACAGACAGGACGGCGAGGGGACTGGTTGGCAAATTAGGGTTAATTCCTTGCTCAAGGGCACATTCGATTTTTCACCTTGATGGCTCAAGTATTCGAACTAGCGACCTTTCGGTTACTGGCCCAATGCTCTGACAGCTAGGCTAACTGCTGCCCGTGTGTGTGTGAGAATCAGATCAACGTATCTATTCTACTACAGTACTCTTAAATGGTGGAATGGCCTAAAACCTTAATAAAACATACATAATCCCTGAAATGCATAAACATACATACTTTCATATGATCTGCCTCATGGAAACAGTAAACATAAGCCTGGTTAACGTGTCGCTCCTCTCAGGTGACAGCTGAACGGAAAGAGAGGCATCTGATGGCCGTGACCCCAAAGCGCCTGAGCGCGCACACACCGCACACACCGAGTACTGAGGGAGGTGGAGGGGTGGAGCCAACAGAAACCTAGTGCCTAGAATACAACATGACTATCTTTTATAATCCTTTATTTAACTAGGCAAGTCAGTTAAGAACAAATTCTTATTTACAATGACGGCCTACCCGGCCAAACCCGGCCGACGCTGGGACAATTGTGCTCCACCCTATGGGACACCCAATCACGGCCGGATGTGATACAGCCTGGAATGGAATCAGGAACTGTAGTGACGCCTCTTGTACTGAGAACTGCATCTCAGAGGTGTCACTACAGTTCCTGATTCTGGCCTTAGACCACTGCACCACTCGGGGGCCCCAAAATCTACTGTATCAAGTGAAACTCACTCTCACCTGCACAGCCAGAGAATACCATAGATGTAGATCCATCAGAGATTACCATGTGAGAGAGAGGGTACCGAGACAGGTATGTAGTCCACTTGTCCTGGGAGACTTGTGTTATATAAGGGAAGCTTTCTGAATCTGGTGCGTAGATGTAGCGTTGCTACGTCTGACTCACCTTGCTGCTGTGCCTCCATTTCAAACCGAGGAGCTGTAATTTCAGGGGTGAGGGAGCACTCCGCTGTACTGTGTCTCCTCTCACTCCATGCTCCTAATTTACCCGGCACTCTCACTTCTGGAGGCGGCGCTAACCTTGAGGTTAGAGGCGTGCACGCCTATGGACTCACCTATGGAATATATGAACTGACAGGGACAAATCTGGTGGGATTCTGTGTCCTCTTTCCATATCCCCAATAACTCCTCTTTGCTCTGACAGAAGGTGACGGTATCGTTTTTCTGGACCAGATTGAATCCTCTACTTCTAAATCAATGTCTTTTTCCCACAGGAGGACAGACAGAGCTGAGAAGTCATCCTTTCAGACTCCAGTCGCTGAACCCAGAGTGTGAGGTTGAGTGATGAACATGCTCCTCCCACAAGGAGGTTGTCAGCCTCTATCGCCGTGGACAGATGCCAGTTACAACCTTAAAGCAGAGCCCAACTCCAGAATCAACTTCTCTCATTGAAAACGGCAGCGCAGCAAATCAGACAACACATCACACATTGTTTTATTTGAGAAATGGCACTAAACGCCTTAGCTAGACGTAAAATTGCGCAACTAAAACCTCATGCGCATAAGCATAAAAATTAATTACAGATTTCTTAAATTATCTTACATTCATTCTGACTATTTTGAGAAAGTGTTACCGCATTTGTTACTATGGTGTCTCATGGGGGACAAACATCAGTAACTGCCACATCGAACCACACCCCCAAGAGCTTTTTTTCTTAAAAAGCAACCGGAAAACACATGCGGAATCAATGCGTTCAGTCGCACCTATATCTGTTCTCGGCTGGCCGAGCAAAGTGGTCCCCCGTCAAACAATGCCACCTTCATCTGTTCCACACATCGTGATTCGTGACAGGACAGTCTGAGCTACGGTGTCACCACAGTGTCTCAGGCACGGATGGAATTCCAGCCGAATCAACTTCCTTCTTTCACCGAAGGACTCACTCTGAATGAAAATAGGATTAAATATGTAGGCTGTTAGGCAAGACGTTTGTTGCTCCACAGGTGTTCAGTGCACTTAAAAGGCCACATCCCTTAGCTTTAGTTGACCAAAACAAATGGATGAGTTACCACTGTTGTGTTTTCTAATCCCAGATTGTCCCTTTAACCAGTGAAAATCCCCAAGCACCTCAGTCTCGGCAATTAGGCTTCTCATAGGCAATATGCAATTTCTGTTGATTACTTGAGGTCTCACTCAATACACTATGTCTGAACATGCCAGGACACAGAAAGAAGACTCATGCCAAACACAACCAGACTGACAGCCAGACACAGTGTAAACCAACCAATGAACTATAGCACCATTCAGTGTCAAATCAACTTGAAATATAGCCCAGCGTTATGCTCGGTCATCCTGCATGGTGCTCTATGCCACAGTTCAAATGTCCATAGACATTAATGGAGGACTGATTCAAAATGATGATGAAAGTGAGAAAAGAAGGAAAAATCATCCTTCTGGTAACTCTTCAAAGAAAAATGTAAGTTGGTTGACCATGGCACTTGCAACACCAGCTTCGTGGGTTCGATTCCAGCTGGAGCCACCCATGTGAAAATGTACACACTGATGTAAGTCGCTTGGATAAAAGCGTCTGCTAAATGGCATATATGGCTTGTCATAGCGTTCCACATGAAACTCCTAATTCATCTTCTGGATGGGAGAAGTCTTGTTGTTCATCCACTTGAGTGGTGGTGAGTTCTCTCATAAAAGTAGTGAGAGAGAGAGAGAAAATGGCTGCTTAACCTGGCACTCTGTCTGCTCTCTGAGCCGTAATGGGAAATCTATCAGGTATTAAGTGGAGCCTGTGGAGCATGGCTGAACAGCAAGCACACTTCATGAGTCACTTTGACCCAAGCAGCAAGCATAGGCTGCATCCCAAGTGGCACCCTATTCCATATGTAGTGCACTACTTTTGACCAGGGTCCATAGTGCACTACATAGGGAAGCCTAGCGAATGATGACGATTATAAATACACTGTATATATTTATATTTTAACGCAATCCTGTTTTTTTGTTTTGCATACAGTGCATTCGGAAAGTATTCAGACCCATTGACTTTTTCCACATTTTGTTAAGTTACAGCCTTATTCTAAAATGGATTAAATAAAACATTTTCCTTATCTACACACAATACCCTATAATGCCAAAGCGAAAACAAGTTTAGAATTTTTTGCTTATTTTTTACATAAGTATTCAGACCCTTTGCTATGAGACTCGAAATTGAGCTCAGGTGCATCCTGTTTCCATTGAGATATTTCTACAACTTGATTGGAGTCCACCTGTGGTAAATTCAACTGATTGGACATGATTTGGTAAGGCACACACCAGTCTATGTAAAAAAGGTCCCACAGTTGACAGTGCATTTCAGAGCAAAAACCAAGCCATGAAGTCGAAGGAATTGTCTGTAGAGCTCCGAGACAGGATTCTGTCGAGACACAGATCTGGTGAAGGGTACCAAAATATGTCCATAGAGTTGAAGGTCCCCAAGAACACAATGACCTCCATCAATCTTAAATGGAAGAAGTTTGAAACCACCAAGACTCTTCCTAGAGCTGGCCGCATGACCAAACTGAGCAATCAAGGGAGAAGGGCCTTGGTCAGGGAGTTGCCCAAGAACCCGATGGTCACTCTGACAGAATTCGAGTTCCTCTGTGGAGATGGGAGAACCTTTCAGAAGGACAACCATCTCTGCAGGACTCCACCAATCAGGCCTTTATGGTAGAGTGGCCAGGCGGAAGCCACTCCTCAGTAAAAGGCACATGACAGCTCGCGTGGAGTTTTCCAAAAGGCACGTGAAGGACTCCTGAACATGAGAAACAAGTTTCTCTGGTCTGATGAAACCAAGACTCTTTGGCCTGAATGCCAAGCGTCATTTCTGGAGGAAACCTGGCACCATCCCTACGGTGAAGCATGGTGGTGGCGGCATCATGCTATGGAGATCTTTTTTAGTGGCAGGGACTGGGAGACTAGTCAGGATCGAGGGAAAGATGAACGGAGCAAAGTACAGAGATCCTTGATGAAAACCTGCTCCAAAGTGCTCAGGACCTCAGACTGTGTTCACCTTCCAACAGGACAACAACCCTAAGCACACAGCTAAGACAACGCAGGAGTGGCTTTTTAATTGTCCTTGAGTGGCACAGCCAAAACCCGGACTTGAATCTGATCGAACATCTCTGGAGGGACCTGAAAATAGTTGTGCAGCGAAGCTCCCCATCCAACCTGACAGAGCTTGAGAGGTTCTGCAGAGAAGAATGGGAGAAACTCCCAAAATATAAGTGTGCCAAGCTTGTAGAGTCATACCCAAGAAGACTCAAGGCTGTAATCACTGCCAAAGTATCCTCAAAGTATAGTAAAGTATTTTATTTAATACATTTGCTAAAATTTCTAAAAAAACTATTTTTGCTTTGTCATTATGGGGTATCGTGTGTAGAGTGATGAGGAAAAAATAAAATTTAATCAATTTTAAAATAAGGCTGTAACGTAACAAAATGTGGAAAGTCAAGGGGTCTGAGTACTTTCCGAACGCACTGTATAACCTCACAGACGACGAAACAGAAGAACATGGCATCAGAACACAATATTGCATCAATGAGGGTTTAGACTAGCGCATATGACCGATAGGCTTGATTTTGGACAAAATGTTAGATACTGTTTTTCAACACATAGGCTACCCTCACAGACCACTAAACCGAAGAGCAGAGCACACTCATTAGGAGCACAGTGAAGACGGAGAACATTGCTACAAGCTTACGACAACTGCACTGTGGGTATACTGTAAGCACTGCACAACAGCAGATGAGACTGGGTGATAACTGCACAACATACACCACATGATGAGACTGGGTGATAAACAAGGGAAGAGCAGAGGGTGAGTGAGGTGGATGAAGAGATATACTGTCAGAACAGATGAGGGGAAACAGGAAAAAGGGGAGTAGAGAGAGAGCAAGAGAAGGGCTAAGAGAGAGAGTCAGAGAGGAGAGTGAGAGGGGGGCTGAGAGAGAGGAGAGAGAGAGGGGGCTTAGAGATAGATAGTGTGTGTATGAGAGAGAGAACAATAGAGCGAGAGAAAGACAAAAGCCCTGTGATATACAGTTTCTGTAAGTGGTGGCCCACAGGATGAGAGCAGATCATCTCAGAGTGGTCCCTGCTCCCCGTCTCTCAGAGTGGTCCCTGCTCCCCGTCTCTCAGAGTGGTCCCTGCTCCCCGTCTCTCAGAGTGGTCCCTGCTCCCCGTCTCTCAGAGTGGTCCCTGCTCCCCGTCTCTCAGAGTGGTCCCTGCTCCCCGTCTCTCAGAGTGGTCCCTGCTCCCCGTCTCTCAGAGTGGTCCCTGCTCCCCGTCTCTCAGAGTGGTCCCTGCTCCCCGTCTCTCAGAGTGGTCCCTGCTCCCCGTCTCTCAGAGTGGTCTCTGCTCCCCGTCTCTCAGAGTGGTCTCTGCTCCCCGTCTCTCAGAGTGGGACCTCCTCCCCGTCTCTCAGAGTGGGACCTGCTCCCCGTCTCTCAGAGTGGTCTGCCAAAATACAGAATCTGATTCTGAATTTCCTGTCTTGTCTCAGTGGCTATTGGGGGAAGCATGGGAGGTCCTCCTTATTGAATTCATTGTATTGAAATCTCTGTAAATATCTTAATATCATCAAGTACATAAGATTGAATATGATAATATGGTTATAAACAAATCATATTCACGTGAACATAAAAATCTCCCCCATCAACAAAATCCACAGCAGTAAATTAAATGATCAGGATTATGATGTTTTCATTGACTTGGAAGTGGACCAATTGATTTATCTAGGCCAGGCTTGTGTAAACAGATGTCGTCATCATTGGGGGAAAAGGATTCCATGAGTTCTGCTTCTGTGTTCTCTTATTCCATCAGTTCTTCTGCGTTCTCTTATTCCATCAGAGATCTTCTGCATTCTCTTATTCCATCAGATCTTCTGCATTCTCTTATTCCATCAGAGATCTTCTGCATTCTCTTATTCCATCAGAGATCTTCTGCATTCTCTTATTCCATCAGAGATCTTCTGCGTTCTCTTATTCCATCAGAGATCTTCTGCGTTCTCTTATTCCATCAGAGATCTTCTGCGTTCTCTTATTCCATCAGAGATCTTCTGCATTCTCTTATTCCATCAGAGATCTTCTGCATTCTCTTATTCCATCAGAGATCTTCTGCATTCTCTTATTCCATCAGAGATCTTCTGCATTCTCTTATTCCATCAGAGATCTTCTGCATTCTCTTATTCCATCAGAGATCTTCTGCGTTCTCTTATTCCATCAGAGATCTTCTGCATTCTCTTATTCCATCAGAGATCTTCTGCATTCTCTTATTCCATCAGAGATCTTCTGCATTCTCTTATTCCATCAGAGATCTTCTGCATTCTCTTATTCCATCAGTTCTTCTGCGTTCTCTTATTCCATCAGAGATCTTCTGCATTCTCTTATTCCATCAGAGATCTTCTGCATTCTTAGCATCAAGGTCATACAAGTCAAAGGTTTCAAGCCAGGGTTTTCTAGAAGAGGTTAGTAAATACAGGGGGAAAGCCCTGCTGCAAAACTAGTCATTTATTGATAAGCAGGTACTTATATAGCTAGCTTTACATTCATATTTAATGTGGTGTATAAATTATGGAGCAGAGTTTGACTTGTGCCTACGAATGCAGATGATGCACCTCAAGTGTTATACGTCTCATATGTGGGTGTTTGTGTGTGTGTGTTTGTATATGTGCTCGTGTGAATGTGTGGCAATGACTCACAATCAAGTACATTGACCATTTCAGAGGCATATTTCCTTTAAAAGGCCGAAGAGGAAAAACACAATTGTTTTTGTATACATTGTCCACTCTCTAAAATAGTGGTAGGCAATTAGTGCCTTCCCATCTTTGCTCCCAGTCCCAAGTAATGATGATCGTGATACATTAGCATACCCCCCTACCTACTGGTTACCCTGCTTCCACTGTAGAGGAGACAGCAGAAACCGTTTACAGAAACACATTATGTGTCCGAAATGGCACCGTGTTCGCTATTTAGTGCACTACTTTCAACCAGAGCCCATTGGCGTCTGGTCAAATCTAGTGCACTTAATAGGGAATCGGGTGCCATTTGGGACGTGGACACCAGCATTTCCTCTCCCAATTTTCAAGCTTTGGAGTATGCGAGCAGAAGAAAACCTAGTGGTCTGACAGTTAGACAACCAGTCCGTTACCAACACCCTAGTGGTCTGACAGTTAGACAACCAGTCCGTCACCAACACCCTAGTGGTCTGACAGTTAGACAACCAGTCCGTCACCAACACCCTAGTGGTCTGACAGTTAGACAACCAGTCCGTCACCAACACCCTAGTGGTCTGATAGTTAGACAACCAGTCCGTCACCAACACCCTAGTGGTCTGACAGTTAGACAACCAGTCCATCACCAACACCCTAGTGGTCTGACAGTTAGACAACCAGTCCGTCACCAACACCCTAGTGGTCTGACAGTTAGACAACCAGTCCGTCACCAACACCCTAGTGGTCTAGAGCCTTGAAGTCACAATCACACTTGTCTTTTCTTACTAGCTCTGACTTTACTGATAGCTGCTTTATTGATGAAAAATGTACTTACTATGACATGTGGTTGTCCCACATAGCTATCTTAAGATGAATGCAATAACTAAGTAACTCTCAGTAGGAGTGTCTGCTAAATGAAAAACAATTAAAAAATGTCCTAAGTCAGTAGAACACAATAAAACACAGACGTTGACAGAGAATACATTATATCAAAGAGACAAGAGCTCCATCCCACACACTTATACACCGTATGTATATACTGTAACACACTGCCTCTGTCTTTTACTTCAGACAGGGCCAGTACTTCATAAGACCAGGGCTCTCCAACCCTGTTCCTGGAGAGCTACCGTCCTATAGGTCTTCACTACAACCCTGTTCCTGGAGCGCTATTGTCCTGTAGGTCTTCGCTCCAACCCTGTTCCTGGAGAGCTATTGTCCTGTAGGTCTTCGCTCCAACCCTGTTCCTGGAGAGCTATTGTCCTGTAGGTCTTTGCTCCAACCCCGTTCCTGGAGAGCTATTGTCCTGTAGGTCTTCGCTCCAACCCCGTTCCTGGAGAGCTATTGTCCTGTAGGTCTTCGCTCCAACCCTGTTCCTGGAGAGCTACCGTCCTGTAGGTCTTCACTCCAACCCTGTTCCTGGAGAGGTACCGTCCTGTAGGTCTTCGCTCCAACCCTGTTCCTGGAGAGCTACCGTCCTGTAGGTTGTCACTCTGGCTCGTTCTTTCCCGCCCAGATGAGCTATTATTTTAGAGGGAGATGGCAGTTGTTTAACCTGGCTAGGAAACCCAACCTGGAGAGCCAAACAGTGCAGCCAAACAGCAGGACACATAACATCTAGGTGTAAGGTCTCAATATAGCCTCTGTTGGCATTATGGAGAGGAGGAATTCAGCAGTTTGGGGCAGTCCAAGTGTGTCAAATGACTGCAACAGTTTGCTGAAATATGCCTAAAATGAATGCAGCGTTCATTTCAGATACACTTTCAGATATTTCACAGAGAAATGGATTTTCAAGGTTCCTGGGGCACATGTTCAAGCCAAGGCCTACCTCTGATTGAATAACTACATTATTCAAAAGGACATGGTCTCCTGTTGGAGATGAGGGGAAATAAGATAATTCTTGGCAAAATATTTTCCCTCAGAGTTGAAAAATGTAAATCTGCCTAAATCGGTTCTATGCAGCTGGTGAGATCATGCATCCCAGAAAACTGTCCTGAATTTACATAGGGTGAAACAAGAGGCCCAGGTTAACTATTTATTGACTAGCCTGAGCCCAAACTCTGATTATTCCCTTCCTCGGTTACCTTTTGAAGAGAAAACAAGATATGAAAGACTCCCTCCCCTGCCTGATGAGGCTTTACTGTACCTCTCCATTTATCCCAGAGAGAAGGATCCTTTGGTGGCGAACGAGCGGAACAGACAATTGATGGAAACCAACCTGCCCTCCCTCTCGGCCGAGATCACGCACACACACACACACACACACACACACACACTAGGCCCATCGCTGAGTGTAAATCAATCCAGATTAGGTAAATCTACCTAGGAACCATTATCACACAGGGTTTTGTTGGGACCCTAATGTGAGAGGAGAGCAATCACTGTAATTAGCAGCTCTGCGTCTTGTCATCATCATTATCTTAGAGTCATCTGACTGTTGCCTCACAACAATGGCTCGGATAAGAAACTGCCTGTTTAAACTCCTGCTGTGTTTTGGCCCCAGAAATGTTCCTCTAGGAATATTGCTCGAGCTGTTACTGAGGTTCACTGTAACGGCTGACAGAATTGAACCAGGGGCCGTATGTACCAAGGGTTTCAAAGTAGGAGTGCTGATGTAGGATCAGTTTTGTCTTTTAGATCACAATGAGATTACATGGACAGGGGAACCTGATCCTAGATCAGCACTCTGAGACGCTTGATACATTAGGCCCCAGAAGAAGAGCTAGGTCACAGTGACCAGATGTAGTGGATGTGAGTTAGCTAACTTTGCCTGGGACCAATACATGTCTTTGTTTTACATCACCACACTGGAGCATTAGCAAGACAGGAACCCAGCCCTGGTATGAGGAACCATCCTGTTCAGGAGAATAATTTCCATAAAGGATTTACTAGCATAGATATTCTGCATCCAAAGACAGTGCCCAGATCAGTTGGTTACTAATGCTAAACCACACTGGGACCCTAAAGGGGTCTTATCCTCTGGTGATATCACCCCTTCCCCTAATGTTGTTTTTTCACCCATAGCTATGTCTAATGCCTTGGTAATTACAACGCTTACAGGAGGATAATCCCAAATCAGGCACAGAAATTCCTTCAGTCTTCATTACCAGTAATTACAAATAATGAACAAATAATACAGAGCTGGGGAACAGTGTGTGAAAGTGGCTTAACTCGCTGTGTGACAGCTTCCCACAGTGCTAACAGGGGCTAATGACCACGGCCCTCAGTCGAGGTATTCGACCTAACGCTGCACGGCTACAGTCAAAACCTACATTCATTCAGATAGTAATCTAATAAAAAGGTCTGTGACTGCTGAATGGAAGGCAAAGTAAAGGGGAAAACACTGTTTTCGGTCAGAGAGAGAGACACCATTGAGGTGAAATCAAATAAAAGCTCAATTGTCACATGAGAGAGTTAGTCGAGACTATCACCAGGGGGTAGGCATGACAGCCAACTGATTTACGCTCGTGAGGGAGTGAGCTGTGGCAGGGATTTTGCCTGAGTCACAATCACTCAAATTCAAACTAATAGATGGAAGATAATGTCAGGTGTGATAAAAAGTCAACACGACTACATGTTCTATCGTGAGGGCAAGAAAAAGCCCTCGCGTTTTTTCCCCGGAGACTGCGGTGTGGTCAGTGACATACATATATCACGAGGGCTTTTTCTTGCCCTCACGATAAAACACACACACACACACACACACACACACACACACACATATCTTTTTTTTTAAATACAAAGTAAATGATTGCCTCAATAAATCACTTTAAAAAGGGATATGCCAAACATAAAAAAGCAGAAGCTTGGGGCTAGTTGAATGATTGATTGATAAAGTTGGAGCCCATGGGGGTATATTTACATTTGACATTTCAGGTATAAGAGTGAATCTGCAGGACAGAGTTGAGCTGGACGGCTGAGCGGGACGGCTGAGCGGGATCTGCCTTCCCATAGGATCTCTAACAGATCAGAGGCGGCAGAACGGATTGCTCGGGTTGGGGTGTAGGGTTTGCAGTATCTCATGCAGACTGGAGAGGCCTGTGTGTATCCAGGTCTCGCACTATGAGACTCTGCCCTTTGACCTCACTGGAGACACCCCTCCTGTCACCGCACACATACTACTCACCACAAGCACATACACACTTTCGGTGGAGGGTGGAATGCTGGCCCGTTGCCCTTTGTCTAGACTAGAGGTCGACCGATTAATCGGAATGGCAGATTAATTAGGGCCGATTTCAAGTTTTCATAACAAATCGGTAAATTTTTTTTTTTTTTTTTTACACCTTTATTTAACTAGGCAAGTCAGTTAAGAACACATTCTTATTTTCAATGACGGCCTAGGAACGGTGGGTTAACTGCCTTGTTCAGGGGCAGAATGACAGATTTTTACCTTGTCAGCTCGGGGATTCAATCTTGCAACCTTACGGTTAACTAGTCCAACGCTCTAACCACCTGCTTTACATTGCACTCCACGAGGAGTCTGCCTGTTACGCGAATGCAGTAAGAAGCCAAGGTAAGTTGCTAGCTAGCATTAAACTTATCTTCTAAAAAACAATCAATCAATCATAATCACTAGTTAACTACACATGGTTGATGATATTACTAGTTTATCTAGCCTGTCCTGCGTTGCATATAATCGATGCAGTGCGCATTCGCGAAAAAGGACTGTCATTGCTCCAACGTACCTAATCATAAACAACAATGTGTTTCTTAAAATCAATACACAAGTATATATTTTTTAAACCTGCATATTTAGCTAAAAGAAATCCAGGTTAGCAGGCAATATTAACCAGGTGAAATTGTGTCACTTCTCTTGCGTTCATTGCACGCAGAGTCAGGGTATATGCAACAGTTTGGGCCGCCTGGCTCGTTGCAAACTAATTTGCCAGAATTTTACGTAATTATGACATAACATTGAAGGTTGTGCAGTGTAACAGGAATATTTAGACTTAAGGATGCCACCCGTTAGATAAAATACGGAACTGTATTTCACTGAAAGAAAAAACGTTTTGTTTTCGAGATGATAGTTTCCGGATTCGACCATATTAATGACCTAAGGCTCGTATTTCTGTGTGTTATTATATTATAATTAAGTCTATGATTTGATAGAGCAGTCTGACTGAGCGGTGGTAGGCACCAGCAGGCTCGTAAGCATTCATTCAAACAGCACTTTCGTGCGTTTTGCCAGCAGCTCTTCACAGTGCTTCAAGCATTGCGCTGTTTATGACTTCAAGCCTATCAACTCCCAAGATTAGGCTGGTGTAACCGATGTGAAATGGCTAGCTAGTTAGCGGGTGCGCGCTAATAGCGTTTCAAACGTCACTCGCTCTGAGACTTGGAGTAGTTGTTTCCTTTGCTCTGCATGGGTAACGCTGCTTCGAGGGTGGCTGTTGTCGATGTGTTCCTGGTTCGAGCCCAGGTAGGAGCGAGGAGAGGGACGGAAGCTATACTGTTACACTGGCAATACTAAAGTGCCTATAAGAACATCCAATAGTCAAAGGTATATGAAATACAAATCGTATAGAGAGAAATAGTCCTATAATTCCTATAATAACGACAACCTAAAACTTCTTACCTGGCAATATTGAAGACTCATGTTAAAAGGAACCACCAGCTTTCATATGTTCTCATGTTCTGAGCAAGGAACTTAAACGTTAGCTTTCTTACATGGCACATATTGCACTTTTACTTTCTTCTCCAACACTTTGTTTTTGCATTATTTAAACATGTTTCATTATTTATTTGAGGCTAAATTGATTTTATTGATGTATTATATTAAGTTAAAATAAGTGTTCATTCAGTATTGTTGTAACTGTCATTTGTAACTGTATTACAAATAAATAAATAAATAAATAAATAATATATATATATATATATTTTTTTTAATAAATCGGCCATTAGTTGGTATCGGCTTTTTTTGGTCCTCCAATAACTGGTATCGGTGTTGAAAAATCATAATAGGTCGACCTCTAGTCTGGACAAAGGAATGTGTCCTTTCACACACACACACACACACACACACACACACACACACACACACACACACACACACACCTGTTTTCACTACATGACAAACAACCATGTTCTTTCGTTTTTAAAGTACACATATTTCCTTCAAGCCACAGTTATCAGAAGTCAATCTGTAACCCAAGCCTGTCACTAAATCCACTATATGTACAGAAACCAAACCAACCCCATATTTCTGAAGTCGGGATACAGTCCCATATCCTGTGTATATTATTCAAACCAGTCTACACTCCAAGACATTGTTACAGTTAAACCTCTCTATCTACCACAGTATATCACTCACACTACGCTACATATGAAGCCATTTCGATAACGGACGTGATCTTTCCTCTTGGAACCAGACCGTTTACATATAGTGAGTGGCCAGTGGTAGGGCTAACGGTAACTTATTAAAAGGAGACTTTCACACAGCGATGGAACTTCCTTATTGTCACTCTCACTGACCACGGCCTGTCCCCCCACCCAGAAGCACACACAGTCTATCTCCCGGCATGTCCCCTCCCCCAAGACGCTGATGCCCTGCTGAGATTGTTGTGTTTCTTCCTTGCTTTCCCCCCTATTTTGCTGTAAAAAAAAAAAAAAAGTGAGTCGAAGAAGGTTGAGAATGCTATCTTGTCATAACCTCCAACCAACCTGGATACGCTATCGATTTTGATGGAGTAGCGCCCTTAAAAACATTCTAGAGCAAGAGAGACTTGGATTCCCTATAACGCACAGTCCATTCCCAAGGCTAATGTTTTAGCGGCTAGCCTCATCTCTGCTTATCTATAGTCACTGAGGGCTAGGCTAATCCACGGGGTCCAGACCAGGGACATGATTGATGGAACTAATTACCCTGAGAAGCTGCTCTTTGAACCCAACTCTGCAGGAAGGAAGCATTGACACCAGGTTCTAGAATCTACACACGGGGACAATCAAAGGAGAATTCACATTGGTGTCTTCTCTTCTTTGGACTGCTGGCTTTAACGTGAGCTCTGTTTGCACTGTTTTTTACCTTTGAGGTCGGACGCTTTTTGTGTTAGCTAAAATTAAAGTGAGAAAAGTTACTTTAAAAGCGACAGTGTAGCCAAAACTCAAACAAATATGCCCGGCTCATCAATCTCATTACTGTCATACGACAATAATTTCCAATGAAAACTCATTAGCATTGAACGTTGATCTTTTGTTTGGCGAGGACCTTCTCATCTATCAAAATGACAGATCTGTCCCTTTCCTATTAAAATGAGGTCTGTGTAAAGTAAACCCTTTTCTGACTGGCCACATGACAACCACATTGCACAAAGTTTGACGTTTATTGGGGTAAGTCATGTCCTTGAGGCAGAACAAAGCGATTTCCGCAAGATGGGCCACCTGCAAAGTCAATTGTCCATATTGTAAAAATGAATTTATGGTTAGGCATTAGGGTCAGCAGTGTAGTTAGGGTTAAGGTTTGGTTTAAAATCTGATATTATCACTTTCTGGCTGTGCCAGCTAGCTGCCTCCAGAACAAAATTCATGACGAGTGGCGCAGTGGTCTAAGGCACGGCATCTCAGTGCTAGAGGCGTCACTACAGACCCTGGTTCGATTCCAAGCTGTATCACAACCGGACATGGTGATTGGGAGTCTCATAGGGTGGCGCACAATATTGGCCCAGCTTCGTCCGGGTTAGGGGACGTTTGGCCGGGGTAGCTCGTCATTGTAAATAACAATTTGTTCTTAACGGACTTGCCTAGTTAAATAAAAAAGAAATAAAACCTGCATATTACACACACAGAGAGAATACCCCCAGCTCCTCATTGGTTCGATGTAGACTACTCAATCCCAGTGAGAGGGATGTTGAATGTGGCTGGGTGCAATGGCACCCTATTCCCTATATAGTGTACTACTTTGGACCAGGGCCCATGTCTCTGGGGAAAAAAATAGTGCACTATATAGGGAATAGGGTGCCAATTGGGACTTCTTTACAGACTGTTCCAGGCCAGCTCTGTTCTTTAAAGTGCAGAGATGGGTGGGTATTATCACATCTCAGTTTATACCTTCGACTCACAGAGAGTAGAAGAAGTAGGAGCTGGGTCATTGTGGAGACGACAGGTTGGTTTTACCTCAGTTACCTGTAGCCTGGGGGCTTTCAATAGCCTGTATAATTAATGAGCCTGTGAGTCTGGGACACTGGGTTCTCAGGAGAGAGAGAGAGAGATAACTAAAACACCCTAACAAAGAGTTCTGACGTCACACGGGTATCAAGTGACACTCACCAGCACCCTGCAAATCACAGGAACAGCTGCCAACTCCACCGGCCTGGACGGAGACGGTCTCTTGACCCATCCATACCTATGGTGCCATTCAGCCTGACAAGCAACCCCCGCAGCAGATCCCACACCTGGTTCAGCCAGGGGTCATTTCCTACCTTGGGTGGGGTGGCAGAGGGCTGTGAACACCTGCCAGAGGAAATCATATCTCAAAAACTTTGGGGCGGAAACTCAACACAGCAAACCTTGAATGTACCTGTAACACACAAGGGGGAAAAGGAGGCACCAACTTTCTTTGGCACTTTCCAATATCAGGCATAGCTCCAGTGTTTGGCCAAAATGTTTTGCGTTTAGCGTTTCCACCTATGAGGCCTGGCCCCCAAAAAATCCCAAATGTTCCTGTCCTGGCTGTCCTGCTTCTTAAAGGTCATGACTGTCTTGCTTCTTAAAGGTCCTGGCTTTGTTCTGTTATGACAACTTTCAGGTCTTTAAAGAACTCATTATCGGGGGGGGGGGGGCTTTCAAAGCTGCTCACATGGAGGCAATTAACACAGAACTAATAGTTTGATGTGATTCTCCCTCTGTGGTCCAGTCAGCTAAGACTGAGATGAATGGGCCCATTATAGAAGAGTAATATGAGACTGATACATGCCATCCATCGCTGGCTGTTTGTTTGCTGTTGTCCAGGCAGCAGAACTGATAGTTTATTCCTCTCTACACTTCACAGGCTGGCAAAGTGTGTGTGTGTGTTTGTGTAATTACTGTAAGCGGTGGGTATTTGTCACAAGCCCTTTACATTCCATACTGGGAGCAACTGCTGCATAGCACTGACTATCTGCATGTCTGACTCCAACCCAACCACCAAACAACAGTGTGGTAGGCCAACACAAATGAAGAATCTGCTTGCATGGAGTGAACCGTCTTATCATGAGAGACAGAGAGAGAGAGACAGACAGAGAGAGAACTGCAACTCACTGCTACTCAATACTGTAGTTAACCAAAGCCCAGAGAGCAGAAGCAACACCAGTGAGACAGTGGATGTTTTGTATTCTCTTTCCAAATAAAAGGGCTACTCTTTCTTCCCTATGCTGGATCTAAAGCTGGGGGGTGGTCAGTTACAGTGAGACAGGGGGATCAACCCAACACCACCACCAGTGATAGAGATCACTCTTTCTTCCCTATGCTGGATCTAAAGCTGGGGGGTGGTCAGTTACAGTGAGACAGGGGGATCAACCCAACACCACCACCAGTGATAGAGATCACTCTTTCTTCCCTATGCTGGATCTAAAGCTGGGGGGTGGTCAGTTACAGTGAGACAGGGGGATCAACCCAACACCACCACCAGTGATAGAGATCACTCTTTCTTCCCTATGCTGGATCTAAAGCTGGGGGGTGGTCAGTTACAGTGAGACAGGGGGATCAACCCAACACCACCACCAGTGATAGAGATCACTCTTTCTTCCCTATGCTGGATCTAAAGCTGGGGGGGTGGTCAGTTACAGTGAGACAGGGGGATCAACCCAACACCACCACCAGTGATAGAGATCACTTCCTGCCCCCAGCACGGTGACAGATATCATGTCATGGCATAAACACGGCCTGCTGGAAGCGGGCCAAGACCTGATCCTGGTGAAGGAAGCCAGAGCAGAGCAGCCCTGGTCAGACCTGGGAGGGACAGGGGACCTCCCCTCAAGTCAGATCCCGAAAAGCATCTTAAGAGACTCAAGAGTAGGAGTGCTGATCAGGTTCTCCCTGTCCATATGATTGGGTACCAGATCTAAAAAGGGAAAACTGATCCTAGGTCAGTACTCCTACCCAGGCCCCCAGGCTGGGGTCTCCTCTCCCAGGCTGGGGTCTCCTCTCCCAGGCTGGTCTGAGGCAGCAGGCAGGCAGTTAGCTCCACTACAGATAATGAGTCTGGCTATCAGCCACCAGTCACTGGCCGACAGATAACCACCAGTGAGGGTGAGAGACACTCCACTTACCTCCCCATTATCTCAGGTGAGAGATCCCTTCTGGCTAATGACTAAAACCAATGAGGAGGAGAAGGAGGGTAAAATGGCACCCCGCACACAGCATGGATGGGCTGCCCTCCACAACACCATTCCTGGGGAAGCACTGGACTCTCATCATGCAGTATATTATTACATCTTATTACACCTTTATTTAACTAGGCAAGTCAGTTAAGAACAAATTGTTATTTACAATGACGGCCTACCCGGCCAAACCCGGACGACGCTGGGACAATTGTGCGCCGCCCTACGGGACTCCCAATCACGGCCAGATGTGATACAGCCTGGAATCGAACCAGAGACGCATCTTGCACACAGATGCAGTGCCCACTCGGGAGCCCAAGAAGTCAACTGATGAATATCTGGGAGTGGTAATGACTCCCTTAATAGCCAGAGTGGGAAGAGAGGGAAGAGTGATAGAGGGAGGAGAGAGAGAAAGAAGAGTGATAGAGGGAGGAGAGAGGGGACTGTGGTTATAGCAACTGGGGAGAGGGGAGGAAATTGCAGAGAAAAGCTTTCTCTGGCTTTGGTTCTCTCATACTAGGCTTCTGTGTGAGGCCAACCAACAGACGAAGGCCTGAACTCACATAGCCAGCCTGAAGTCAACTGTGAAATAATTAATCAGATATTGTATTAGCCACCCTTGTTTCACTAAAGCTAAACAAACGTCATGCTGAGGGAATGCAACCGCTTACCATACACAAGCGCGCACGACCACACAAACACACTCCACACAAACACACTCCACACAAACACACCTTTGTCTCTGAGGAGGTATATCGTATGGTAATCCTTTGTGGTTTGCCTTAAAGAATTTTTCAAAACACGTTTTTCGTGACAATGCAGCTCTGTAGCATTTGAGCTCTTTATTCTGAGATGTTGGGCGAGTTATTTGACAAAGTAGATAAAAAAAGTGGCAAGTAGCCTAGTGGTTAAAGTGTTGGGCTAGTCACCGAAAGGTCGCTGGTTGAAATACCCAATACTGCAAAGTGAAAAATCTGTCGATGAGCACACATTTCACTGCACCTATCCGGTGTATGTGATAATAAAACATTTAAATCTATCATTTTTTAAAACTGATATCACTGAAGCCTGCCACTGAGGTATTGTTTAGGTAATACATCTTAAATGTTATTCCAGATCGTAAATAAACAAAAGAAAAGCTAAATTTCTTCTCAAACCTTTTGAACCCATTTTGTATCTCCATTAGTTCCTGACAAGGCAGCAGCTACTCTTCCTGGAGTCCAGCATCATTAAGGCAGATATATACAATAAAGAAATATTACATGACATTACGTTTCATTGTAAATAAGTATTTGCTATTATCTGACTTGCCTAGTTAAATAAAAAAAAGATTTAAAAAATAACACTTTTCACAACACATTAAGTGTGTGCCCTCAGGCCACTAATCTACTATCACATATCTACAGTTCAAAATCCATATGTACGTGCGTGTGTTAGTGATGCACGGGTTGACGCAAGGAGGACAGGTTTAGGGTCATTAAATATTGCGTGGCTGAAGGGCGGGTGGGTTGCAGGCGGGTGGAATAAAGAGAAACAACACCTCAAAAAAAATGTTGAATTATTGTGCAATTTATATAGGCTACAATGAGGTTTTTCTTCTGCCATTACTGCATAAACTTGAACTTTAGGACTTAACTGCATGCACCAAATAGCCAACATTGTCCTCATCAGGGAGGGTAATTAGAAAATGTGGGTTTTTGCTAATGGAATTACAAAGCACAAAGCAATATTTCTTCAACTTATAGAACTTATTTAACTCCAAAATGAAATATAAGTATTGATATTAGTTGGCAGGGGTCATTACATCAACATTAGTGTTTGATGTATTTCTGATAGCTTTTAAGACTTTTTCTGGGTAGATGTTTTCTAAAGACCCCTTTTCCATCTGTTTATCCAGAAATCACAAAGCCTTTACTTATGCCTAATTTTTAAGATGGAAAATGGTTGAAAAATATATCTATGCCTTCATTTCCCACAAATATAGACTCTTAGCTTTCATCTGACACCCAATTTGATATGCTCCCATGAACTTCTCATGGCAGTGCTAATGGGTCCTTTTCCATGGAAATGCCCCAAGGCTTTGGGTATCACAGGCATTTAAAATGTTCCCAGATGAGATCAAAGACTCAGGTGTAATTATAATTTTGTGTAATTTTTTCCCTTTCTTCCCACAAGACCCATACCACCACCACCATCACCCATATATACAGTTAACACAAAGACCACCATGTTATGTCTATACTGTATCACAGAAACTTTTGTTAAACCAAACGCACACCTCAATTATATTGCCAAAAACCAGAACTATTATTTGACAAATCATGACTTCAAAACAGTAATCGGATGTGAAAAGGAAGCAGAAAAGCTAGATTTAAAAAAATCCCTAATTACCCGCCAGCCTACTGTGTGGACCACATCACAGGTAAGGCTCTACAAAGGGCTGGTTGAGACTCATTCACTTTGCATTCCCTGTGCCGTGTGTATGATGACGGGTGAATTCTGCCCCACTATCAGAGATAGGCTATTCATCACCGTGCATTCAATATGCCATTGGAATTTTTTTTTAAAAAGGGTCGCCTTCAAAACAAAGACAAAATGCACCATTGCACAGATATGAGAGAGAACTGTTGAAAGACAAATAAAAGGTTTTCTTAGTGTTGACCAGGTCCCGAGAGGGGCCACAGTGATGGAGGATGCAGACAGACAGGTTGTTGTCGTGTGTGTGCATGCATGATGCAGGACCATAGAGATACAACATTATAGCCATAGAGAAACAATACAGCAGTGTTCTATATTATTTTGTTCTGACAATGTATAAAAGTGTTCTATTTCATTCTGTGGTTATAGTCGTGTGCGGTCGTGAGTAGGTCCATGATTACGTCTCCCTCCCAGCTACTAACAAGCCCTCTGATGACATGCTGGTGGGAGTGGAGCTGATAACAGAACAGAGGCAGTGAGAAGTTCAGCGTCACAACCTACAGACAGGGTGGAACAATAACCTTCCCAGGACATTTCTCAGTGATACTGGCCTTTCATTTCCTCACAGATAATCATCCCCCCTCCTCCCTCCTCACAAAGGAGAGACAATGCAACGTAGCTGGACCTCCCCATCTACTTCTGGCCTCCACACAACACAAGCCTCTCACTGCAGGGAAACAAGTGTATCAACTATACTCACTGGCAGCCTAGAGACATGATTATCCCCGATGGCATCATCATCATCATCATCATCAACAACAACAACCGCAACAAGCAAACATTGATCTATATGGAAAAAACATTTAACAGAGAATTTCTGTGTTGCAAATGGTTGCTATGGGGATTCTTACACAGGATTTTTTTTTAAAGAGATTATTGTGCAAACATTTTGTCCTTGACGCTTTGTTACATCTAAAAACAGCAAGATTGTGAATGTCATTATAGCGCGCTCACACACAATCATCCATCCTCACAACCGGAGAGAACTTCAAACAGACATGATTACGTTCAGTGGCTGTGCAATGTGCATTAACAACAATAACTCTGCTAGTTTTTGAAATGAGTTGTTATGAAAAAGTTAAGCTAGAGAAGTCCTTGAATCTTATAGCATTCCTTGAGAAAGGCAGAACCATTGATTGACTGGTCATTTTATCAATAAACTACGAGGTCCAGAGCCTGCTGGTTCTGTTATACCTGACAATTAATTACACACACCTGGTGTCCCAGGTCTAAATCAGTCCTTGATTAGAAGGGAACAACAACAAAAAATGCAGTAGAACTGGCTTTGAGGTCCAGAGTTGAATTTGAGGGAACTAAAGCATGTACATTGCGATTTCTTAGGCATGCAAAACCTGCTTCTTCACTTCAGGTACATGAAATCAACCCGTGCTAAATTAATACATTGGAATGACAGATTGGTCCGATATCATGCCGCTCTCCTCTTTAGACAAGGAGTATCCACAGGGACAACTCTCGTGGCCTTATCTTTCAAAATGAGCCAGTGCCAATGGATGGAGGACCCAGGCTTTGACACCCCTTTCAGGGGGAAGGGCCCTGGCCAGAGACCCTTCACCACTGTAATGTCTGGGGCTCTGCAAAAGCGTCCGCATGCCTCCCAGCCAAAACAATTAGTGCATATATTATGACAACATTTTGTGACGTTTTTGTTCATTTTGGTCATTGGCATGTTTTTTTTTTTAGTTGTTCATGAACACTACATTTTTTAGAGGCAAGTCGAGTCTACGCCCCTTCGTCAGTGATTGCTCAACAAAAGGGATTATTCAATGAAGTGTTTGTTTTCATTCAACAAGAGATTTCATGCTAATTTTTCACTTGAGAAATATTGCACCAAACATCTTAGATGTAAAATTGCATGACCAAGACCTCCTCTGCAAAAACATACAAATGAATTTCAGATTTCTTGAGTTAGATTAATTCAGATTTTTTTGAGGAAGTGTATACTCATACCATAATTACAATGTGCAGTGATACTAGAGTGATAGAGGTAGATATGTATAGGGGTAACGTGACTAGGCATCAGGATATGATAAACAGAGTAGCAGCAGCGTATGTGATGATTGTATGTGAATGTGTGTAGAGTCAGTATAAATGTGTGTGCATGTTGTGTGTGTGTTGGAGTGTGAGTGGGCGTGAGTGAGTACCAGTGCCCCCTGTATATCGCCTCGTTATTGTTATTTTTATTGTCTAACTTTTCTTTATTTTTTTACTTTATTTAGTAAATATTTTCTTAACTGCATTTTTGGTAAAGGGATTGTAAATAAGCACTTCACGGTAAGATATACCTGTTGTATTTGGCACGTGACAAATAAAACTTGATTTGAGTCTTGAGTGTGCATAGAGAGTACAAAAATAAACAAGGGTCAACTCAGATAACCTTTCTGTTGGCTGTTCAGCAGTCTAATGGCTTGGGGATAGAAGCTGTTTAGGAGCCTGTTGGCTATTCAGCAGTCTAATGGCTTGGGGATAGAAGCTGTTTAGGAGCCTGTTGGCTGTTCAGGAGTCTAATGGCTTGGGGATAGAAGCTGTTTAGGAGCCTGTTGGCTATTCAGCAGTCTAATGGCTTGGGGATAGAAGCTGTTTAGGAGCCTGTTGGCTATTCAGCAGTCTAATGGCTTGGGGATAGAAGCTGTTTAGGAGCCTGTTGGCTCCGGTACTGCTTGCCATGTGAAAGCAGAGAGAAATGTCTATGGCTTGAGTGACTGGAGTCTAACGATTTTCCAGGCCTTCCAGTTCAGCCCCAGCGATGGCCTGGGCTGTCCGCACTACCCTTTGTACCCTTGCCATACGATCGCAGGTGTTTCTGTTGCCATACCAAGCCGTGATGAAGCCAGTCAAGATGCTCTCAATGGTGTGGCTGTACAACGTTGAGGATTTGAGGGCCCATGCCAAACTTTTTAAACTTCCTGAGGGGGAAGATGCGCCTTCTTCACGACTGTGCACATGTGTACTATTTTAATTCCTTAGTGATTTGGACTCCGAGGAACTTGAAGCTCTCGACCTGCTCCATTGCAACTACGTTGATGTGGATGGGAGTGCGCATGCCCCTCGTTTCCTGTTGTCCACGATCAGATCCTTGGTCTTACTGACGTTGAGGGAGAGGTTGTTGTCCCAGCACCACACTGCAAGGTCACTGACCTCCTCCGTCAGCTGTCTCATCATTGCCAGTGATCAGGCCTACCACCATCATGTCGTTAGCAAACTTCATGGTGTTGGAGACGTGCGTGGCCACGCAGTTGTGGGTAAACAAGGAGCACAGGAGGGAACTAAGCACACACCCCTATGGTGTCCTCATGGTGAGGGTCAGTGTGGTGGAGGTGGTGTTACCTACCCACTACCTAGGGTTGGCCCATCAGGAAGTCCAGGATCCAGTTTCAGAGGGAGATGTTCAGTCCCAGTGTCCTAAACTTGGTGAAGAGCTTGGACAGGACAATGGTGTTGAACGCTGAGCTGTAGTCAATGAACAGCATTCTTACATAGGTATTCCTCTTATCTAGGTGGGTGAGTATCTACAGTTGAAGTCAGAAGTTTACATACACCTTAGCCAAATACAATTAAACTCAGTTTTTCACAATTCCTGACATTTAATCCTAGTAAAAATTCTGTCTTAGGTCAGTTAGGATCACCAGTTTATTTTAAGAATGTGAAATGTCAGAAGAATAGTACAGAGATTTATTTCAGCTTTTATTTCTTTCATCACATTCCAAGTGGGTCAGAAGTTTACATACACTCAATTAGTATTTGCTAGCATTGCCTTTGAATTGTTTAACTTGGGTCAAACATTTCGGGTTGCCATCCACAAGCTTCCCACAATAAGTTGGGTGAATTTTGGCCCATTCCTCCTGACAGAGCTGGTGTAACCGAGTCAGGTTTGTAGGCCTCCTTGCTAGCACACGCTTTTTCAGTTCTGCCCACAAGTTTTCTATAGAATTGAGGTCAGGGCTTTGTGATGGCCACTCCAATACCTTGACTTTGTTGTCCTTAAGCCCTTTTGCCACAACTTTGGAAGTATTCCTGGGGTCATTGTCTATTTGGAAGACCCATTTGCAACCAAGTTTTAACTTCCTGACTGATGTCTTGAGATGTTGCTTCAATATATCCACATAATTTTCCTGCCTCATGATGCCATCTATTTTGTGAAGTGCACCACTCCCTCCTGCAGCAAAGCACCCCCACAATATGATGCTGCCACCCCAGTGCTTCACGGTTGGGATGGTGTTCTTCGGCTTGCAAGCATCCCCTTTTTCCTCCAAATGTAACGATGGTCATTATGGCCAAACAGTTCTATTTTTGTTTCATCAGACCAGAGGACATTTCTCCAAAAAGTACGATCTTTGTCCCCATGTGCAGTTGCAAACCGTAGTCCAGCTTTTTTATGGCGGTTTTGGAGCAGTGGCTTCTTCCTTGATGAGTGGTCTTTCAGGTTATGTCGATATAGGACTCATTTTACTGTGGATATAGATACTTTTGTACCCATTTCCTCCAGCATCTTCACAAGGTCCTTTGGCGGTGTTCTGGGATTGATTTGCACTTTTCACACCAAAGTACGTTCTAGGAGACAGAAAACGTCTCCTTCCTGAGTGGTATGACGGCTGCGTGGTCCCATGGTGTTTATACTTGCGTACTATTGTTTGTACAGATGAACGTGGTACCTTCAGGCGTTTGGAATTGCTCCCAAGGATGAACCAGACTTGTGGAGGTCTACAATTTGTTTTATGAGGTCTTGGCTGATTTCTTTTGATTTTCCCATGTCAAGCAAAGAGGCACTGAGATTGAAGGTAGGACTTCAATACCTCCGAAGCTACACCTCCAATTGACTCAAATTATGTAAATTAGCCTATCAGAAGCTTCTAAAGCCATGACATCATTTTCTGGAATTTTCCAAGCTGTTTAAAGGCACAGTCAACTTAGTGTATGTAAACTTCGGACTCACTGGAATTGTGATACAGTGAATTCTAAGTGAAATAATCTGTCTGTAAACAATTGTTGGAAAAATTACTTGTGTCATGCACAAAGTAGATGTTCTAACCGACTTGCCAAAACTATAGTTTGTTAGCAAGAAATTTGTGGAGTGGTTGAAAAACGAGTTTTAATGACTCCAACATAAGTGTATGTAAACTTCCGACTTCAACTGTAGGTGGGTGTGGGCAGTGTGGAGTGCAATTGAGATTGTGTCGTCTATGGATCTGTTGAGGCGGTATCTATTATCTCTCTCCCTCTTTGGGGCAGTATCTATTCTCTCCGTCTCTCATTCCCCCCCATTGCAAGCTGACCATGTGACTAGCTATTGGAAATCAGCCCAGAGGTCACATCAGGGAATAATAGGCTTGTTTTACATTGAAACAAGCTATTTCAGAGAAAATCTGATTATGTTGTTGATCTGATCTGGACAAATCCTATTCTTCAAAATGGGGATAATATTACTCTCTTTGTGTAATCTGAGAAATGTAGACATAATTTGCTTATAGCTTTCTCTAGAGAACTACAATAGCCTAATAGAACTGGCTGAGCAGTCCTAGACCATATGCTTTTAACCTGCAGAAGAGCAGGTGCTTTTTGTTTACCTGATGAACACTGAATTATCTGAGACTTCGGAGAATGGTAGGTATGACAAAAATTAGACATGTTGATTGAAAACCAAAACATGTGTCAAATTAGCCTAATAGTAATTAGTTGGTTGGGTCAACACTGTTCTGGAAAACAGCTCACTGGGACAAACTGGGTAAAACTATTGCCATGATATTCAGAGAAACTTTCTGTACAGTCCTACATGTTCATAGGCTCTTAGCATTGTTCCAATAGGTGGAGAAAAGTTACATTTTTAGTTCAGAGAATAATTGTAACTTTTTAGGTGTTTGGGCCAGTCCTCTTGTGCACTAATTAGAAGAGTTAGGATATGCAGGGAGAAATGTTTACAGACCATTTGATAAACTACATATAACGGCAATGAAGGCTAGCTACACTATAATCAAATGTAGGCCGAACTTACTTAAATGAAACCGTTCAGGGCAAATTATACATCGTTTCCTCTTTTTGGTAGGCTACCTTTTGAAACTTCCTTGTGTCCACACATTCTTTCCGTAGTTGGTCCCCATGCAACGAAATCAGTTTTGAAATTTGACAGCTACGGACTGAAATTAGACACATTTGAACTGTTTAACTGCAACACTTTACGGCTTGAGTTTAATATTTTGTTATAATCCGATTTCAAACCATTAACAACATGAACGCAGTTGTATCAATGTAGGCTAATTCAACCGGCTCTATCAAACTTCCATGTCTGAATAGGCTGGTTTTAAAACCGACAACTGGAGAGCAATGCAATCTCTCCTTCAATCCACAATTACGTAGCCTGGTAAATGAAACAAATAACAATTCGTCCTTTTATAGTATTCACAACAAAGTTGAAGTAGCTCGTTCTCGCGCAAAAACAACTCACCTGCGAGACCAATGGGACAAGTGTTTGTTCCACAGACCGAGTTTTGATTTCCAGTCCGGAATCAAAGTTCCCACTGCCGCAAGGAGATGAAGCCATTCCCGCCGACCTCTCTATTACACGATTCCACTATTGAGTTACCGCTACCTGTCTAAATCTTTGGGATTTCTTCCTCTAGTTACACGATCGACGGACTGCCCCTCTAAAGAACCATGCCGTTGTAATCCACTCGTGTTCGACTGTGCTGCGTTCCGTGCGTCCGCTAATGTCCTTGTAGTTAGGCTACTCAACTACGGCAGACAGAAAGGAGACTGCAGCAGCTAGAGAGAGTGGCTTTGCTATCCAGGACTATAGCCGTATTGATAGGAACTGACTGACACATGAGAGAGCACACTGAGGGCGTGGGGCAGTTTTACCCTCTAATTTACATAAATCATTACAGTTTGTCTTAAACTCGTACAAAAGTGGTATATTTTAGCCTACCCTAACAGTGTTTCGTTATGGCATAGTAATGACCCTTGACTTTTGAAGTTATTGAAATGGATAACAAAAGCCACTATGTGATTATATATTCCATGACTCTTGGACAGCATGGAAAGTATTTCTACATTGAACAAAAATATAAACACAACATGCAAAAATTTCTCTGATTTTACTGAGTTACAGATTATATAGGAAATCAGTCAATTTAAATAAATAAATTAGGCCCTAATCTATGGATTTCACATGACTGGGAATACAGATATGCATCTGTTGGTCACAGGTACCTAAAACAAAAGGTAGAGGCATGGATCAGAAAACCAGTCAGTATCTGGTGTGACCACCATTTGCCTCATGCAGTGCGACACATCTCCTTCGCATAGAGTTGATCAGGCTGCTGATTGTGGCCAGTGGAATGTTGTCCCACTCCTCTTCCATGGCTGTGCAAAGTTGTTGGATATTGGCGGGAACTGGAACATGTGGCTGTGCACGTTGATCCAGAGCATCCCAAACATACTGAATGGGTTTACATTTCTGGTGAGTATGCAGGCCATGGGGAAAAGCTGGGACATTTTCAACTTCCAGGAATTGTGTACAGTTCCTTGCGACATGGGGCAGTGCATTATCATGCTGAAACATCAGGTGATGGCAGCGGATGAATGGCACGACCATGGGCCTCAGGAACTCGTCATGATATCTCTGTGCATTCAAATGCAATTGTGCTTGTTGTCCGAAACGTATGCTTGCCCATACCATAACCCCACCTCCACCAAGGGGCACTCTGTTCACAACATTGACATCAGCGATGGAATCTACCCACCAGTGTCGTCATTAGACCTGAGCTTCCAGGGCTTTAGCCCCGGATGGTTTGTTTTTTTTACAACTCACTTTAATATGAGTTTTCGTAACCACACATCACTTGTGCTATGCAGTATTACATTTTTTTGTTTGTTTATTTTTTGGCTTGCCTCGAGACATTTTTTTGTGTGCACGAACAGCCCATAAAAACTTTGCAGAAGACCAAAACAAACAATGACGTCACAAAATGTCGTCATAATATATGCGCAAACTGTTCCAAACCTTTTTGGGAAGCATGCAGACGCTTTAAGCAAGAGGTTTGTGCAGGGTTGTTGGTAGCTAACTAGCTAGTCTCCCTCAGAATAAGGGTTGGTGGTAGCTAACTAGTTACTCTCCCTCAGCATAAGGGTTGGCTAATGCTAATAAACTAGAGTTAGCGCTCAGCACCCTAAAGCTATTGGGGTGTCAATTATTTAATTAACAGTATATTTAGTGAATGGGAAAGCTAAGGATGCTGATATACAGTAAGTCATGATATTAAGTGTGATATTAAGTGTTTATTTCCAGCGAGTGTATTTTATGGGTTTTGTTTCTTTAGTTGGGGTGGCAAGTAGCCTAGAGGTTAGAGCGTTGGACCAGTAACTGAAAGGTTGCTGGATAGAATCCCCGAGCTGACAAGGTAAAAATCTGTCGTTCTGCCCCTGAGCAAGGCAGTTAACCCACTGTTCCCCAGTAGGCCGTCATTGTAAATGAGAATTTGTTCTTAACTTTCTTGCCTAGTTAAATAAAGGTTAAATTTAGCTTGGCTGGCTAGCCACTTCGGTAGCTACTGGTTGGCTAACGTTTTTCTGACTGAAGCACATTCTGTATCTTCTGACAGGGACACAGTGCCCACCTGTGGACTGAAGCTGAACCCTGTTTACAATTAGCGATGTTGTGGTGGAACTGACTAAATTAAAGGAATCATAGAAGTCTTATAACCTATTCCATTCCACAAGTTGGTGGTAGCTAACTAGGCACATGTCTGTTATTTCTATATAGGCTCTTTAAAAAAAAAAAACGTATTATTAAATTGGTGAAATTATTTAATTGATCTTTTATTTGTATTACTCTTTTTATTCACTTAGCTACTTTCTTTTTCTATTGTTGTTGCATTGTTGAGAGGTTAACCCACAAGTAAGTGTTTCATTGCACTGAGTACTCCATGTTTATCAAGTGTATATGACAAATAAAGAAACTTGAACTTAGAAGGTAAGGAAAGACAGAAATAGAGGGGAAAAGATGGCCAGCTTTGTGGTTAGGTTGTAGGTGAACACAACATTGAAAATACACAGGCACTTAAGTTATGTGTCCTCAAATGTTATTTAATCCAAAAATGTCGCATTAGCTGATAGAACTGATGAAATCAAATGTATCATAGAGGTCTTATTATTTCATTCTACAGGTCCATTCTTTTGGCTCAAGTCTCTTTAAAGTAATATAACCAAGGAGCTATGCAGCTATTTATATGTCATGTTTGGAGTTGTGTTGCGCTGATATTTGGACACTTGACTTTTTCTTCACATTTCAGTTGCCCTGGTCGTGTCAGTATACAGTAACTTTAAAAGAGCAACTTCCCCTAAAAAACAACTTCACATTTAGAAAACAGCCTATGTAGCATCGATATGAGGCGGAAACATTTATTCTACTGTCAAAATTGACCACAAAGTGTAAATAGGATAATTTTGGTTGTTAAGTCAGTCTGAGTTTTGTGATACTTATGGTAGTGACTGCATCACACCACCTGATTATAATGCCTGTGGTAAATTTGGGTTGACATTGGATAGCCCTATGGGGTTAATTGGGGACCATCGGTAAATTACACACAATGCACATGAGACAATATGTTACAATTCCAATAGCTCCAAATTCCAATAACTTTAAAACCTCAAACCTACTATGAATTGTAGAAATGCATATACAAATATGGAAAGCATTTAATGAGAAGACTAAAAGGTGTGCAAAGTGAACATTTTGTCTCATTTACATTGTGTAATTTCTTGACGGTCCCTAACTAGCCCTGGAGAGTCAGGTCGCACACCAGCCAACTAAATCATTTTGGGTTAACTCTTCATACCTGTGAACACACACGAGACACCCACATCAAACCACACCCCAAAACCAACTCACCTTTGAATTCAGTCATGGCTGCTAGCATTTCTCAATGAACCAAATTTAACATGAGGCCAAATCAGGAAGTACAGTCACCTTTTAAAACTAACTAATAACATGTTGCACCTTTACCTTGCTACCTTCCAGATATGCCAAGGAGGAGGACAGATGAGAACAGCAGGCCAGTGGAGCATTTAGAACAGCAGCATGGTAGGGAAGAGGATGATTTAGATGACCCAAATACAGGCCCAAACAAGTTACCCCAGTATCCCCTTGACCGTTCTGGATTGGAAAACTGAAGAAGATGATGAAGAGACACCAGAAGAACAGAACAGGCCATAATAGAAGAGGATAGACAAAGGAGACAGTAACAAACAAGAACCTGAGACAATAATGTTTTATCATATTTGCATGCTGTTTTACCCACTTCATATGTATATACTGTCCATAATGTCTATACACACCATTTCAGATATTTATTGATTTCTTTCTTTAAACTTTTGGGGATTTGTGTATATTGTTTTGTTAGGTATACTGCACTGTTGGAGCGAGAAACAAGCATTTCGCTGCACCTGCGATAACATCTGCAAAATAGGTTTACCCGACAAATTAAATTAGTCGGATTTTGACAGCATCAGACAAGACACAGACAGCAACAGACAAGATACAGAGAAAGTGACAGAAGAAGGCAGATGGAGAGAGAACAGAGGTGGGTTGAGCACACAGTAGACCAGCAGTAAACTGTATCACTTAAAGCTGTTCTATAGATTCAAATGAGTTGTATTTATTTACACAAATGATAACAGGTGAAATACAGACATTGGAAAAGTAAAACATGGTTGACAAAGTATTTTCAGGTGAGGGGAAAACGCCTGTGAAATTACTATTAATACAATTGTTTACTTTTACACTTTTTAAAACCAGGAAAGGACAAGAGAGGAGGGTATACAAGAGACAGCAACATAGAATACTAAGAGACAGCAACATAGAATACTAAGAGACAGCAACATAGAATACTAAGAGACAGCAACAGAAGAGGGCAGACCACAGAGACAGCAACAGATGAGAAAGAAATGGAGAGAGGCAGAGGAGTGAACACACAGTAGACTATCACTTAAAGCTGCTCTATGGATTCTAATTACTGCACTGTGTGTGTGTGTGTGCGCGCGCATGCATCTGTGTGTGAGAGAAAGAGTGTTTAGGTACTGTGGGATTCTTGAATCAGTTTGGCTCATTGGCCAGGTAAGAATCTATGTTTGAAGTTGTTGATTGGTTTTTAGCAATACATTGTAGATGTATGTGTTCCAGAGTAGAGTGTAGTGTTCCAGAGTAGAGAGACCCACAGTAGCTACTGTAATTGAATACTGGCAGTGTCTGCTGTGGCAGGTGGGATGGTGAAAGTTACCAGAAACATTTCTAATCTCTCAATGTTCATCTCAAAGTGCACCAAATTCATGCATTTAGCTGTTGAAATTCATTTTTTTTGCTGGGGGAGAATGCCCCTGAACCCCCCTACTGATTTTGGGCTAAACCCCAAATATCTTCAAATCCTAGAAACTCCCTACTAACCACCATGTTTATATAGTGGATACAGAACAACCACATCTCGTAGTGCTTTGGTCCTACCCAACATGTTTATATAGAGGATGCAGAACAACCACAGCTCTCAGATCAGCCGTCATAGAATCGACTGGGCCACATCATTACGCTGAATGGAATTCGAGTGAGATTGGATGCTTGGACACTGGATTGTGTGTTAAACTTTGACGATGTACGGGGGTTTTGCTTATTAGTCTACTCTACAATTCAGGGGTTATCATAAAGTTCAGAGTTAGCTTATGCTTTACATTTATCAAGAACAACATCTCCTACATTTACAAGTGATCAAAAACAGGAGACTAACAAGTCCAGAGGCACTGCAATTACAAAGTAGTCCATGTAGAGTTGTCCTCTACGGAGTATACAGTTGTGTTGTTCTGCAATAGGGAAATTGCCAAACATTGTTACATTGACTCGCTGATTCATTTTGTCAATACCAAGAGGCATCCTCCCAGATGAATAGAACACTAGCTATTCAGAGCAGTCTTTTTCATTTATTGCCATATTGTATTTCGATGTCTTTTTTTCTAATGTCGCTTTTTTTTCTAATCTCCCAGACAAATTGACAGTTTTTTTTTTACAAACAAAAACAGAACAATCTGACAAACATTTTTTTTTTGTTTAAGCATATCCGCACTGTCCTAGTGTAGGCATATTAGCAGTGCTTGACTTGGACCGGATCTTTCCGGAGCGCGGTACCGGCACTTCTAATGGGAGCTGTTCATTTTGGGGGAATTGAGTACCAGCTCCTCTATAAAACAAAGTAGCCTATCACCGGTCATGAAAAGGAATGGAAATGTTTTTCATAATTTTTGTTAATGTAATTAATGAAGGCACACTTAAATATGACCCTTCAGTGCGTGTCTGTGTGTGCTGCGTGTGTGCCTGTGCGAGTGCGACATTTCAGCAGCAGGTAGGCTATAATGACAGATAGACTAAGTAGATAGCCAATTCAAAACATAACTTGTAGCAGTTATCTCGCTAGTTAACTATACCTAACTAAGCATTAATCTCGTCGACGCCTTATTTCTACCGGCACTACATAAATCTGCACCGTGGAAAAATGGTGATTCCATTTCATTAAACAGTAGCCATGTAATTGCGACAACAAAAAATATTCTAAGAACAGCAAAATTGACAAATGACTTGCTGTGCATAGATCTTCCCTGGAACATTCATATTTGAGCCTTATATATAAACATGTCTAGTAAGATACCTTGCTTTGAAGTAGCTTACCTTGTCCATTTGATCCCTGATTCATTGAATGAGGGAATAATTAGATAAAAACAAAAGTATTTGGTTGAAATGTTGCAAAATGTTATATCAAGGGTGGCAACCATCCTCCAGCATAGCTACTGGGGGTGCAGGCCTTTGTTCAAGCCCTGGTCAAACCACATTGTAGCCTAAATATCAGCTGCGCAACAGTACTTTGATAGCAGACTTGGGTGTTTAAGGACTGGATCAAAAGCCAAGCCTGCACACCCAGGAGCTCTCCAGATGGAGGGTTGACCACATGTTGACAACTTTGTGTGTGGGGGGTGTAATGAAAAATGCATATGAAAAAAGAATCAAGAGGTCTCTATAGCATACCATTTGTTAATTTCGGGTGAATACAATCTAATAAAATCAAATTTTATTTGTCACATTCGCTGAATACAACAGGTGTAGTAGACTCTACAGTGAAATGCTTACTTATAAGCCCTTAAACAACAATGCAGTTTTAAGAAAAACACATAAAAATAGAAATATAACAAATAATTAAGGAGTAACAATAAAATACCAGTAGTGAGGCTATAAGCAGGGGGTTCAGGTACAGAGGGTACCGGTACAGAGTCAATGTGCGGGGACACCGATTAGTCGAGGTAATTGAGGTAATATGTACATGTAGGTACAGGTAAAGTGACTATGCATGGATAATAAACAGGAAGGGGTGGGGACAATGCAAATAGTCCGGGTAGCCATTTGATTAACTGTTCAGGAGTTGTATGGCTTGGGGGTAGAAGCTGTTAAGAAGCCTTTTTGACCTAGACTTGGCACGCCTGTACAGATTGCCATGCGGTAGCAGAAAGAACAGTCTATGACTAGGGTGGCTGGAGTCCTTAACAATTTTTAGGGCCTTCCTCTGTCACCGCCTGGTATAGAGGTCCTGGATGGCAGGAGGCTTGGCCCCAGTGATGTACTGGGCCGTACGCACTACCCTCTGTAGTGCCTTGCGGTCGGAGGCCGAGCAGTTGCCATTCCAGGCAGTGATGCAACCAGTCAGGATGCTCTCGATGGTGCAGCTGTAGAACGTTTTGAGGATCTGAGGACCCATGCCAAATCTTTTCAGTCTCCTGAGGGGAATAGGTGTTGTCGTGCCCTCTTCATGACTGTCTTGGTGTGTTTGGACCATGATTGTTTGTTGGTGATGTGGACACCGAGGAACTTGAAGCTCTCAACCTGCTCCACTACAGCCCTGTCGATGAGAATGGGGGCGTGCTCGGTCCTCCTTTTTCTGTAGTCCACAATCATCTCCTTTGTCTTGATAATGTGGAGGTAGAGGTTGTTACCCTGGCACCACACTGCCAGGTCTCTGACCTCCTCCCTACAGGCTGTCTCAACGCTGTCAGTGATCGGGCCTACCACTGTTGTTTCGTCAGCAAACTTAATGATGGTGTTGGAGTCGTGCTTGGCCATGCAGTCATGGGTGAAAAGGGAGTACAGGAGGGGACTGAGCACGCACCCCTGAGGGGCCCCTGTGTTGAGGATCAGCATGGCAGATGTATTGTTACCTACCCTTACCACCTGGGGGCGGCCCGTCAGGAAGTCCAGGACCCAGTTGCAGAAGGAGGTGTTAAGTCCCAGGGTCCTTAGCTTAGTGATGAGCTTTGAGGGCACTATGGTGTTGAACGCTGAGCTGTAGTCAATGAATAGCATTCTCACGTAGGTGCTCCTTTTGTCCAGGTGGGAAAGAGCTGTTTGGAGTGCAATAGAGATTGCATCATCTGTGGATCTGTTGGGGCGATATGCAAATTGGAGTGGGTCTAGGGTTTCTGGGATGATGGTGTTGATGTGAGCCATGCCTTTCAATGCACTTCATGGCTACAGACTTGAGCGCTACGTGTCGGTAGTCATTTGGGCAGGTTACCATGGTGTTCTTGGGCACAGGGACTATGGTAGTCTGCTTGAAACATGTTAGTATTAAAGACTCGGTCAGGGAGAGGTTGAAAATGTCAGTGAAGACACTTGCCAGTTGGTCAGCGCATGCTCGGAGTACGCCTCCTGGTAATCCATCTGGCCCTGTGACCTTGTGAATGTTGACCTGTTTAAAAGTCTTACTCACATCGGCTACGGAGAGCGTGATCACACAGTCGTCCGGAACAGTTAGTACTCTCACGCATGGTTCAGTGTTGCTAGCCTCGAAGCGAGCATGGAAGCTTTTTAGCTCATCTGGTAGGCTCATGTCACTGGGCAGCTCGCGGCTGTGCTTCCCTTTGTAGTCCATAATAGACAGTGCTTGATCTGGGATGAAAGAAGAGAAGAAGCTGTCTTTTTACAAGTTTGTCCAAGTCCGGACTTGTAAAAAGACAGCTTCTGCACTTCTTTCATCCCAAATCAAGCACTGCTATTAGCCGTTAAATACAAGATGTGTTGGCATTGTGTGATTGTTTTACTAACAGCTGCCGCTGAAGTTATAATGCTCTTCAGAACCGCTGACTGCTATTTCACTCTCTGTATCTTTCTTCTTGGCTGTGCTGCTCTTGGGAACAGAACTGCTGAGCTGAATGTAAAGATCATGAAAGGAGGGTGATTTTGTGCACAGTGAAATGTGGAATCAGCTGCGTAGTCAGTAAGTTTCCTAGGATATGCAGATTAAGGATTTTTAACTATTTTCTCAGGAATATTGGGTTCATGGGCAGGCATATGATTATTCAAATAATCCATGAACTAAGTTTGAGTGGTAGTTTTCACTGCAAAATGCAATGGTGTCATATCTTGTCTGAAATAGAGTTATGCAATGTAAGTTCTAAAAATGTACAACAGCTTTCATATATAATTTCCTGTAGCATGTCTTTTTTGCGCCAAAGGTATGTAGGTTTTAGGGTAACGACACTGCAAGGACACTGATACAACCATGAACCATAGAAACAAAGTTGTTTTTCTGCTTCCAGAGAGTGGCTCCTTACGGAAAGGGCAATGAAGGAAATATTCCCATACCTCTACTTTTTGCTCTGGCATTTGAGACCACAGGTGCAAGCTGGTGATTGTGCCACCCAGCCTGCCAGTGCTATATTCCCAATATGCCCATGCCACTGCTGCCCAGCATGCCAGAGGGAGGCCCTAATGGGCTAGGCTCATTGAATTACCTGTAAACAAAAGCAGGCTGCAGAAAGTGACATAGTAATCTGGCTGCTGTGTTTTGTTTGGGTATTTCCGCTGTCGTTAAATCCCACACATGCTCAATTAATACTCTCCGGGCCTCTCTCTCTATCCTGCACGCTAAACTACAGATCCTCTGTCCGCTCTGCAAGCTGATGTGTGCAGGTAGGGATAACATTACACACACACACACACTTTGGGGGTTGCGTCTCCCTTGTGAATGACAGAGGTTTGACCTCTGCTGGCCGTAGTGATTAGCTGTACCTGCTCCCCCAATATGTCCGGTGCTGGGCGAGATAATAAAGTGATAATTTCTGATGCAGAATGTGTCTGTGGCTTACATCAGAGAGCCGGCACAACAAAGCCTTCAGAATGGCTGGTGCCATATTTAGTGGCTGTGTGAAATAGCAGGGGGAGTTACTGCTTGTGCCCCAAATGGCACCCTATTTCCTTTATATTGTACTACTTTTGGCCAGAGGCCAGTGTACTATATAGAGAATAGGGTGCCATTTAGGATGCAGACTGTATTGTAGATGTATGATTCTTAGGGTGATTTAAAAATATTTTTTGTTATTTTTTATTTAACCTATATTTAACTAGGCAAGTCAGTTAAAAACAAATTCTTATTTACAATGATGGCCTACTCCGGCCAAACAGGGCGACACTGGGCCAATTGTGCACTGCCCTATGGGACTCCCAATCACGGCCGGATGTGATACAGCCTGGATACAGCCTGGGAATAGGAATGTGTCTCCTGGACAGAGAAAGTGTTTATCCCACTCTACTCTAAAGGTATTTTGCCACTTTATTGTGTAGGGGCACTTTTGAAATCCAGCATAACTCCAATTGAATCATAGTCCCAGTATCCAATCTGAAATAGATAAGTGGACCAGACTACGGTATAGTGAAGGGCCTACTGCAGAACATACAGTATAGGCTAGTAAGGAGCACTGTCTTGTCAAGGAGGAAGTGGGAGATAATAGAAAATGTGAGTCTCTTTGACAGATAGATTTTTGTGGTGTTGCGTACCCTATCAGTTCTCTCAGCCGCCCCTGAGATGACATCCGTTGGGGTTTTCTCACCCAAGAGGTCGCTTTCACTGAGATAAGTCACTTGGAGTGTCTCTGTGTGCATCCTAAATTGGCACCCTATTCCCTATATAGTGCACTACTTTTGACCAGGGTCCATAAGGGACATTTTTTTCCTGAAATGTTGATAATGATGAGTCCAAATACCAACCCTCCGGGACCTGCCTTCTCTCTCTCTCTCTCTCTCTCTCTCTCTCTCTCTCTCTCCCATCGCTCTTCTTCTTCCTTGATTTATTTGTCATGAATCATGTCGTCTCAGAGGGTTCCGAGATGACAACCCATTTTCTTCCTTGTGATCACGTCAAGAGGTGGTTTTTAAACTGCTTCTGTCAAAACTGTCGTCGGAGACCTTTGCTATATACCTTGTTTGGAGGAGCAGTTCCTACCAGCCCAGAACTGACAGACCAGCTCAGGTCAACCACATCTTCAGTAGCCTACTGACAGAGTAACCTTTCATACAGTGTGCCTGTGATCATATGCCACTGGCAGCTCTGCCATGACCCTGTATATGTTGGGCTGTTTGAAGATGGCTTCGTCTTGCTTTCTTTGCATGTTATATCTTCTGACATGCAAATCAGCAAGGCTGACAGTACAGAGGATACGGTGGAGACACATGACATAATGGAACAAAAGGCTGCAACACTCTTCTTGTCACATTAATTCTGTCGTCAGTGTTCAAAGCACTGGCTTATGTATTTCACAGAAACAAAGCTAAATGCAATACAACCCTCATCCACAGCGCTAAACCACATCTTAATGTAGGCCTACAGCAGTGTAAATGTTAACTGTCCAATATAGCCTCTATTTTAACTCAATTATTCCCAAAGCCCAGACCATTCCCAGAGAAACAGTCCAGTTATGTCTTTCCCATTGCCGTGGTTTATGACTTGAGCAACCAGAAATGATAGGTCAAACTATTTTGGGGTCCCCTGTAAAACTGTCTTTAGTCATACTAGGTCATTTTGGACTATTCTAAGCCAACACTAGTACACAGCTGTGTTTCAAAGGGGTCAGCCTGACAACTTTAATCATATAAACAATTCTAAAACTTAAAACCCATGGTATGCTATGGTAATTGCAATATGAGTTGGAATGCATTTAGTGAGCTTAGCTTTGCTTTAATTCCATGGTTTTAACGTTTAAATGGGGGACATTTCAATCCACTCAGTACACAAAGCACAAATACTTTTAAAAACCTAAATGCTCACTTGTGACACATTAAATACACAAACCAGCTAGGGTAGGCTACACAACGTCATTATCTCTGGTATCTCCCTATTCAAATCCAATACTTTTAATGAATTCACTATAATATATGTATATACTTTCTCAAGCCCAATTTAAATATTTTAATTTGCCATTAGTTTGTTATCATATCAATTACTTTATTCAATGAGTGTATTGCACCACCTACTGGATCCTACCGAATAATGAGCAGAAGAGTTCAATAGCTGGAATGTCCCCTCTCATTTAGACACAATTTATTTGCATGATAAACCGTGGGTTATGTTTGCCAGTAATACTTTAGCGGATGTCCCCTCAGTGAAACAAAAATATACCGTTAGTCCAGAGTGTGTTCCAGATAATTTTATCCATTGCTGTATGGGAGCGGAACGTTCGTAGAATCTTGTGCGGTGCGTACACCCATATTTACGGTAACTCTACCGGCTGGCATACAAGATGGCGGCTCCCATAATAGAAACATGTCATGTCGCATGTTGTGCAAATCGAACCCCAAATGTTCTTTCATGGGGTCGTGGGGGTCTCATTGCATATGGAACATGCCATTCTGTCGCTCTCTATGACCCACAGGTTATATATCTCTTTCACAATTTTAATAATTCGTGTCGTTGCAGCATAGGCTAGCTATAGCTAGCTACATCATCAGTCTCGTCATTTTTGACAGTTCACGTTAATCAGCTTTATTTTGTATTGTGCTAGATGTCCTTGGGTTGTTATTTTTGCTGTGACAGTCAGCTTTATTCTTTACATACCATTATACAGGAGAAAGGTGTTGTTGCTGTCCTCAATGGACATACCGGGAGGGTGAACACAGTCCAGTGGGTCCACAGAGAGGACTGTGGTGAGTAGTTACCTGCATGCTTTGGTATGCTGATAATGTGTTTTATAAGTTTCATCCAATGCTTTGATATGCTGATAATGTGCTTTATATGCTTCATCCTTTGCTTTGATAGACTGTTTCTGACAATTGGTTGTTCCTCCCTGATGGCTGTTACAGGTAGAGAAACTCACCTGGTGTCAGGAGGGTCTGACAGTCTACTGATTGTGTGGGAGGCCCACGATGGGAAGGTGTGTTTTAAAGCCACTAGAAGTAGGAATAGGCCTCATACCATACGTTGAGGATCTGTATTGACACTTCTGTGTACATTTGACACGTTATCTAAACACAGCAATAGTTTCACTTATATTGATCCTTTCTAAGGCATATGTTTTGTGTTTGTGCCCCGTGCCCCAGTTTAAACAGTGTGTTGAGTGTGTTGGACATACTGGACCAGTGTGTGCTGTGGATGCCATCCACCTGGACAACAGTAAGCTACTCATCGCCTCCACAGCCTCCGACTCCACTGTAAAACTATGGCTCTACACTGCAAACAAAGGTAAGGGAAGCTTTTTTTGTCCCAGTGATAGACAAGTGTCCTGTACAGGGGGTGTACTTGTACATCAAGCTGCCTCACGCTACAGGACCAGGAGATGGAAACTGACTCGGGCAAGGCTACTTTACTTTGTTTTTTTTGTGACATGGAACAGGTAAAGGAACTCTTTAGGACAGTCAGATTGGGTAAGGCAATCAGATCAGTGATATTGGCCTTTGGACTCATATGCTGTGTCCCAAATGGCACCCTATTACCTATGTAGCGCACTACTTTTGACCAGGGCTCATAGGCCGCCTCAGTAGTACTCTCAAGTACCCTGTCTCAACATGATTAGGTTACAAAAACCCACAATGTTAGCCAAAAGTCCGCTTATTTTATTTGAGACAGAGCGACATGAGGTGGTGTAGGGTGAAGTTGCCCCTAGACACTGATCGTGGGTCAGTTTTAAAATAAAAATGGTATTTGTCACATGCTTCGTAAACAACAGGTGTTGACTAACAGTGAAATGCTTACTTACAGGTCCTTTTCCAACAATGCAGAGTTGAAGATAAATATTACAAACATTTAAATAGTGACACGAGTAATAAATACACTGTGAATAACAATAACGAGTAAAAATAACATGGCTATATACAGGTACCAGTACCTAGTCGATGTGCAGGGGTATGAGGTAATTGAGGTGGCTATATACGTATATATAGGGGTGAAGTGACTAGGCAACAGGATTAGAGGTTGACCGATTAATCAGAATGGCCGATTTAATTGGGGCCGATTTCAAGTTTTCATAACAATCGGTAATCGGTATTTTTGGCAACTGATTTGTCTATTTTATTTATTATTATTATATATTTTTTTTATTACACCTTTATTTAACAAGGCAAGGCAAGTCAGATTAAGAACACATTCTTATTTTCAATGACGCCCAGGAACGGGGGTTAACTGCCTTGTTCAGGGGGGATTCGTTTTTGTAACCTTCTGGTTACTAGTCCAACGCTCTAACCACCTGCCTTACATTGCACTCCACGAGGAGCCTGCATGACTACCTGTTACGCGAGGGCAGCAAGAAGCCAAGGGAAGTTGCTAGCTAGCATTAAACTTATCTTATAAAAAACTATCAATCTTAACATAATCACTAGTTAACTACACATGGTTGATGATATTACTAGTTTATCTAACGTGTCCTGCGTTGCATATAATCGATGTGGTGCCTGTTCATTTCTCATCGAATCACAGCCTACTTCGACAGACGGGTGATGATTTAACATGCGCATTTGTGAAAAAAGCGCTGTCGTTGCATCAATGTACCTAACCATAAACATCAATGCCTTTCTTTAAAATCAATACACAGGTATATATTTTTAAACCTGCATATTTAGTTACTATTGCCTGCTAACATGAAATTGTGTCACTTCTCTTGCGTTCATTGCCTGGATCGTTGCGAACTAATTTGGCAGAATTTTACGTAATTATGACATACCATTGAAGGTTGTGCAATGTAACAGGAATATTTAGACTTAGGGATGCCACCCGTTAGATAAAATACGGAACAGTTCCATATTTCACTGAAAGAAAAAAACATTTTGATTTCGAGATGATAGTTTCCGGATTCGACCATATTAATGACCTAAGGCTCGTATTTCTGTGTGTTTATTATATTATAATTAAGTCTATGATTTGATAGAGCAGTCTGACTGAGCGGTGGTAGGCACCAGCAGGCTCGTAAGCATTCATTCAAACAGCACTTCCGTGCGTTTTGCCAGCAGCTCTAAGCAATGCATTGCGCTGTTTGTGACTTCAAGCCTGTCAACTCCCAAGATTAGGCTGGTGTAACCGATGTGAAATGGCTAGCTAGTTAGCGGGTGCGCGCTAATAGCGTTTCAAACGTCACTCGCTCTGAGACTTGGAGTAGTTGTTTCCTTTGCTCTGCATGGGTAACGCTGCTTCGAGGGTGGCTGTTGTCGATGTGTTCCTGGTTCGAGCCCAGGTAGGAGCGAGGAGAGGGACGGAAGCTATACTGTTACACTGGCGATACTAAAGTGCCTATAAGAACATCCAATAGTCAAAGGTATATGAAATACAAATCGGATAGAGAGAAATAGTCCTATAATTCCTATAATAACTACAACCTAAAACTTCTTACCTGGCAATATTGAAGACTCAAGGAACCACCAGCTTTCATATGTTCCCATGTTCTGAGCAAGGAACTTAACGTTAGCTTTCTTACATGGCACATAATGCACTTTTACTTTCTTCTCTAACACTTTGTTTTTGCATTATTTAAACCAAATTGAACATGTTTCATTATTTATTTGAGGCTAAATTGATTTTATTGATGTATTATATTAAGTTAAAATAAGTGTTCATTCAGTATTGTTGTAATTGTCATTATTACAAATAAATAAATAAAAATGTAAAACCGTCCGATTAATCGGCATCTGCTTTTTTTGGCCCTCCAATAACTGGTATCGGCGTTGAAAAATCATAATCGGTCGACCTCTAAACAGGATACATAATAGACTGAGCTGTAGCAGTAACGTATGTGGTGAAAGTATGTGTGTGGTGTGAGTATGCGAGTGTTGTGTGTGTGTGTGTGGGGGGGGGGGTTGGGATCTGTGTGAGTGTGGGGGTAGAGTCCAGTGTGTGTACATAGTCAAGTGCAAGAGAGTTAATAAAAAAAATAAAGGGTCAATGAAGGTAGTCCGGGTAACTATTTGGTTAGGTATTTAGCAGTCTTATGGCTTGGGGGTAGAAGCTGTTCACGGTCCTGTTGGTTCCAGACTTGGCGCATCGGTACCACTTGCCATGCGGTAGCAGGGAGAACGGTGTATGGCTTGGGTGGATGCAGTCTATGACAATTTTTAGGGCCTTCCTCTGACATCGCCTGGTACAGAACTCCTGGATGGCAGGGAGCTCAGGCCCAGTGATGTGCTGGACCGTACTCACCACCCTCTGTAGCTCCTTGCGGTCGGGTGCCGTCTAGTTGCCGTACCCAGCGGTGATACAGCCAGTCAAGATGCTGTCAATGGTGCAGCTGTAGAACTTTTTGAGGATCTGAGGGCCCATGCCAAATCTTTTCAGTCTCCTGAGGGGGAAGAGGCATTGTCGTGGCCTGTTCACGACTGTGTACATGTAGGTGTGTGTGGACCATATTCATTCCTTAGTGATGTGGACACCAAGGAACTTGAAAAAAAGGAGAGAAGAATCCAGATATGTAACTTAACTGATTTCCCCCCCCCCCCCCCCCCCAATCACCAATGTAGATGCATTTTCCCCAATAATGGATAAGGTTAAGATTGGATGAGGAAAGGTGATCGTAGATCTGTACCTAGGGGAAACTTCACCACGAAGCGAGACATCTGTGAGTTTATCTGTGCTGAATTTTCCAGCTAGCCTGACATCTGCTGCTATGCTGTGGTAGCACAGACAGATCCGTCTGTTCCCAGCATCCATTGGGATGCTGGGATGTCATTATTTTCACTGGACTGTTCTCTTCTCAGCCTTATAAGTTCTGTGAGAGAGGAGAGGAGAGGAGGATGAAGAGAATAGTGGGAGGGGGTTACTGTAAATTAGCTGCTATCATCTTCCTCCTCTTTGATGATATTTCATAAAAAATCAGGTCCTATTCATTTTGATGTGAGTTTCTTGTCAGGTCAAAGTTAAAGACATTTCCATGTAGTATCAGTGCTGTTTTAATTTGAGATCCGTCCCTGGTGGCGACATGTTTCCTTTGTAGCGTTGGTTATTTTTTTCCCTCTCTGGGTGTGGGGGGGAAGCGAACGCTGATGTTACATGACAGTCATGGAGATGGCCGTGTAGCCAAATGGTACCCTTTTCCCTACATAGTGCACTACTTTGACCAGATTGTTTTGGGCCCCGGGTCAAAAGTAGTGCACTATATAGGGAATAGGGAGATATTTGGGATGCTTGCTGGGTCTGTCCTCAGGGCACGTTGTCTGATGTAGCCCAGCCAGAGCTCTGCTACCAGTATGTGTTGCTAGTGCTAGCTAGTACCAGGAAGTCCCCTTGGTTTCTGGGGAAAGAAGTTAAATATGTCACCCTTTGACAAATGTCTCTGCAGCTAGCGTCAATGGAACTATCCTGGCTATTAGCCATCTCACCTCTCTAGGATAAGTTAATGAAATCATCGCGGAGCAGATGATTTATGGAACCCAATGATTTTTCATCATTTTCATGCCCTATCATTAATGCACATTTTTCTGTACTTATTTTTCCTCTTTCTATGAAGCGGAGTGCACCCATACCATATCCTTTGGGAGCGGGTTTATGATGGATGTCTCGCTAGCGTGGTTGCCAGGCAGCAGAGGTAAGCTGTTTCCACAGCAGCGGTAGCTGATGGTTGCCAGTGAACCCTCTCCACACCTCAGATCATCTTGAAGTGTTCCGCATGTCATCTCGACTGCCTTTCACATTCCTGTTCCTTTTGATGCTTTGTCCGCCCCCCCCCTTCCTCCCCCCCACTCAATCTGTCTTAAAAACATGAGGCAGATGCAACTGTGTTATTATGCGGCCTGACTTCAGCAAGCGTGGCAGGACTAACACAATACACTCATTGCAGTTCCCATACTTGCCTGCGGGGGCGACGATTGCAGAATCCATTTGTATGCACAGTGCAATGGACAGGTAAGCTCAAGTAGCTGACTATATGGGCCAACAAATAAAGGTAATGTCATGTTAACATGAATACATTTAGTATGTTGGGTTAATGATGTGTAAACATATTTATTGACATTGATGCCGACCACCTTTCCCTGTGTCTCTGACAGTTCAGGAAAGTCCTCTCCTTGCAAGGGCATGAGGATTGGATCCGTGGTGTGGAGTGGGCCTGTGTAGGTGAGGATCACACCACTGTTTTAACAATCTGTTTCTTCATTGCCTTGTTTTATCTGGTGTGACTTACATAAATCTGACAAAGAATCAGATAGTTTGACAAAATAGATTTGTGGTATAATCTGTATGTCCTGCTGACTAGTTAGGTACAGGGGGTTGTGTAACCCTGCTGGCTAGTTAGGTACAGGGGGTTGTGTAACCCTGCTGGCTAGTTAGGTACAGGTGGTTGTGTAACCCTGCTGGCTAGTTAGGTACAGGGGGTTGTGTAACCCTGCTGGCTAGTTAGGTACAGGTGGTTGTGTAACCCTGCTGGCTAGTTAGGTACAGGGGGTTGTGTAACTGGCTAGTTAGGTACAGGTGGTTGTGTAACTGGCTAGTTAGGTACAGGTGGTTGTGTAACCCTGCTGACTAGTTAGGTACAGGGGGTTGTGTAACCCTGCTGGCTAGTTAGGTACAGGTGGTTGTGTAACCCTGCTGGCTAGTTAGGTACAGGGGGTTGTGTAACCCTGCTGGCTAGTTAGGTACAGGTGGTTGTGTAACCCTGCTGACTAGTTAGGTACAGGGGGTTGTGTAACCCTGCTGACTAGTTAGGTACAGGTGGTTGTGTAACTGGCTAGTTAGGTACAGGGGGTTGTGTAACCCTGCTGACTAGTTAGGTACAGGTGGTTGTGTAACTGGCTAGTTAGGTACAGGTGGTTGTGTAACTGGCTAGTTAGGTACAGGTGGTTGTGTAACTGGCTAGTTAGGTACAGGTGGTTGTGTAACTGGCTAGTTAGGTACAGGTGGTTGTGTAACCCTGCTGGCTAGTTAGGTACAGGGGGTTGTGTAACCCTGCTGGCTAGTTAGGTACAGGGGGTTGTGTAACTGGCTAGTTAGGTACAGGTGGTTGTGTAACCCTGCTGGCTAGTTAGGGACAGGTGGTTGTGTAACCCTGCTGGCTAGTTAGGTACAGGGGGTTGTGTAACCCTGCTGACTAGTTAGGTACAGGGGGTTGTGTAACCCTGCTGGCTAGTTAGGTACAGGTGGTTGTGTAACCCTGCTGGCTAGTTAGGTACAGGTGGTTGTGTAACCCTGCTGGCTAGTTAGGTACAGGGGGTTGTGTAACCCTGCTGGCTAGTTAGGTACAGGTGGTTGTGTAACTGGCTAGTTAGGTACAGGTGGTTGTGTAACTGGCTAGTTAGGTACAGGGGGTTGTGTAACCCTGCTGGCTAGTTAGGTACAGGTGGTTGTGTAACTGGCTAGTTAGGTACAGGTGGTTGTGTAACTGGCTAGTTAGGGACAGGTGGTTGTGTAACCCTGCTGGCTAGTTAGGTACAGGGGGTTGTGTAACCCTGCTGGCTAGTTAGGTACAGGGGGTTGTGTAACTGGCTAGTTAGGTACAGGTGGTTGTGTAACCCTGCTGGCTAGTTAGGTACAGGGGGTTGTGTAACTGGCTAGTTATGTACAGGGGGTTGTGTAACTGGCTAGTTAGGTACAGGTGGTTGTGTAACCCTGCTGGCTAGTTAGGTACAGGGGGTTGTGTAACTGGCTAGTTAGGTACAGGGGGTTGTGTAACCCTGCTGGCTAGTTAGGTACAGGGGTTGTGTAACCCTGCTGGCTAGTTAGGTACAGGGGGTTGTGTAACCCTGCTGGCTAGTTAGGTACAGGGGGTTGTGTAACTGGCTAGTTAGGTACAGGTGGTTGTGTAACCCTGCTGGCTAGTTAGGTACAGGGGGTTGTGTAACCCTGCTGGCTAGTTAGGTACAGGTGGTTGTGTAACCCTGCTGGCTAGTTAGGTACAGGGGGTTGTGTAACCCTGCTGGCTAGTTAGGTACAGGGGGTTGTGTAACCCTGCTGGCTAGTTAGGTACAGGGGGTTGTGTAACCCTGCTGGCTAGTTAGGTACAGGTGGTTGTGTAACCCTGCTGGCTAGTTAGGTACAGGGGGTTGTGTAACCCTGCTGGCTAGTTAGGTACAGGTGGTTGTGTAACCCTGCTGGCTAGTTAGGTACAGGTGGTTGTGTAACCCTGCTGGCTAGTTAGGGACAGGGGGTTGTGTAACCCTGCTGGCTAGTTAGGGACAGGGGGTTGTACAGGTGGTTGTGTAACCCTGCTGGCTACAGGGGGTTGTGTAACCCTGCTGGGTAGTTAGGTACAGGGGGTTGTGTAACCCTGCTGGCTAGTTAGGTACAGGGGGTTGTGTAACCCTGCTGGCTAGTTAGGTACAGGTGGTTGTGTAACCCTGCTGGCTAGTTAGGTACAGGGGGTTGTGTAACCCTGCTGGCTAGTTAGGTACAGGGGGTTGTGTAACCCTGCTGGCTAGTTAGGTACAGGTGGTTGTGTAACCCTGCTGGCTAGTTAGGTACAGGTGGTTGTGTAACCCTGCTGGCTAGTTAGGTACAGGGGGTTGTGTAACCCTGCTGGCTAGTTAGGTACAGGTGGTTGTGTAACCCTGCTGGCTAGTTAGGTACAGGGGGTTGTGAACCCTGCTGGCTAGTTAGGTACAGGGGGTTGTGTAACCCTGCTGGCTAGTTAGGTACAGGGGGTTGTGTAACCCTGCTGGCTAGTTAGGTACAGGGGGTTGTGTAACCCTGCTGGCTAGTTTAGGTACAGGGTGTTGTGTACCCTGCTGGCTAGTTAGGTACAGGTGGTTGTGTAACCCTGCTGGCTAGTTAGGTACAGGTGGTTGTGTAACCCTGCTGGCTAGTTAGGTACAGGTGGTTGTGTAACCCTGCTGGCTAGTTAGGTACAGTGGGTTGTGTAACCCTGCTGGCTAGTTAGGTACAGGGTGGTTGTGTAACCCTGCTGGCTAGTTAGGTACAGGTGGTTGTGTAACCCTTGCTGGCTAGTTAGGTACAGGTGGGTTGTGTAACCCTGCTGGCTAGTTAGGTACAGGGGGTTGTGTAACCCTGCTGGCTAGTTAGGTACAGGTGGTTGTGTAACCCTGCTGACTAGTTAGGTACAGGTGGTTGTGTAACCCTGCTGGCTAGTTAGGTACAGGGGGTTGTGTAACCCTGCTGGCTAGTTAGGTACAGGTGGTTGTGTAACCCTGCTGGCTAGTTAGGTACAGGTGGTTGTGTAACCCTGCTGGGTAGTTAGGTACAGGGGGTTGTGTAACCCTGCTGGCTAGTTAGGTACAGGGGGTTGTGTAACCCTGCTGGCTAGTTAGGTACAGGTGGTTGTGTAACCCTGCTGGCTAGTTAGGTACAGGGGGTTGTGTAACTGGCTAGTTAGGTACAGGGGGTTGTGTAACTGGCTAGTTAGGTACAGGGGGTTGTGTAACCCTGCTGGCTAGTTAGGTACAGGTGGTTGTGTAACCCTGCTGGCTAGTTAGGTACAGGGGGTTGTGTAACTGGCTAGTTAGGTACAGGGGGTTGTGTAACCCTGCTGGCTAGTTAGGTACAGGTGGTTGTGTAACCCAGTCCAGAGGTACTCGAGCAGTTCTCTGTTCAGGGCTACATCATCAATGGCACCGTATGCCCTTTATATAGTGTGTTACTTTTGACCAGAGTCCTATTTATTCATTATTTTATTTCACCTTTATTTAACTAGGTCAGTCAACAACAAATTTGCATTTTACAATGGCGGCCTACCCCAGCCAAACCTTCCCCTACCCCGGCCAAACCTTCCCCTAACCCGGACAATTGTGCGCCGCTCTATGGGATTCCCGATCACGGCCGGTTGTGGTACAGCCTGGGATCGAACCAGGGTCTGTAGTGACGCCTCTAGCACTGAGATGCAGCGCTTAGACCGCTGCGCCACTCGCGCTTAGACCGCTGCGCCACCCTATTGGGCCTGGTCAAAAGTAGTGCACTATTCAGGGCGTAGGGTGCCATTTGGGATGCACACCAGGGTTTGTAAAAGCTATTTCATCTCCTTCACCGACCCTCATCACTAGACTCATCCCACTCAGTTGATGACTTACTCCAAGCTGGTCGGCCAGTATTGGCAGAGACAGTGTTTGTCCCAAATGGCACCCTATTCCCTACATATTGCACTATTTTTAACCAGAGGCTCTGATCAAAAGTAGTGCACTATATAGGGAGTAGGGTGCCATTTGGGATGCTGTCAGAGATTAATTTATATGCACCAGCCCCACAGGCAGGGTAAAATTGCTCTCCACCTTAGAAGGGTAAAAGAAAATGAAAATTTGTCCTTTTATGACTGGGACGTCTGTTTAATTAGATTTCACTTTTGTAGACGGACGTCTTTCCATAATGCATGAAACGGCTGCAGCAGAGCCCAGTCAATGCTTTATTTCTTCCCCCCCTCACTCAGATATACTGTATCCTTCAAGCAACTATCTCCACAGCCCTGTCTTTTGAGATCAGTCTTTTTCATTCCAGCCCTCGTAGGACATGGTTCAGCCAATGTTCTGACACTCTGTGGTGACTAAAGGTCCCCTCTCGTTACAGGAGAAAGGGTGTTAACCCTGGTGTCCTGGCCCCCTCATACTACCATGGCCACCTAATCACCCCGTTTCTTTCAACCTCTCTCCTCCCCAGGTAGTCGTAGTTAGAGAAAGTGTTCTCTCTTCTCAGCCGTCTTACCTAGAGTGCATCTGAAATGGCACCCTGTTCCCTCTGTAGTGACCTCATTTTGCTCAGAGGATATAGGGAATAGATAACGTTAAATGACAATAATGAGTCTACCTCGGGTTTCACTTGTCAAAGATGTCTTCTGACTTCAACAGGACATCCTGATTTCAAAACAATATATATATTTAGCCTTTATTTAACTAGGCAAGTCAGTTAGGAACAAATTCTTATTTTCAATGACGGCCTAGGAACAGTGGGTTAACTGCCTGGTTCAGGGGCCGAACAACAGATTTTTACCTTGTCAGCTCGGGGATTCAATCTTGCAACCTTTCGGTTACTAGACCAACACTCTAACCACTAGGCTACCTGCTGCCCCCTGATTAAGTAAAGGTTCAATTAATAAAGGTTAAAGGTTAATGAATTAAGGTTCAATTCAAATCAACTAATGTCTACCTCTATGCTGGCAGACGGCGATCTGTTACTGGCTAGCTGTGCTCAGGACTGTCTGATCCGGGTTTGGAGGCTGGTTGCCAAGTCTAGGACGAAGAGAAACGTGCAGGACGAACGCACCATTAGGATGACTGAAGATGTCTTTACACTGACACAGAATGGTGAGCAGACAGTATCAGGTTTCATTAGAAAAATGTGTTCATTAGAATTATTCAAAATGAATGACTAAATCAAAATGTCAGGTTTGAGTCACTTTCACAGTCTGTTTCAATGTCTGTCTAGCAAGAAGAATCAAGAATCACGTGATCATTAATGTGAATGTCATCATTGTCGATGTTCATTGGATTGATGCATTTTTATTTAAATGTATTTTAAATGTCGTATTATTATTTTAATCAGGGGACATTTGGATTGTTCAATCCCTGGCAAAAACCGTACAATTCTAAAACATGCCTTTTAACACAAATATGGATGGAGCTTGTGATTGTACAATCATACCGTTCGACTTTAGATTCATGCATGTTGTCTTTTTGCCCCAGATGCCTCCTCAGCATTTGCAGTGACGCTAGAGTCAGTCCTTGCCGGCCACGAGAACAAGGTCTATGGAGTCCACTGGCAGCCCCCTGTCATCAAAGGTACTCTACTGTCAACCTATACGCCATTTGTTCCCCAGATCACACTTGACTTATTTCACTGTGATGCGGAGGTGTCATACTAAATGATTTCATGGGGATGGAGGGAGAGTGATTTGTTCCACACACCCATGAAATCAGAAAGGGCGAACCCTTAACTCTTAATAGTTCACATCACTCACTGTCTGTCCGCTGCGGTACTTTCATGATGTTTTTATCCATCCAACATGCGTTGCTGTATTGTGGCTCTGAGGAAGACGTTTCTTCTACAGATCAGCCTGATCCTACAGATCAGCATCTAGGGGCAATTTCACTACTGTGTTCCTTCATTGTGAAGCTCTTTGTCTCCCCTACAGGTGGCGACCAGCACCAGTCTCTGAGCCTGCTCTCTGCTTCCATGGACAAGACCATGATCCTGTGGGCTCAGGAGGAAGGCTCAGGGGTGTGGGTGGAGCAGGTCAGTGTCTACTTCTGGTTGTGTCCCAAACAGCATCCTGTTCCCTATAGGGCACTACTTTGGTCTCTGGTCTTAAGTAGTGCACTAAAGAGGGAATAGGGTGGTGTTCAGGACACAGACCTCTGGTAAAGGTCATCCCCACACACACACACACACTCCTGTCTCTCTCTCTCTCTCTGTCTCTCTGTATGTCGGTCTCTCAGTTTTTGTCTCTCTCTCTCAGAACATCTGCTGTTTCTCTCAGTGCTGGGCTAAATTTAACAGAAGTGTGGAAGATGTAAGTTCCTCCCCATCTGCCCCTGAGTTTCAGGAGTGTTGAATTCTGGGAGGGACCTTATATAACCTTTCTTCTCCTCCACCACTCTTAACATCTCCTGAAATCAATAGATGAGTGTGCTACTACAAAGGCCATAGTCGGCTTTATCACCAGAATCATGTTTAAATCCCAATGTCAGAGAGAACTTTGCAGAGCTCTACTGTACAAACATTTGACTTGCGTATGTGCCTAGATAATTAGCTGTGCGACATGCCGTTTCTATTGGGGAGCACCAGAACACCTAGAATCATGAAGGATTCTAGCTTTATTACCTCTACTATTTTGTATTGTGTTCCCAAATTCTTTTGTGTGTGTGCCTACATTTTTCAACTTAGGCGCGCACATGTGCTCCTTGTAAAAAATATATATTTTTTAAGTCAGCGTAGAGCCCTGTTTTGTAGCATGGCTAGATAGTGATGACCCCCCTCACTGGCTATCAGCCTAAAAGCAGACCTTGGCCCATATTCATAAAGCATCTCATGGTAGGAGTGCTGATCTACGATCAGGTCCACCTTGTCCTTGTAATCTTATTCATTGTAATCAAAAATGCAAAGCTGATCCTAGATCAGCACTCAGTCTAGACACTTTGACTATAGGGCCAGGCCCTCACCCCAATCCAACCTGAACAGGGCTTTGAGTGGCATTCTCATAGCGGAAGATGACATGATGGAAGGATAACAGTCTACAGGTGACCAATGACATGGAGTTTGTTTGATCTTGGCGTTTGCGCGTACGGTGGCAGAAATTCAGTTCCTCCGCTCTGACACCAGGAGACTGATAATACTGCTTATCTTGACACCAGGAGACTGATAAGGATCTGCAACAAAGTTAAAAAGTGTTCCAGGCTCCTACACCTGACGTTGATTAGAACAAGGTCGTCAATCGAAGGAAAAGCAGCAGCAGGTCTCTGGAAAAGATAACATTGCTCCTCTGGCCAGAGCTTTGGACACAGCAAGGCAGAATGAAAACACACATGGAATAGCTCCTGTCTTTGTTCAGTGTGAAAGTGCATAAGATATGTCAACAGTTTATTTTTTTTCCCCCCTCATTTTTCAAACGGGGAGAAACCTTACAAAGGAAGCCAACGTCTGTTATTGTACACCTCAATGATTTACATCTAATTGCAGATTTCTTCCTCCCCACTGTGCTCACATCCAGTGGAAAGCTCAATAGGTGTAATTCACATTAATAATACTCTTTTGTCAAAGGATATTACAATCTCAAAAACCCCACACTTAAAAAGTGCTGGACAAAGTCCAGGTTAATGGAAGCACACAGACAGTGGGAAGAGTTTTGTCACTGTTATCAATGACACATTCACAATTGGGATAGATGACATTGCTAAGGCCTTTCACATGTCCTGTCTGCACCAGAAGGATACATATCCCTTTCTATACTGAAACAAAATATAAACGCAACATGTAAAATGTTGGTCCCATGTTTCATGAGCTGAAAATAAAGATCCCAGAATTTTTCTATGCGCACAAAGAGCTTATTTTTCTCACATTTTGTGTACAAATTTGTTTACATCCCTGTTAGTGAGCATTTCTCCTTTGCCAAGATAATCCATTCACCTGACCGGTGTGGCATATGATCATTACACAGGTGCACCTTGTGATGGGGACAATAAAAGGCCTCTCTAAAATGTGCAGTTTTGTCACACAGCACAATGCTACAGATGTTTTGAGGCAGCATGCAATTGGTATACTGACTGCAGGAATGTCCACCAGAACTGTTGCCTGAGAATTGAATGTTCGTTTCTCGTCCATAAGCCATTTTAGATCATTTGGCAGTATGTCCATAACTGCAGACCATGTATAACCACGCCAGCCCAGGACCTCCACATCCGACTTCTTCACCTGCACAATCGTCTGAGACAAGCTACCCAGACAGCTGATGAAACTGAGGAGTATTTCTGTCTGTAATAAAGCCCTTTTGTGGGGAAAAATCCATTCTGAGTGGGTGGGCCTGGCTCCCAAGTGGGTGATCCTATGCCCTCAGGGCCAACCATGGCTGCACTCCTGCCCAGTCATGTGAAATCCATAGATTAGGGCCAAATTAATTTATTTCAATTGACTGATTACAGTTCATATAACGAAACTCAGTAAAATCGTTGAAATTGTTGCATGTTGCGTTTTTATATATTTTTTATTTAGTATAGATCAGGTTCATGTTCAGTGAGGAGAAAAGGTTTTAAAAGGGAAGTGAATTGGGGGAGGAACAACCAGAACTTGTCTAATAAGAAACGCTTGTTTTCATTTTCCGTTATGAAACGTTTTGCTATGGCGTTCCCTACTGAACACACCCCAGGACTTAAAGGTCCACTGAGCTTGCCAGGCAGTACATGACCAACCTTGGCTACGTCTTAATTAACACCTCACCCCTCCATGATGATTAGAGTAATTGGTGAAATTTTGCGGAGGGCTGGGCGAGCAGTGGGGTGGTGTAAATCACCAAGTACTAACGAGTCATACTGATAATTAGGGACTGGGGAGACCAATAGACCAGAGCATCCCTCCCTCCCTCAGATGTGGCTGTGTTCGTGTGGCTGTGTTCGTGTGGCTGTGTTCGTGTGGCTGTGTTCGTGTGGCTGTGTTCGTGTGGCTGTGTCTGTATGCCTGTGTCTGTATGCCTGTGTCTGTATGCCAGGTAAGTTTTAGGTTGTAGTTATAATAGGAATTATAGGACTATTTCTCTCTATACGATTTGTATTTCATATACCTTTGACTATTGGATGTTCTTATAGGCACTTTAGTATTGCCAGTGTAACAGTATAGCTTCCGTCCCTCTCCTTGCCCCTACCTGAGCTCAAACCAGGAACACATCGACAACAGCCACCCTCGAAGCAGCGTTACCCATGCAGAGCAAGGGGAAATTCATGTTAGCTGGCAATATTAACTAAATATGCAGGTTTAAAAATATATACTTGTGTATTGATTTTAAGAAAGGCATTGATGTTTATGGTTGGAGCAACGTGTACCTAAGCGATTATATGCAACGCAGGACAGGCTAGATAAACTAGTAATATCATCAACCATGTGTAGTTAACTAGTGATTATGATTGATTGATTGATTGTTTTTGATAAGATAAGTTTAATGCTAGCTAGCAACTTTCCTTGGCTTCTTACTGCATTCGCGTAACAGGCAGGCTCCTCGTGGAGTGCAATGTAAAGCAGGTGGTTAGAGCGTTGGACTAGTTAAGAAAATATTTACCAAATAAACTAAAGAAAAAAATACAATTAAAAAGTAAAAAACTAACACAATTCCATAACAATAACGAGGCTATATACAGGGGGTACCAGTACCATGTCAATGTGAGGAGGTACAGGTTAGTCGAGGTAATTTGTACATGTAGGTAAATTAATTTGTTTATCTAGTTGTCACAAAGTGCTTTACAGGAACCGGCCTAGACCCCAAAGAGCAAGCAGAGACAGTAGCAAAGGCCAGGGAAAACTCCTTAGATGGAAGAAACCAATAGAGGAAGGCTGTTTTGTATAAACCTGTAGATGGTCAAAGCATCTCTTTACTGTACCGTATGGCCTTCTCATTCGTTTCCAGACATCATTCAGTCCTTCTCCCTCCTTTCTCTTGAAGAATGAAATATGCCTCCCCCTGTCTTCTGTAGTTCTTGTTCTATTCCTCCCCCTCTACCCGCTGGCCAGCGATAAGAGCCCGCGTTGCGCCTCACATCCATATTGTTTTCCCTGTTAAACAAGACTGATGTCGTTTTTGTTGTGTGCTTCTGTGAATTTTGCATGATTTACGGCGGGGCTGTTGTGTGTGGAATAAAAATCAATCGGGTTAATGTTGCATCGCTCTGTCCCCCCTCGTATCTCCTCGTCGTCTATCCCCTGAATGGCTGGGGGAGATGGATCTCTCCTGGTCGTCTATCCCCTGAATGGCTGGGGGAGATGGATCTCCCCTAGTCGTCTATCCCCTGAATGGCTGGGGGAGATGGGTCTCTCCTGGTCGTCTATCCCCTGAATGGCAGGGGGAGATGGGTCTCTGGAGATGGGTCTCTCCTCCTTGTTGTCTATCCCCTGAATGGCTGGGGGAGATGGGTCTCTTCTGGTCGTCTATCCCCTGAATGGCTGGGGGAGATGGGTCTCTCCTCCTTGTTGTCTATCCCCTGAATGGCTGGGGGAGATTGGTGCCACTTAAGTGAAAGCGGACAGATTTATAGCAGTCGTTAGTTCCGCCTTATCGCAGCCTTAGGATCAACAGAAATGTGTCTTTGAAGGTCATTGATGGCTGGGCCTCTAGGAGGGAGAATAATGAAGTTGGCACTAAAAACCTCCCTGCCAAGCTGCTGCTATGGCCCCCAGGTTACATGTATCATTACGCTACAAGGAGAGGGAATTTGTAGGCCTAATGTTTGGTGAATGTTATTCAAATTTCAACCCAAAATCCAACTTGAGTAGGACTAAGAGTATACCTACTGCTGCTACTACTACTGCTACTACTACCACTACTACTACTGCTTCTGCTACTACTGCTTCTGCTTCTACCACTACTACTACTGCTTCTACCACTACTACTACTGCTGCTACCACTACTACTACTGCTTCTACCACTACTGCTACTGCTTCTACCACTACTGCTACTGCTACTACTACTGCTTCTGCTACTAATACCACTACTACTACTCTCTATCCCTTCCTTCTCTCTTTAGCCCCTTCTCACTCACTCAATTTAAGGGGCTTTATTGGCATGGAAACATATGTTAACATTGCCAAAGCAATTGAAGTAGATAATATACAAAAGTGAAATAAAAAATAAAAATGAACAGTAAACATTACACTCACAGAAGTTCCAAAAGAATAAAGACATGAAAAATGTCATTGTGTGTGTGTATATATACAGTGTTGTAACGATGTGCAAATAGTTAAAGTACAAAAGGGAAAATAAATAAACAGAAATATAGGTTGTATTTACAATGGTATTTGTTCTTCACTGGTTGCCCTTTTCTTGTGGCAACAGGTCATAAATCTTGCTGCTGTGATGGCACAGATGGATATGGGAGTTTATCAAAATCGGGTTTGTTTTCAAATTCTTTGTTTATCTGTGTAATCTGAGAGAAATCTGTGTCTCTAATATGGTCATACATTTAGCAGGAGGTTAGGAAGTGCAGCTCAGTTTCCACCTCATTTTGTGGGCAGCCTGTCTTCTCTTGAGACCAAGGTCTGCCTATGGTGGCCTTTCTCAATAGCAAGGCTATGCTCACTGAGTCTGTACATAGTCAAAGCTTTCCTTAAGTTTGGGTCAGTCATAGTGGTCAGGAAATCCCAGTGTGCCATCACAGCAGCAATATTTGTGACCTGTTGCCACAAGAAAAGGGCAACCAGTGAAGAACAAACACCATTGACAATTCTGCCACAGTGGTCAGGTATTCTGCCACTGTGTACTCTCTGTTTAGGGCCAAATAGCATTCTATAATGATCTTTTCTCATGATTTGGTTGGGTCTAATTGTGTTGTTGTCCTTGGGCTCTGTGGGGTCTGTTTGTGTTTGTGAACAGAGCCGCAGGACCAGCTTACTTAGGGGACTCTTCTCCAGGTTCATCTCTCTGTAGGTGATGGCTTTGTTATGGAAGATTTGGGAATCGCTTCCTTTTAGGTGGTTGTAGAATTTAACGGCTCTTTTTTTCATAATTCGCGGATATCGGCCTAATTCTGCTCTGCATGTATTATTTGTTATTTTTGACATTTAATCCTAGTAAAAATGTCCTGTCTTAGGTCAGTTAGGATCACCACTTTATTTTAAGAATGTGAATTGTCAGAATAATATTAGAGAGAATAATTTATTTCAGCTTTTATCTATTTCATCACATTCCCAGTGGGTCAGAAGTTTACATACACTCAATTAGTATTTGCTAGCATTGCCTTTTGAATTGTTTAACTTGGGTCAAACATTTCGGGTAGCCTTCCACAAGCTTCCCACAATAAGTTGGGTGAATTTTGGCCCATTCCTCCTGACAGAGCTGGTGTAACTGAGTCAGGTTTGTAGGCCTCCTTGCTAGCACACGCTTTTTCAGTTCTGCCCACAAATTTTCTATAGGATTGAGGTCAGGGCTTTGTGATGGCCACTCCAATACCTTGACTTTGTTGTCCTTAAGCCCTTTTGCCACAACTTTGGAAGTATTCCTGGGGTCATTGTCTATTTGGAAAACCCATTTGCAACCAAGTTTTAACTTCCTGACTGATGTCTTGAGATGTTGCTTCAATATATCTACATAATTTTCCTACCTCATCATGCCATCTATTTTGTGAAGTGCACCAGTCGCTCCTGCAGCAAAGCACCCCCACAACATGATGCTGCCACCCCAGTGCTTCACGGTTGGGATGGTGTTCTTCGGCTTGCAAGCATCCCCTTTTTCCTCCAAACGTAACGATGGTCATTATGGCCAAACAGTTCTATTTTTGTTTCATCAGACCAGAGGATATTTCTCCAAAAAGTACGATCTTTGTCCCCATGTGCAGTTGCAAACCGTAGTTTGGCGGTTTTGGAGCAGTGGCTTCTTCCTTGCTGAGCGGACTTTCAGGTAATGTTGATATAGGACTCGTTTTACTGTGGATAAAGATACTTTTGTGCCTGTTTCCTCCAGCATCTTCACAGGGCCCTTTGCTGTTCTGGGATTGATTTGCACTTTTCGCACCAAAGTACGTTCATCTCTAGGAGACAGAATGTGTCTCCTTCCTAAACGGTATGATGGCAGCATGGTCCCATGGTGTTTATACTTGCGTACTATTGTTTGTACAGATGAACATGGTACCTTCACGCATTTGGAAATTGCTCCCAAGGATTAACCAGACTTGTGGAAGTCTACATTTTATTTTCTGAGGTGTTGGCTGATTTTCTTTTGATTTTCCCATGATGTCAAGCGAAGAGACACTGAGTTTGAAGGTAGGCCTTGAAATACATCCACAGGTACACCTTCAATTGACTCAAATGGTGTCAATTAGCCTATCAGAAGCTTCTAAAGCCATGACATCATTTTCTGGAATTTTCCAAGCTGTTTAAAGGCACAGTCAACTTAGTGTATGCAAACTTCTGACCCACTGGAATTGTGATTCAGTTAATTATAAGTGAAATAATCTGTCTGTAAACATTGTTGGAAAAATGACTTGTGTCATGCACAAAGTAGAATTCCTAACCGACTTGCCAAAACTATAGTTTGTTAACAAGAAATGTGTGGAGTGGTTGAAAAATGAGTTTCAATGACTCCAACTTAAGTGTATGTAAACTTCCGACTTCAACTGTATATATTGAAGAGGTTGGGGCTAAAGCTGTATCCCTGTCTCACCCCACGGCCCTATGGGAAGAAATGTGTGATTTTTGCCAATTTAAACTGCACACTTTTTGTGTACATGGATTTTATTTTGCCGTATGTTTTTCCCCCTACACCACTTTCCATCAATTTGTATAGCAGACCCTCATGCCAAATTTAGTCAAAGGCTTTTTTGAAATCCACACAGCGTGAGAAGACTTTGCCTTTGTTTTGGTTTGTTTGTTTGTCAATTAGGGTGTGCAGGGTGAATATGTGGTCTGTCGTACTTTAATTTGGTAAAAAGCCATTTTGACATTTGCTCAGTACATTGTTTTCACTGAGGAAATGTACGAGTTTGCTGTTAATGATAATGCAGAGGATTTTCCCAAGGTTGCTGTTGACGCATATCCTGCGGAAGTTATTGGGGTCAAATTTGTCTCCTCTTTTGTGGATTGGGTCAATCAGTCCTTGGTTCCAAATATTGGGGAAGATGCCAGAGCTAAGGATGATGTTAGAGTTTTAGTATAGCCAATTGGAATGTGTGGTCTGTATATTTTATCATTTCATTGAGGAATTCATCAACACCACAGGCCTTTTTGGGTTGGAGGGTTTTTATTTTGTCCTGTTTTTCATTCAAGGTAATTGGAGAATCCAATGGGTTCTCATAGTCTTTAATAGTTGATTATAATGTTTGTATTTGATCATGTGTATGTATTTGCTGTGTGTTCTTTGTTATAGTGCCAAAAATATTGGAGAAGTGGTTTACCCATACATCTCCATTTTGGATAGATAATTATTTGTGTTTGTTTAGTGTTTTTTTTACATTGAGCTGATTTCTGATGTGCTGTTCCTTCTTTTCCGTAGTGTATTTCTGTATTGTTTTAGTGATTCACCATAGTGAAGGCGTAGACTCATGTTTTCTGGGTCTCTATGTTTTTGTTTGGACAGGTTTCTCAATTTCTTTCTTAGGTTTTGCATTCTTCATCAAACCATTTGTCATTGTTGTTCATTTTCTTCGGTTTTCTTCGATTTGATAGGGAAGCTGAGAGGTGAAATAAACTGTTAAGAGTTTCTACTGCCAAGTTTACAACTCTCGCTCGCTTTATCCTCTCTCTCTCTCTCTCGCTCGCTTTATCCTCTCTCTCTCTCTCTCTCTCGCTTTATCCTCTCTCTCTCTCTCGCTTTATCCTCTCTCTCTCTCGCTTTATTCCTCCTCTCTCTCTCTAGCTTTATCCTCTCTCTCCTATCCTCTCTTTCGCTCTCTCGCTTTATCCTCTCTCTAGAGAGAGAGAGAGATAGAGATAGAAATAGAGAAAGAGAGAGGCTCTCTTTCTCTATTTCTATCTCTCTCTCTCTATCCCCTCTATTGATTGGAACGGATCCCTTCCTTTGGGCCAGGTTTAGCTGCTAGGGTCGTCTAAAGCTTTTAATTGTCTCACTATATTCTCCAAAACAGCCCGACTACATCACTTTAGAGACTATGTCCAGGGTTCTGTAAAAGGGCATGCCCTTTGGTCCGGTAGGTTGAGTGGTGTGACCTGATGAGCAGCTCAATCGGTATAGGACCCAGGCTTTCATGAACTCTTCATGAACAAAGATTTAGGCCTAGTTGGATATGACAATATAGCAAGGTTCTTGTACGTGTTTTCTTCATGCGTTATACTCTCCTGAGCAAATATTGAGTTTCAGCAAATATCTGTTTGTATTTCTTCTTTTTTAATACTCGTATGTTTACTAGTGTGGTAGATGTTGCTGAGTGAAAGTTTTTCTGTGTTGCACTTTAATCCTTCTGCAAATGGCCCTGGTTACACAGCCTACAAGAAAGGGTTTTTAATGTAGGCTGTCTTGTTATTTTGATTTAGGTTTTTAATATTGTTTCCCCCTGGATATTACTGTCAGGAGCTGGACCCGTACACGCGATGACTTCATTTGGATTACATTTTCTTATTATGTCTTAATGTTATCACTCAATTATAATCCTCTTTTGCTCCAGAATTCTCTCTGCCTGAAAGGTCCTCTTCATTTGGTTATTGTTAATTGGCAAATTACTTAATTGGGAAATTGTCCAAATTGGGGTCCGTATTCATAAAGCGTCCTAGAGTAGGAGTCCTGATCTAGGATTAGTTTAGCCTTTTATTGACAGGCGGGGGCCTATTCCTAGATCAGCACTCTTTTGAATATGGGTGCTGATGATAGACTTACTCCACCTGTGAAAAGAAAGCATTCTGTCTCTAGTTTATACACTGCACATTTTCCATTGAACTACCAGTACATCATTTCTCTCAATATAGATTTACATAAATGTACTGCAGCATTATTAAAGTGTGAAGCAGGTGGTTGTGATGTTGAAAGACCAGATTGTATTCTGTTTGCCGCAGGCCGATTTTTGTCGAAGCGGATGGTCGGGTGGCCGGAACATAATTCAATCATTTGTACCCTGCAAATTGATCACAACTAAGCCCAAAAAAGAGATGTATTTGAAAATAACATTAATTTCATAGCTTGATTACATCGAGACACAATCACATATGTTTATTCATGGGAATATTTAGGAAAATGTTTCGCTGAATTCCTGGTGATGTTAGTCTTTTTTGACTAAAAACAAAAATCCAATTAATTGTTCTATTGTTTTACTAAATCACCGGCGGGGTCGCCTTTTGCCGACACCTGATAGGTATTCGGATGCCATTTGAGACGTAACCTACTTGTATGGAGCGATTACATTCCCAGGTTAAAGGCTCTCCCACCCAAATCCAATTTACACAAATCCAAGTCTAGTCTTAATATGTTCTCGAGCTATGCGCTTTTTGGCGCCCATTTGTTTAATGTGATATGGAGCACTGGGATTGCTTTCATTATTGCATTAGAAGATACATGTCCTGAATATAAAGGGTTATGTTTGGGGAAAATCCAATGCAACAGATTACTGAGTACCGCTCTCCATATTTTGAAGCATGGTGGTGGCTGCATCATGTTATGGGTACGCTTGTAATCGTTCAGGACTGGGGAGTTTTTCAGGATAAAAAATAAATGGGATAGAGCTAAGCACAGGCAAAATCCTTGAGGAAAACCTGTTTCAGTCTGCTTTCCACCAGACACTGGGAGATCAATTCACTTTTCAGCAGGACAATAACCTAAACACAAGGCCGAATATGCACTGCAATTGCTTATCTAGAAGACAGTCAATGTTTTTGAGTGGCCGAGTTACTGTTCTTAATTCAGGCTGTAACACAAAATGTGGAATAAGTCAAGGGGTATGAATACTTTTTGAAGGCACTGTAAATCAGTGGACAGTAGCTCTAATACCTAGGATTATCTATTGGTTGTTTCTTATTAGTACGGTCAGGAGGTTTGCCTGACTAGCCTCGAACTAGCTAGGTCCAGAGTTTTAATTAGTGATGTAAGGGTAGAAAAAAATAGGTTTGTAAACGCTGATCATCGGTCTAGGTGGATAAAGTAACGCTCCCTATACTTTCAATGCATTTTTCCCAGAAAATGGGCGTAAATAAGGTTTACGTGTGTTTAACCTCCACTACACCACTGGTCCTAATGTCATTTAACCTCCACTACACCACTGGTCCTAATGTCATTTAACCTCCACTGGTCCTAATGTCATTTAACCTCCACTACACCACTGGTCCTAATGTCATTTAACCTCCACTACACCACTGGTCCTAATGTCATTTAACCTCCACTACATCACTGGTCCTAATGTCATTTAACCTCCACTACACCACTGGTCCTAATGTAATTTAACCTCCACTACACCACTGGTCCTAATGTCATTTAACCTCCACTACATCACTGGTCCTAATGTCATTTAACCTCCACTACACCGCTGGTCCTAATGTCATTTAACCTCCACTACACCGCTGGTCCTAATGTCATTTAACCTCCACTGGTCTTAATGTCATTTAACCTCCACTACACCACTGGTCCTAATGTCATTTAACCTCCACTGGTCCTAATGTCATTTAACCTCCACTGGTCCTAATGTCATGTGTTTTGGAAAAACTCCTGGCCCTACTGCTCTGACTCTCAAAAAAGTTCCTTAAAAGCTGTGTATTTTGGCAAACAAACTGCTCCAGCAGGGTCAAATGTGCAAAATAAAATGTTGCTTTCTGTTGGTCCCGCAGTGAGACTGCTGTGAAGCAAAGGTTCTGACCCCAAAAATGTAACGATCATCACACAGCTGAGACCAGACCGTTATGTGTGTGGGTTCAGGTGGACTGTCTGGAGCCGTACTTTTACTTTAGATAACGACGACTGACTGCTGTATTTAAACATCCCTCCCGCTCGCTCGCTCACTCTTTCTCCTCTCCCTCCCCTCCCTCCCTCTCTCTCCTCTCCCTCCCCTCCCTCCCTCTCTCTCTCTCTCTCTCTCTCTCTCTCCTCTCCCTCCCTCCCCTCCCTCTCTCCCTCCCCTCCCTCCCTCCCTCCCTCTCTCCTCTCCCTCCCCCTCCCTCCCTCTCTCCTCTCCCTCCCTCTCTCCTCTCCCCTCCCTCCCTCTCTCCCTCCCCTCCCTCTCTCTCTCGCTCCCCTCCCTCCCTCCCTCCCTCCCTCCCTCTCTCTCTCCTCTCCAGGTGCGTGTAGGGGAGGTGGGGGGAAACACACTGGGTTTCTACGGTTGTCAGATGAGTCCAGATGGATCCATGATCCTGGCCCATGCCTTCCACGGAGCGCTGCATCTCTGGACCCAGAGCCACGGCAAAGAGGTGAGACTTCTATTCTATTTAATTATTCTACATCTCTGGCACCAGAACCACGACAAAGAGGTGAGAATTCTGGGACTGTACAGCAGTGCAGTGCCAACGACACTTCACATAGCCCCCTGATTGTGAAGATAGACTAATGATTAAACTGCACAGTAGTGGGTCTGTCCCAAATGAGGGAGGGATGGAGAGAGAGCGACTGTGCTTAGTGTAATTAAACTGACTAAAGACCCAGACTGTTGGAGAGTATGACTGGGAATCAGACCTGACTCTGAGTGGCTGACTACTCTGTTACCCTGGGAACCAGAACTGACTGAGTGGCTGACTACTCTGTTACCCTGGGAACCAGACCTGACTGAGTGGCTGACTTCTCTGTTACCCTGGGAACCAGACCTGACTGAGTGGCTGACTTCTCTGTTATACCCTTGTTGTTTCACACTGATCTGAGTCTAACTGAGCTGATCTGTACTGGCCTGGTTCAACATGAAAGAAACACATCTGAGTTAACACAGTGTGGTTGGGGTCACCAGGATAGTGTGGAGAAGGTATCGGGTCTGATTCCCAGTTACCTGTCTCAGCAGTGTGAAAAGGGCATGTCTGTGTGTGGTGTCCCAGGGAGAGGGGAGACCAGGGGTGGTGATATCTGGTCACTGACTCAATCTGTTTCTGTCTGAATTAATAAAGCAATTAACATCCCATCATGCTTAGGGTCATTATTGTGTCTACCATGACTAGAAGAGACCTCAGTGACTTTGAAAAAGGTGTCTCAAAGGAGCATCGGGGGTTTAAAGGGTGTGTGTCTGTCACCCAATTCAACACTTATAGGAGAGACTGGAGTAGTGCCTGAGACAGCGTTTTCCACCACCATCAACAAAACACCAAATTATGGAATTTCTTGTGGAAGAATGGTGTCACATCCCTCCAATAGAGGTCCAGACACTAGTAGAATCTATGCCAATGCGGATTGAAGCTGTTCTGGTGGCTCGTGGTGCCCCCACGCCCTATTAACACACTTCATGTTGGTGTTTCCTTTCTTTTGGCAGTTACCTGTGGTCACTGACTCTCTGTATCTGTCTGTTTGTTATGTCCCAGGGAGAGTGGAGTCCAGGGGTGGTGATATCTGGTCACTTCAACGCGGTTCAGGACCTGAGCTGGGACCCTGAGGGGGAATTCATCCTCAGTGTAGGGTCAGACCAGACCACCAGGCTACTAACACCCTGGAAGAGGAAGGACCAAACACAGGTACATGTAACCCAGGGCTCTCTAATCCTGTTCCTGGAGAGCTACCCTCCTGTAGGTTTTTGCTCCATCCCCAGTTGTAACTAACCTGATTCAGCTTAGCAACCAGCTAATTCTTATAATCAGGTGCACTAGATTAGGGTTGGAGTGTCTCTGTCCCTGATGCAACTTCTAAACCCCTTTCACTCCTATAGGCAGACTCAAATATGCAGTGTAGACACCAAAATACCACATAGACATCATGTTGATGCCCCCAAAGAGCTCCAGTAATAAAACCATAATGCAATTCTATTTGACAGCAGAGAAAATATACTTTTGTATGCAGTACTACATTTTTAAAATGTGTTTTTATTTAACCTTTTATTTAACTAGGCCAGTCAGTTAAGAACAAATTCTTATTTTGAATGACGGCCTAGGAACAGTGGGTTAACTGCCTTCTTCAGGGGCAGAACGACAGATTTTTACCTCGTCAACTCGGGGATTCAATCTAGCAACCTTTTGGTTACTGGCCCAACGCTCTAACCTCTTGGATCCCTGCCGCCTCTTTAGTACGGTCTTTACCCAAATGTCTGGCTACATACTGTGGCCCTAAAACTCAAGTGTCTTTATTGCTCAGTGTTTTTCCCCTTGGTAATGACCAAATATCATCCTCTGGTTTTGCATGTTTTTAGTAAGACTGTTATATTGTGTTTCATTTGACATTTACAGTAGCATTTTAACAGTTTGTGAAGATGAATTAGTTTTACTATTCCTTCATTTTCTAATGGAAGACGAAGGAGTCAACAATTTGTTGTTTACGTTTACACTGTAATTTGTCTGTCTGGCAGGAAAACCTTGTTAAAAATGGCAAATGTATTCATGCACGTAACCACACTCTTCAAATTGCTTATTTCTTTCTGATGTAATTTTTTAAAAGAATAGTACGTTTTTAGAATGTTTCCCAGAATACCTATTGTGGGAATCCATTTCAAAGGATCACATAAACCCTTTTACTGTGAAATGAATACTTCTCTCAAAGTTATGCATATGTATTAAATGTTGCCATCATATTTCCTAACCCCTGCTCTGAACTCATCGCAACGTCACATCGTACACCAGGGATACATTCAGGTGTATTAGATGAAAATAACAAACAAGACACATGAAAGATATAGGTAGCATCCCAAATAGCACCATATCCCCTATAATGACTATATAGTACACTACTGCTATAGGGAATAGTGTCATTTGGGATGCAGTCATAGGAGATCTCCTCTAACATATCCTCCACTATTTCTTCCCTCCTGTCCTCCCCACAGCCCACCTGGCATGAGATCTCGAACTCTAAAATTTGATCTCACTATCTCTTCAGTATCTCCCCCCGCCTTCGAGTAACACTCAACCACCACTAAGGAATACCTGGGATAGGATTAAGTAATCCTTCTAACCCCCCCCCCCCAAAACAGATATAGCTGTACTATTGTAAAGTGGTTGTTCCACTGGATATCATAAGGTGAATGCACCAATTTGTAAGTCGCTCTGGATAAGAGCGTCTGCTAAATCACGTAAATGTAATACTTCCATGTTAATCGTCCCAGTCGTTTACTGGCTAAAAAGCTACACAGTAATGATCAATTAGCTGATATAGCAACTGTTGAATCTGAAACAGGGGAATTACTATCAGAATCCAAATGAATCAATCAAAGATTCTCCCACTTCTATAAAGAACGGTACACCTCTGATTGTAAATCCACACCAAGCCACACTAAGGCCTTTCTAAAATATTCTCTCAACAGAGGAAGCTATTGCTTGAAATAATTACTATTGCTGTTCACAAGTGTTCATATTTCTCCCAATTTAACGCATCACTAATTTTGCTTTTATAATATATATATTTTTAAAGTAGGGATGCCACCCAGTGTTCTCACTATCGCCCCGATCTTTGATAAACACATATATTATTATTTTCCACAATGTCATCATGTCTCGAGACTTACTTACCCAAATTGATCCACACGGACCAAAGTGGGTCTGTTAAAAAGCATTTATCCTTGGATAACCTCAGTCGATATTACATACCTTAGATCCATCAAACTCAACTCTGGACCTCGAAGCCAGTTCCACAGCTTTTTTGAATTGTTCCCCTCTAATCAGGGACTGATTTAGAGGGTGCAGTTAATTATCAGGTAGAACAGAAAACCAGTAGGCTCCGGACCTCGTTGGGTAATGGTTATAAAACCCATGCCGTAGATGCTTCATCAGAAACAACAGCTCCTTGGGCTGTATTATCTCTCCGTGCAGAAAAAGCTTTTGATAGACTAGAATGGTCATATTTCTGGTCTGTCTTGGAACATATGGGAATCGGCTCCAATTTCATTAATATGGTTAAAATACTATATGCCAATCCCTCAGCCATAGTTATAACAGACAATATCAGCTCTGCTCTGTTCAGAATCACTAGAAGCAGCAGACAAGGCGATCCAATTTCGCCTCTGCTATTCTTATTATCCATGGAAGCTCTGGCCCAGTTAATTGGTCAATCGAAGGAAATAACACCAATTTCTCTCAAATCTATTGATCACTTCATCACATTATACACAGATGATATTTTACTATATCTAGACAATGTACAGTATCTTCTGGCTGTTGTGATCACATTCATGGTGTGGTTTCAAATGTATATGGCAAGGTATATCATCCCGGATAAAATGTATACATTTACAAAAAGGGAAAGACTTATGAGGACTTTAAATTGTATTTCCAGATTCTAGCATTTCACCCCATCCTACATTGAAATGATTCTTCTGCCCCCTGGCTGAGTATAGAGAGAAAGGTGGTGTCTCCTATTGCCCTGGAAAAGGTGGTCTTCACTGATACAGTATATCCCTTAAACAATGTAAATTACGCTTTGGTCCTATTATTGCTCACACAATTTCTATTTACCGCAAATTGAAAAACATTGGAACTGCGAATCAAAATGGCATGTCCATACTCCAATATTTCACAATAATACCTTGCCATCTGGAGAGGGCGGCCTTTTGCATCCAATAGTCCAAATATGGAATACGTAACCTTACCAATATCATGGACAGAAATAGTTTGAGAACTTTCCAAGATTTGAAAGATGCATACACATTACCAGTGTTAGCTATTTCTGTTATTTTCAGTAACACAAACTCTAAAGCAAATCAGGGAGAGAAAAATAGGTTTATTCAGAGAGGACAAATCAAGATGTTTTGCTGGGAGTCAGATGTTCAGTCTCACCCTCTCCTCAGCTTTTCCACACAGAAGAAGGACAGGATGCCACTTATAACCCTTCACCCTAGCCTGGGGTTGGCAAATCAGAAGTTCTCGCCGGACAACTTGGCTAATGGCCAAATAACAAGTATCCCACTCCAGACTCAATGTACAGACCAATGAAAACGTGGCCCACGTAACACACGTAGCTCTGAGTTCATGACTGACATCCCACAGATCCTAAACAGATGTTGAACTGAAAACCAACTCCTATTGATCGTCAATCCTAGTCCTCTCGTCCCCTGCGTTGTGCATTTTATCTTCCAAATATTATTACACCAGGCAACTCCTTTTTTCGATATTTTCAACTTAGGTCGTCTATGCTGGCCTATGGAGTCCCTTGGGAAACCCAACTACCAAACATCTAATGATGGGATTTATAAATAAATGATCTTGGCTCCCGAATGGACTGATCTCTATAATATATAAACAACTTTTGGAAAGGTCATTCTGAGCTAGATATTCAAAAATAGTTTTTCATGGTTTTCAAATCAAATTGTATTAGTCACATGCGCCTAATACAACAGGTGTAGTAGACCTTACAGTGAAATGCTTACTGACCAACAATGCAGTTAAAAAAATACAAATAAGAAATTAAAGTAACAAGTAATTAAAGAGCAGCAGTAAAATAACAATAGCGAGACTATATACAGGGGGTACCGGTACAGAGTCAATGTGCGGGGGCACCGGTTAGTCGAGGTAATTGAGGTAATATGTACATGTAGGTAGAGTTATTAAAGTGACTCTTCATAGATAATAACAGAGAGTAGCAACGGTGTAAAAAGGGGTGGGGGGGGCAATGCAAATAGTCTGGGTAGCCATTTGATTAGATGTTCAGGAGTCTTATGGCTTGGCCCCTTAGTTCTAGTGAAGGATACATCTTAACGCTACAGCATACAATGACATATTTTAGACGATTCTGTCCTTCCAACTTTGCGGCAACAGTTTGGAGAAAGCTCTTTCCTGTTTCAGCATGACAATGTCCTCGTTCACAAAGTGAGGTCCATACAGAAATGGTTTGTCGAGATCAGTGTGGAAAAACTTGACTGGCCTCCACAGAGCCCTTATCTCAACCCCATCGAACACCTTTGGGATTAATTGGAACGCCAACTACGAACCAGGACTAATCGCCCAACATCAGTGCCCGACCTCACTTATGCTCTTGTGGCTGAATGGAAGCATGTCCCCGCAGACAATGTTCCAACATCTAGTGGAAAGATTTCCCAGAAGTGTGGAGGCTGTTATAGCAGCAAAGGGGGGGACCAACTCCATATTAATGCCCATGATTTTGGAATAAGATGTTAGACGAGCAGGTGTCCACAGCCCTTCCCACAGCCCACCTGGAACGAGATCGCTAAATGTAATACTGTATCTCAGTATGTCTTCAGTAGCTCTTCCCCTCTGTCCCCTGTGTCTTAACTACAGCCTACCTGGCACGAGATCTCTCGCCCCCAGATTCACGGCTATGACATGCAGTGTCTGGCCATGGTGGGCCGCTTCCAGTACGTCTCCGGGGCCGACGAGAAGGTCCTCCGGGTGTTCCGCGCCCCCCGCAACTTTGTGGAGAACTTTGCAAACATCTCTGGCACGCCTCTGGCGAAACTGCTGGCCTCCAGTGTGAGTAGTAGTTCCAAAATCCTGCTTTGCTGTTGGTCAAAGTACCAACATTCTGTTTTGTTATTGGTTGAGCAGTGTGTCAATCAACGCCAGTTGCTTCCTACATCACCCCCAATGGCTACTGTTGGCCTCAATCTCAATTCGTCCTTCCATGATTCCTCGCATCCTATGTCCATGCCTCCCCATCAGCCATATTGGAGAAGATCCCTCCCCCCGGACCTTCTTCTCCAATGCATTTTGAGCAGGAGGCAAGGGAAAAGGATGCGAGGACTCGAGGTGAAATGAACTGGGAAAGAGCCTAGAACATTGAAATTCCCCCTTGACCCCTCTCCCCTGTATGTCTGTGGGTGTGTCTGTTTCTCTTTCCCAGGACACTGTAGATCAACCAGAAGGGGCCAGTACCCCTGCCCTAGGTCTCTCCAATAAGGCTGTGTTTCAAGGTATGGCTCTAAGTCCATCCTAAACGTGGTCTTTCTGCACATAACGGTCAATGTCTCGTTACATCTGGCTGATTTTGATAGTTTCTTATTTTGATTGACAGGTGATCTTGCTCCCAAGACCAATGAAGAGGAGGGAACCGGGTTCAACAGTGTTTCTGACCAATACCAAGAGTCCTACTTCCACCCTCTCACCCTTAATGGTATTGTATACTGAAAACTTACCATCCATATTAGAATATTAGGCCCATTTAAAAGCCGCATTTGTCTGAGGCATGGCTCCCACAATACATAAGACCTACATAAACCTTAATACTGTGTTTTATTGGGATGGGATAAACTTCCTTTCTACACTGCCTCAGTCAGTGCAGCCCATCTCTCCTTCACTCTCTCCATATTTCTCTTTATTCTTTTAAGGGACAATGATATCCAGCCTTCGTGACTGGCTAGTTATTAGATGCCTCTGCTCTGTTCTGCTCTGTTCTGCTCTGTTCTGCTCTGTTCTGCTCTGTTCTGCTAGGTTCTGTTCTGCTATGCTCTGCTCTCCATGCCTGCATTTTAGAAGAGGGGGATGAATCGGAGCACCTGGAGACATGTAATTACTAAATAAGGATGAGAAGCAGCGCAGGAAGTGAAGGATGGTGGGATGAGGGCGAGGGGAGTGGGAGAGAGAAAGAGATGGAGGGCGAGACTGGGGGAGAGGGCGAGACTGGGGGAGAGGGAGAGGGCGAGACTGGGGGAGAGGGCGAGACTGGGGGAGAGGGCGAGACTGGGGGAGAGGGCGAGACTGGGGGAGACAGTGTAAAGAGTGGAGTGAGGGTTAGCGAGAGGAAGATGAGTGACAGATCTAATTGTATTTGTCACATTTGTAAACAACAGGTGTAGACTAACAGTGAAATGCTTACTTACGGACCCTTCCCAACAACGCAGAGAGAAATCAAGAAGGAAAATAATAGAAACAATAACAGGAGGAATAAATCCACAATGAAAGAGAATCAAGGGATGGGGAGCTTTGGGTGCCTTGCCTCTAGTCAAACAGTGTCATGCGTTGTCATTCATTGTTATTGTAAAAATCTCCTTATCTTGAGATCATCATTACAATGAAGTCTTATAGGATTACAGAGTTAGGATATTAATGAGTTTGTGTGTGTGTGTGTGTGTGTGTGTGTGTGTGTGTGTGTGTGTGTGTGTGCACAGAGCGAAGTTAAAATATCAATGACTAGGCTACAGGGCTATGTGTGTCTGCATGTACAGGGCTACGGGGAGAGGGAAATGAGGTGGACACGGAATAATGAGTCGTTAACAGAATAATGAGTTTACACAATAGTGAGTTGTCAACACAATAGTGAGTAGTCAACACAATAGTGAGTTGTCAACACAATAATCACTTAACAGAGTAATGCTATGTCTCTGCTTAACTACTAGAGAGGATTAAGAGAAGGAACAATTTGGGAGAAACAGGAAGCCTGGGACAAATAACAGCAAGAGGGAACGAGGCTTTATATGTCATGTAATGAAGGAGAGTAAGGGTTGCGTAAGTTTTTGCGTCCCAAATATGCACTCTATTCCTTACATAGTGCACTACTTTTGACCAAGGCCCATAGGGAATAGGGTGCCATTTGGGATACACACTGTGTCTGCAGGAGTAGATAGTGAAGTTGTCTTGGCATGGGTGGAGAATGAGAGAAGGGGTACATTTGATTCTCATTTCGCAGCACCCCTCAAAGCTAACAGCCATTGAAAATTGGGAGATAAAGCGTCGTTGTTACAAAATGGCTTTTCAGAAATTGTCAGTTGTGGGTTACGCATTGGAGCTAAATGCTAACGATGAGCGCTGTGAAGAATCCAAGAGAGAACGTTGTCTTGAGGCGGTCAATTCTGTTGTTTATTCTGTTTCGTCTCCTGTGTGTCTCTTCTTTAATTATCTCCCTCTTGTCACTCCCTCTCTCCCTCCCTGCTTAACATTAGGGTTGTTACACAAGAAAATCATAAATGCCAGCGACATAGATACAATCTCCACATAGATACAATCTTCATTTTAGTCAATTGGAAAATGGTTCCCATTAGGGTGAATTTAGAATATGTTAAATACAATAGTTATGTAATTCTTTTGAAATTGACTTTCTTTGTAATTTTGTGTGTGTGTCCACAGAGCCACCTCCAGAGGACCACCTCCTTCAAAACACACTATGGCCTGAGGTCCAAAAACTGTTAGTGTCCCATGATCATTCTAACAGTCCTTTCATTCCATCTTCACACATACACGCACACACACATTTTCGGTCTCAATGGCTATATTTACACAGGCATCCCAATTCTGATATTTTTCCACTAATTGGTATTTTGACCAATCGGATCAGCTGTTTTGCCAAATATCAGAATTGGGCTGCATGTGTAAAGACAGCCAATGTTAGAGTACCACTTCTGCACACGCTTCATCAACGACAGAATCAGATGGGGACTTGTCAGAAAACGTTTCAGCACTGTTTCCTGCTTTCTAGGAATGTACACAAGGCATCTATGATTTCAACCTTTTGTGAGCAGCATCCATTTTCCTTGCAACACGACATTTCAACGCATTTCTCATATTTATAGACAAATAACTGGTTATGTTTTGTTTCGCCCCCTGTGAGGATTAATGGGTCTGAACATTTTTCTAAACCCCGTTCAGAGCCAGCCAGCCAAAGACCTCCCACCAATCAGAATGCAGATTTCCCCATGAGCCTCTTCTCTGCCCAGGAGAATATATCGCCTCCATTTGTTGCCAATGTTAAATCTATTTATCAGTCAGTCCTGCATTAACATGACATACAGCTGTGACATTTACTGCAAGTGCAGCCATTGTTTTTGAATAGCACTTTTCTTACTCCCATTTGGCAAGGAATGTATTGTATAATTGAATGCGTAATAGCAACATTAAAATTCATGTGGCATCATATTTTTGATTCTGTGGTAGGGTTTCTATTTTGAGTATATTTCTGAATATGAAATGTTTAGAAGGTTTGGTAGGTTGAGAGGATGAGATGTTTCTGCGCTCTTGTGTGCGTGTGCCCTGCAGTCTGCTATTCTGGAGTCCCGTACGTCACTGTTTAATTCCACAGTCTAGCTCTAGCGTGCTTTACCAATAAGGTATCTGTGTCTTCTTAACCTTTGCAGCCTGTGTGAGTAGAATCTACATAATTCCAGCTAGAAAACCTTCCGCTCTCTGGCTGGGTCCCAAATGTCACCCTAGTCCCTACAGTTGAAGTCGGAAGTTTACGTACACTTAGGTTGGACTCTTTAAAACTCGTTTTTCAACCACTCCACAAATTTCTTGTTAACAAACTATAGTTTTGGCAAGTCGGTTAGGAATTCTACTTTGTGCATGACACAAGTCATTTTTCCAACAATTGTTTACAGTCAGATTATTTCACTTATAATTCACTGTATCACAATTCCAGTGGGTCAGAAGTTTGCATACACTAAGTTGACTGTGCCTTTAAACAGCTTGGAAAATTCCAGAAAATGGTGTCATGGCTTTAGAAGCTTCTGATAGGCTAATTTACATCATTTGAGTCAATTGGAGGTGTACCTGTGGATGTATTTCAAGGCCAACCTTCAAACTCAGTGCCTCTGCTTGACATCATGGGAAAATCAAAAGAAATCAGCCAAGACCTCATAAACAAATTGTAGACCTCCACAAGTCTGGTTCATCCTTGGGAGCAATTTCCAAATGCCTGAAGGTACCACGTTCATCTGTACAAACAATAGTACATAAGTATAAACACCATGGGACCGCGCAGCCGTCCTACTGCTCAGGAAGGAGACGCGTTCTGTCTCCTAGAGATGAACGTACTTTGGTGCGAAAAGTGCAAATCAATCCTAGAACAACAGCAAAGGACCTTGTGAAGATGCTGGAGGAAACAGGTACAAAAGTATCTATATCCACAGTACAACGAGTCCTATATTGACATAACCTGAAAGACCGCTCAGTAAGGAAGAAGCCACTGCTCCAAAACCGCCATTAAAAAGCCAGACTACAGTTTGCAACTGCACATGGGGACAAAGATCATACTTGTTGGAGAAATGTCCTCTGGTCTGATGAAACAAAAATGGAACTGTTTGACCTTAGTGACCATCGTTATGTTTGGAGGGAAAAGGGGGAGGCTTGCAAGCCGAAAATCACCATTCCAACTGTGAAGCACGGGGGTGGCAGCATCATGTTGTGGGGGTGCTTTGCTGCAGGATGGACTAGTGCACTTCACAAAATAGATGGCATCATGAGGATGGAAAATGATGTGGATATATTGAAGCAACATCTCAAGACATCAGTCGGGAAGTTAAATCTTGGCCGCAAATGGGTCTTCCAAATGGACAATGACCCCAAGCATACTTCCAAAGTTGTGGCCATCACAAAACCCTGACCTCAATCCCATAGAAAATGTGTGGGCAGAACTGAAAAAGCGTGTGCGAGCAAGGAGGCCTACAAACCTGACTCAGTTACACCAGCTCTGTCAGGAGGAATGGGCCAAAATTCACCCAACTTATTGTGGGAAGCTTGTGGAAGGCTACCTGAAACGTTTGACCCAAGTTAAACAATTTAAAGGCAATGCTACCAAATACTAATTGAGTGTATGTAAACTTCTGACCCACTGGGAATGTGATGAAAGAAATAAATCATTCTCTACTATTATTCAGACATCTCACGTTCTTATAATAAAGTGGTGATCCTAACTAAGCTAAGACAAGGAATTTTTACTAGGATTAAATGTCAGGAATTGTGAAAAAACTGAGTTTAAATGACTTTGGCGAATGTAAACTTCCGACTTCAACTGTATGTAGTCCACTATCTTTGACCAGAGCCCTGTGCGCTAAATAGGGAATAGTGGGCCATTTGGGACGTAGTCGCTCCATTTCAAATGCCCCTGTTTAGAGCCTGGCAGCTTTGACACCAGAAGCGTGATTCTGAGATTCTTAGATGCACCATTTTAAAGCTTTCAGGAGGATTGTTTGTGCTTCAAGTTTGACCACTTGTCTTTTTACACAGTCTTATCTAGTGACTAAGCTCTCATCACTCCTCTTCCCTCCCTCCCCTCCACTCTCTCTCTTTTTCATCTTCTCTCGCTCTCTCCCTCCCTCTCTCTCCAGGTACGGACATGGCTTTGAGATGTTCTGTCTGGCGTCTGACAGTGGGAGGATGGTGGTGGCGTCGGCATGTAAGGTAGTGTGACAAGCTGGAGGTCAAATGCCAAACGTCGATCTGTGACTGTAGCAAAGCACATTGTACTTTTATTAGCGGGTTGGAACTGGTTCCGGGAACATAACTGAAAACCATATAAATTGTTTTAACAAATAGAGGAATCAGAACCGGGAACGAAAGTGATCTATACTGTTCCGAAACATTTAATTTAAATAATGGGAGCCGTTTAATAACGTTATTTTATTTTATGTTCCTGTTGGCTGCTGACGTTGCGGGTCTGCTGTAGGCTGCTGACGTTGCGGGTCTGCTGTAGGCTGCTGACGTTGCGGGTCTGCTGTAGGCTGCTGACGTTGCGGGTCTGCTGTAGGCTGCTGACGTTGCGGGTCTGCTGTAGGCTGCTGACGTTGCGGGTCTGCTGTAGGCTGCTGACGTTGCGGGTCTGCTGTAGGCTGCTGACGTTGCGGGTCTGCTGTAGGCTGCTGACGTTGCGGGTCTACTGTAGGCTGCTGACGTTGCGGGTCTACTGTAGGCTGCTGACGTTGCGGGTCTACTGTAGGCTGCTGACGTTGCGGGTCTACTGTAGGCTGCTGACGTTGCGGGTCTACTGTAGGCTGCTGACCTTGCGGGTCTACTGTTGGCTGCTGACGTTGCGGGTCTACTGTTGGCTGCTGACGTTGCGGGTCTACTGTTGGCTGCTGACGTTGCGGGTCTACTGTAGGCTGCTGACGTTGCGGGTCTACTGTAGGCTGCTGACGTTGCGGGTCTACTGTAGGCTGCTGACGTTGCGGGTCTACTGTTGGCTGCTGACGTAAATGTAAGATGTGTTTTTATTTAAAATTCTGGTGCCGCTCTACACACAAAAGCTAGCTAGCTCTGATCCAACCAATGTTAAGCCATCCCCCTAAATCACAGACGTATCCTCTCTTCTTCATCTATGGTATTGAACCTACCTACTTCAATTGCCAGAGACAGTATCCCGGTTCTCAACTGAGCGCACAAGGATCTTTTTGATTTCTTGTTAGTTGACAATGATATATCAGTTGAAGGGTTAATACTAAAGGTTAACTTGTGTTTGATCATGTTGACATTGCATCATAACTTATTTCTAAATATGTGTTGTAGATCCTCCTCCTTAAATATGTAATTTACTGGTTACAGCAGGGTTTCCCAAACTCGGTGCACATTTTTGTTGGGGGTCCCTAACACTATACAGCTGATTCAAATGATCAAGTTTGATGATTAGTTATTTGAATCGGCTGTGTAGTGCTAAGGCAAAAACCAATCTGTACTTTACTATTTATATTTTTGACTACTTTTACTTCACTACATTCCTAAAGAAAATAATGTACTTTTTACTTCATACATTTTCCCTGACATCCAAAAGTACTCGTTACATTTTGAATGCTTAGCAGGTCAGGAAAATGGTCCAATTCACACACTTATCAAGAGAACATCCCTGGTCACCCCTACCGCCTCTGATCTGGCAGACTCACTAAACACAGACAGACAGATTGACATACACACGTTAGCACACGGGAAACCCAACGTTGCTGCTGGACTTGGTAAAGGTCAGTGTCAGTGCGGGTGGACAGTCAGCTTTTTAATCGGAGCAAAATCAATCTGAAAGTGTCTATTTTTCAGATAAATAACCTGTTATCTGTCAGTTGAAGTCCGTTAGCAGCCATCAGGATCATTCAGATTCCTAACAACTGGAATGATGTGATTTGAAGGCAGACTTCACCTGATCTGGGTGGTCCAGCAGTCCATGCCGTCACCTACAGCACATATTTGCTGTGGGTTCTAACTTGGCCCATTATCTTTCCTGCTGTCTCTCCTTTAGCCAATACAAACATAGGCCTCTATTTTTTTAAGCCACTTCAATAGACTAGACCAGGGTTGCTAGTACATCTTTGAGTCAAAGTTTAAAATGAGTGTTTACCAAACACAGAGGGAGGAGAATTGTATACTGTTTGTCCCCTGGTGAGGAATGGAGATGGTATTAGCTAATCTATACAGCACTTGGACAAGCTCGCATTAATTGCTGGAATGGTATGGTATCTAACATAGAATGAATGGTATAGGTTCCAATGACTATCTTGTCAGCTATGTGTGGGGTCCTCCAGCTGCTTCTCTTCTCTGGTGCTATTCCTCTGAAGCTGAGCTAGTTCAGTATGGTCCTCCAACCACTATTCTTCTTCTCTGGTGCTATTCCTCTGAAGCTGAGCTAGTTCAGTATGGTCCTCCAGCTGCTTCTCTTCTCTGGTGCTATTCCTCTGAAGCTGAGCTAGTTCAGTATGGTCCTCCAACCACTATTCTTCTTCTCTGGTTCTAGGCCTCTGAAGCTGAGCTAGTTCAGTATGGTCCTCCAGCTGCTTCTCTTCTCTGGTGCTATTCCTCTGAAGCTGAGCTAGTTCAGTATGGTCCTCCAACCACTATTCTTCTTCTCTGGTTCTAGGCCTCTGAAGCTGAGCTAGTTCAGTATGGTCCTCCAGCTGCTTCTCTTCTCTGGTTCTAGGCCTCTAAGGCTGAGCATGCGGCCGTGCTGCTCTGGAGTGCCACTTCCTGGCGCCAGCTACAGGCGCTGCCCTGCCACAGCCTCACTGTCACCCAGATGGCCTTCTCTCCCAACGGACTGTTCCTATTGGCCGTGTCCCGGGACAGGACCTGGTCGCTATGGAGACGGGACGACCCCGCTGCCACCACTACAAACACAGGTGAGCTGAGGGGTCCTGTCTGTCTGCTTTACTGGTATTATGCTTTTTCTTTTAATAGTATTTTCTCCCTGCTTTTGGAGTTCAGTTTCATGTCAGGTGTTTAAGCAGCCAAGAGCTAGTTTAGTTTGAGTTTAGTCCTGTTTTACTTAGCCTAAGGATAGTGCAGAGCCATACAACCAACGTCTCAAACCAACGTCTTAAACCCAGTCAGGTAAATCACCATTTAAACCCAGTCAGGTAAATCCCCATTTAAACCCAGTCAGGTAAATCACCATTTAAACCCAGTCAGGTAAATCACCATTTAAACCCAGTCAGGTAAATCACCAGTGACACGGCCCTAACCGGTGAATCAACGGTTTTTCTTTCCCTATTTTCCTGTGGCGGGAGCCTTGGTGGGTTCCCCTGCGCCCGGCCAACTGGCAGTCTGTTCCAGTTGAGCCCTGAATTACTCACAGGCTCACACATGCGTGCACGCACAGACACACTCTCTCTCTTAACCAGTCTAGACTTGCTAATCAAGGGGCTGGAAAGCACAGTACAGGACGGACCAGCCGGCCCGTTAAGACAGGGATGGAGAGTGGCTGTAGCTGGAGGTAGAGAGAAGTCAGGCCTCCCTAAGCTGCGACATAACAAGTGTGTGTGTGCAGGGAAAGGACAGGGAAAGGAAACCTAGTCAGTTGTACAACTGAATGTGTTCAACTGAAATGTGTCTTCCACATTTAACACAACCCCTCTGAATCAGAGAGGTACGGGGAGGTGCCTTAATCGACATCCACGTCATCGGCGCCCGGGGAACAGTGGGTTAACTGCCTTGATCAGGGGCAAAATGACCGATTTTTACCTTGTCAGCTTGTGTGTGTGTGTGTGTGTGTGTGTGTGTGTGTGTGTGTGTGTGTGTGTGTACACTGCTACTAGCATGGCTCTATCTGGAGATGGGCTGATATAGGCAGACTAGGTATTAGTAATCAAACGGAAGTCAAAACTCTTTCTTTAACCAGAGATCACATTTGTTACCTCCAAATACTGTGACAACTATTGGGTGGAATGTGCTTTGTGGCTTGTCACAATTTTTTGTATTTATTATTTGTTTTGACTCTAGTGTTCCACTTGTACATGTTAATTTGCGCGGCACAACAAAAAAAAGAAACCATGCCAAGAATCACAGAGTTCTTAAAGTCCCTTTCCCCTCAGCGTTTCACTCAATTGTGTTCCGACCCCCCCTCACACACACACACACACACACACACACACACACACACACACACACACACACACACACGCACACACGCTGAGTTCGCACACAAGAAACATGCCTATACAAGCTGTGGGACTAGAAACATGCCTACACAAACTGTGGGACTAGAAACATGCCTACACAAACTGTGGGACTAGAAACATGCCTATACAAACTGTGGGACTAGAAACATGCCTATACAAACTGTGGGACTAGAAACATGCCTATACAAACTGTGGGACTAGAAACATGCCTATACAAACTGTGGGACTAGAAACATGCCTATACAAACTGTGGGACTAGAAACATGCCTACACAAACTGTGGGACTAGAAACATGCCTATACAAACTGTGGGACTAGAAACATGCCTATACAAACTGTGGAACTAGAAACATGCCTATACAAACTGTGGGACTAGAAACATGCCTAAACAAACTGTGGGACTAGAAACATGCCTACACAAACGGTGGGACTAGAAACATGCCTACACAAACTGTGGGACTAGAAACATGCCTATACAAACGGTGGGACTAGAAACATGCCTACACAAACGGTGGGACTAGAAACATGCCTGTACAAACTGTGGGACTAGAAACATGCCTATACAAACTGTGGGACTAGAAACATGCCTACACAAACGGTGGGACTAGAAACATGCCTACACAAACGGTGGGACTAGAAACATGCCTATACAAACGGTGGGACTAGAAACATGCCTATACAAACGGTGGGACTGGAAACATGCCTATACAAACGGTGGGACTAGAAACATGCTTTGTGTGTCTGGGTCTGTGTTTTGTGTGTTTCTGTCTGGAGGTGGGCTGATACGGAGACAGACAGCCAGCCTGAACACAAACATCCTTTCTAGAGGGGGAAAACAATGCTGTGACTGGCTTCTGGAACAACACAGACAACAGTGTCTCTCTAGAGGGCTGGCTGCTGGAACTACACAGACAACAGTGTCTCTCTAGAGGGCTGGCTGCTGGAACTACACAGACAACAGTGTCTCTCTAGAGGGCTGGCTGCTGGAACAACACAGACAACAGTGTCTCTCTAGAGGGCTGGCTGCTGGAACAACACAGACAACAGTGTGTCACAACCAACATTAATGACAGACATGGAGAGGAGGAACTGAGTCTTTGGCTTTAGTTGTGTGTCAGTGGAGAGATTCATTATTACCACTGAGCAGTTATGTACTGTTTTGAAAGTTTTGTGGTTCAATACTAATGCAAAGTGCAAGGTAGATGGGTATTTATTGTGCCTGTGTGTGTCTCCCCCGTCCAGAACCCCATTTCTCCCTGTACACATCTACCAGGAAGGACACGGCCGTACACACGCGCATCATATGGTCATGTGACTGGAGCGCCGACAACAAGTACTTTGTGACGTCGAGTCGAGACAAGAAGGTAATTATTCTACACCAGCAAGACCTTGGTGGTGTTAGTAGAGGTAGCTTGTATTCTCCGGACTTCAACGTCTATTCACTTAGGTCTGAGCGTCTGTTCACAAAGTTTCTCAGAGAAGGAGTACTGATCAAGGATCAGTTTTGCCGTTTAAATCATGATGAATAAGAGGGTGGGGGGTTCCGATCCGAGAGCAGAACTTCTACTCTGAGAACCTTTTTGAAACGGGCCCTGATCCCCAGCCTAAGAGTCCTTTGACGTCAATGCAAGACTGGCATGAAACATAATGATGTGCTAATCTCAAACCAGCATCAACCTTCGAAGGTTGTTCCTTACAAATGAGCTCCTCAGTAAATAAAGGTCACAATAGTAAGGAAGAGGCCGTAAATAGTGTTCATCATAGGCTGCATCCCAAATGGCAACCTTTTCCCTTTACAGTGCACTAGTTTTGACCAGGGCCCATAGAACTACATAGGCTATATGGTACCACCTGGGACTCTACACACAGTGTGTTAGTGTGATGTTCCAGTATAACTCATGTTTCTCTCTACAGGTGATAGTGTGGGGTGACTGCAGTAGTTCTGAGGCCAGTGTGACCCCTGATGAACCCCCAGTCATCCGGCCCTGTTCCTCCATATTAGACGTAGGAGACTCGGCCACTGCTGTCTCCTTCTGCCCCATCCTGTGCCCCGGCAACAGGTACAATTGATCCACTAGCCCCCTTCACCCTAGACACTATTGTAGGCCTACAATTGGATAGGTATTAGCAATATGGTTGAAATATATACACAGCCTATCAGAAGGCATACGGAAGCTTTAGCCGTTAACCTGTCCAATCGTTTCAGATCAACAAGAGTTCCTAGGGGTTTCATATGTTGATGGTAGTGTGTATGGATGGAGTGTGTATGGATGGAGTGTGTATGGATGGTAGTGTGTATGGATGGTAGTGTGTATGGATGGTAGTGTGTATGGATGGTAGTGTGTATGGATGGTAGTGTGTATGGATGGTAGTGTGTATGGATGGTAGTGTGTATGGATGGAGTGTGTATGCTTCCCTTGTAGCCACCTGTGTGTGCGCGCTGTCTGTCTATGGCCTAGTAACCCATCTTTGAGTTGCACATGCACTTTATTCACACTTGCGCTTTATTTCCACATGCACTTTATTTCCACATGCGCTTTATTTCCACATGCACTTTATTTCCACATGCACTTTATTTCCACATGCGCTTTATTTCCACATGCACTTTATTTCCACATGCGCTTTATTTCCACATGTACTTTTTTTCCAGCTGGCTTCTAAAGTTGATGACGTTTCTGTGTTATTTAGCCTTTTGTGTGATGTGTTAAACTGTTATACATGTCTAGCTGTAAGCCTGCCTGTTAACCACATGTCCATCTGGGACAATAAGCCTGCCTGTTAACCACATGTCCATCTGGGACAATAAGCCTGCCTGTTAACCACATGTCCATCTGGGACAATAAGCCTGCCTGTTAACCACATGTCCATCTGGGACAATAAGCCTGCCTGTTAACCACATGTCCATCTGGGACAATAAGCCTGCCTGTTAACCACATGTCCATCTGGGACAATAAGCCTGCCTGTTAACCACATGTCCATCTGGGACAATAAGCCTGCCTGTTAACCACATGTCCATCTGGGACAATAAGCCTGCCTGTTAACCACATGTCCATCTGGGACAATAAGCCTGCCTGTTAACCACATGTCCATCTGGGACAATAAGCCTGCCTGTTAACCACATGTCCATCTGGGACAATAAGCCTGCCTGTTAACCACATGTCCATCTGGGACAATAAGCCTGCCTGTTAACCACATGTCCATCTGGGACAATAAGCCTGCCTGTTAACCACATGTCCATCTGGGACAATAAGCCTGCCTGTTAACCACATGTCCATCTGGGACAATAAGCCTGCCTGTTAACCACATGTCCATCTGGGACAATAAGCCTGCCTGTTAACCACATGTCCATCTGGGACAATAAGCCTGCCTGTTAACCACATGTCCATCTGGGACAATAAGCCTGCCTGTTAACCACATGTCCATCTGGGACAATAAGCCTGCCTGTTAACCACATGTCCATCTGGGACAATAAGCCTGCCTGTTAACCACATGTCCATCTGGGACAATAAGCCTGCCTGTTAACCACATGTCCATCTGGGACAATAAGCCTGCCTGTTAACCACATGTCCATCTGGGACAATAAGCCTGCCTGTTAACCACATGTCCATCTGGGTCAATAAAGTTTGATTGATGTATGTTCCTCCAGCTATCTGCTGGCGGTGGGGCTGGAGAGTGGTCAGGTCCTGCTGTATAAGTGGGAACGCATTGAGGAGCCTGCTGGAGCATCAGACTGGACCAGATATGGAGAAACAGACTCCTCGTATCCTTTACACACACACACCGGTATGCATGCATGCACGCCCCAAAAACACACAATCCCAAGCTTTCATCACACATTTCAGTTTCTAAAATATCCCCCCGCACACACACCTTTTGGCACTGACTAACTACAGGCCTTTAGTCCAGCTGTCCTATAAGCACTGGTTCCATTATTCTACGCTCAAGCCTCAAGACAATATATCTCAATGGAGAAAAAAAAACAAAAGGTACTCTAACTCTTTAGGCAGGAGGTTTTATGACTCTGCCGAGAGTTTTTAGAGTACGTCCAAAGTGGACCCTATTCCCTACCCTAAGGGTCCTGGTCAAAAGTAGTGCACTATATAGGGAATAGGGTGGCATCTGGAAGGTAGCCAGAGAATGAACGTCCTCAAGTGGGTTTGAATAGCTGTGTATTGAACGGAGGGTTATTGAAGAGGAAATTGCAATCAACAGGCTCTTTTTGTGAAGGCCCCACCGGCTGCCGTTTCCACTGAGTCATGAAGAGAAGGACAGGAAATCTATGGACTGAAGGCCAACGCCTGTGGAATGTTCTAACAATGTTGTAATGTTACCTGATCTGTGAACGTTTGGTTTATTCCTCTACTACTGTATAAAACAACATTTAGCAGATTCAGCACCTTTGGAAATGTCATATGAGAACGTCTATGCTTCATCAGGTTTTCTTTTTGTGCATTATGTCTGTATGTGACACACTCAGGGAGCTAACACAAGTCTTTAGGTCTCAGGCATATTACACTACTCATCATGCAACCATGGTTGACCTAACCCTAGAAATATAATTCATTCTTATATATTACCATACAGTCTGCTTGAGGTAGACGCAACACAATCATACACTATGACTGTAGTACAGTATGGAGACAACACAATGATACACTATGACTGTAGTACAGTATGGAGACAACACAATGATACACTGACTGTAGTACAGTATGGAGACAACACAATGATACACTATGACTGTAGTACAGCATGGAGACAACACAATCATACACTGACTGTAGTACAGTATGGAGACAACACAATCATACACTGACTGTAGTACAGTATGGAGACAACACAATCATACACTATGACTGTAGTACAGTATGGAGACAACACAATGAGACACTGACTGTAGTACAGTATGGAGACAACACAATCATACACTATGACTGTAGTACAGTATGGAGACAACACAATCATACACTATGACTGGTACAGTATAGAGACATAACACAATGATACACTATGACTGGTACAGTATAGAGACATAACACAATGATACACTATGACTGTAGTACAGTATGGAGACATAACACAATGATACACTATGACTGTAGTACAGTATGGAGACAACACAATGATACACTATGACTGTAGTACAGTATGGAGACAACACAATGATACACTGACTGTAGTACAGTATGGAGACAACACAATGATACACTATGACTAGTACAGTATAGAGACATAACACAATGATACACTATGACTAGTACAGTATGGAGACAACACAATGATACACTGACTGTAGTACAGTATGGAGACAACACAATCATACACTATGACTGTAGTACAGTATGGAGACAACACAATCATACACTATGACTGTAGTACAGTATGGAGACAACACAATCATACACTATGACTGTAGTACAGTATGGAGACATAACACAATGATACACTATGACTGGTACAGTATGGAGACATAACACAATGATACACTATGACTGGTACAGTATAGAGACATAACACAATGATACACTATGACTGGTACAGTATAGAGACATAACACAATGATACACTATGACTGTAGTACAGTATGGAGACAACACAATGATACACTGACTAGTACAGTATGGAGACAACACAATGATACACTATGACTGTAGTACAGTATGGAGACAACACAATGATACACTATGACTGTAGTACTGCATGGAGACATAACACAATGATACACTATGACTAGTACAGTATGGAGACAACACAATGATACACTATGACTGGTACAGTATGGAGACATAACACAATGATGCACTATGACTGTAGTACAGTATGGAGACAACACAATGATACACTGACTGTAGTACAGTATGGAGACAACACAATGATACACTATGACTGTAGTACAGTATGGAGACAACACAATGATACACTATGACTGTAGTACAGTGTGGAGACAACACAATGATACACTATGACTGTAGTACAGTATGGAGACAACACAATCATACACTATGACTGTAGTACAGTATGGAGACAACACAATGATACACTGACTGTAGTACAGTATGGAGACAACACAATGATACACTATGACTAGTACAGTATGGAGACAACACAATGATACACTGACTGTAGTACAGTATGGAGACAACACAATGATACACTATGACTGTAGTACAGTATGGAGACATAACACAATGATACACTATGACTGTAGTACAGTATGGAGACATAACACAATGATACACTATGACTGTAGTACAGTGTGGAGACAACACAATCATACACTATGACTGTAGTACAGTATGGAGACAACACAATCATACACTGACTGTAGTACAGTATGGAGACAACACAATGATACACTATGACTAGTACAGTATAGAGACATAACACAATGATACACTATGACTAGTACAGTATGGAGACAACACAATGATACACTATGACTGTAGTACAGTATGGAGACAACACAATGATACACTATGACTGTAGTACAGTATGGAGACAACACAATCATACACTATGACTGTAGTACAGTATGGAGACAACACAATCATACACTATGACTGTAGTACAGTATGGAGACAACACAATCATACACTATGACTGTAGTACAGTATGGAGACATAACACAATGATACACTATGACTGGTACAGTATGGAGACATAACACAATGATACACTATGACTGGTACAGTATAGAGACATAACACAATGATACACTATGACTGGTACAGTATAGAGACATAACACAATGATACACTATGACTGTAGTACAGTATGGAGACATAACACAATGATACACTATGACTGTAGTACAGTATGGAGACAACACAATGATACACTATGACTAGTACAGTATGGAGACAACACAATGATACACTATGACTGTAGTACAGTATGGAGACAACACAATGATACACTATGACTGTAGTACTGCATGGAGACATAACACAATGATACACTATGACTAGTACAGTATGGAGACAACACAATGATACACTATGACTGGTACAGTATGGAGACATAACACAATGATGCACTATGACTGTAGTACAGTATGGAGACAACACAATGATACACTGACTGTAGTACAGTATGGAGACAACACAATGATACACTATGACTGTAGTACAGTATGGAGACAACACAATGATACACTATGACTGTAGTACAGTGTGGAGACAACACAATGATACACTATGACTGTAGTACAGTATGGAGACAACACAATCATACACTGACTGTAGTACAGTATGGAGACAACACAATGATACACTGACTGTAGTACAGTATGGAGACAACACAATGATACACTATGACTAGTACAGTATGGAGACAACACAATGATACACTGACTGTAGTACAGTATGGAGACAACACAATGATACACTATGACTGTAGTACAGTATGGAGACATAACACAATGATACACTATGACTGTAGTACAGTGTGGAGACAACACAATCATACACTATGACTGTAGTACAGTATGGAGACAACACAATCATACACTATGACTGTCTGTGTTGTTTCCTTGACAACGCTTCCCCCCTCCAGTCAGAGTCACTCGCTGACGGTGAAGAGGCTGCGCTGGAGGCCGAGGGCGGGCCGAGCTGGCCAGGGGGGTGAGGAGGAAGGCAGGGGCGAGGGCAGCTCCTGGGTACAGCTTGCCAGTGCAGGGGCAGACCACTCTGTCAAAATCTTTAACATCAACAGACTGGCTGTGTAGCTTGCGTTGGGCCGGAGACACTGACACCATTAGATCGTGGTATCCTGATACTGCTGACTGAGACTACAGGGCTGTCTGGAGCGGAGAGGAGTGGAGCAGACCTGGGGCTGGCTGTTCACTGGGTCATTCCATTCACCCTGTGTGACAACCAGCCAGCTAGCTCAGACAAGATAGTCACACGGCCAGGTCTGGTTGTCTGGTGATCTGGGCTACAGGCTGCTTTCAGGATGCCCCTAGCCCAGGACTTCTCTCTCTCTCGATGCAGCCCTGGTCTTAATCTTCTGTATTTATGCTCTTATTAAGGTCTGAGATGAGTGGTATTAGGCTCACCGTTTCAACATACTTTTATGTTAATGTATTCATTTGTTAGGGTTCAGTAACTGTCAAATCAAGTCATGTTTGAATGTCCCCTGGTTTGTTGATTATCATATCTTCTTTCTTTGTGGTGTATTGCGGTCTCTTCATGTTCTGAATGCTTGAAATGTCCTTAGAAAAAAATGACACAGTACTGATACTTTTAATGTAAAATAAGTTACATATCTGAATAAAGCTCTTTTTGTATACATAGATTGATTCCTGTGAGTTAGTACCAGAACCAGTACCCGTCGTCCGGGTTTGGCCAGGGTAGGTCGTCATTATAAATAATAATTTGTTCTTAACTGACCTCCCTAGCTAAATAAAGTTAAACAAATATAAATCATTTATAAAATATGTTGATATACCATACAATTAACTTAATATAGACTACAACTTAGCAGTAGATTCCCTTCTCTTATGCTTGATACAGTAGAGTACTAGGGTAGAATAGGGTACAGTTTATCATTCTCAAGGAGAGAGCCAGAGGAAATCCATGAGTGCGTCCCAAATGCCACCCTATTCCTTACATAGTGCACTACTTTTGAGCAGAGCACATTAGGCTCTGTTCAAAAGTAGTGTATTAAATAGGGAATAGGTTGCCATTAGGATCATAGCCTATGGTTAGGATGTACTGTACATCAGCTGTTCAGAGGAGACTGTGTGAATCAGGCCTTCATGGTAAAATTGCTGCAAAGAAACCAGAGGGAGCCATGGTTACTTGTTGGACATCAATATACTCATGGTAGCGTGCAAGTGTAGGCCATAACTCACTCTCTCTAATGGCAGAGCATGTATATGGAGACATTATTCAATCTGGGCCCCCTTGTCTAATAATATACACTACGGGTAAAAAGTTTTAGAACACATACTCATTCAATGGTTTTTCTTTATGTTTACTATGTTCTACATTGTAGAATAATAGTGAAGACATAAAAACTAGGAAATAACCCATGGAATCATGTAGTAACCAAAAAGTTTTAACAAATCAAAATATATATATTTTTTGACATTCTTCAAATAGCCACCCTTTGCCTTGATGACAGCTTTACATACTCTTGGCATTCTCTCAACCAGCTTCATGAGGTAGTCACCTGGAATGCATTTCAATTAACAGGTGTGCCTTCTTAAAAGTTCATTTGTGGAATTTCTTTCCTTTCCTTGAGCCAATCGGTTGTGTTGTGACAAGGTAGGGTTGCTATACAGAAGAAAGCCCTATTTGGTCAAATACCAAGTCCATATTATGGCAAGAACAGCTCAAATAAGCAAAGAGAAACAACAGTCCATCATTACTTTAAGACATGAAAGTCAGTCAATCCGGAAAATTTCAAGAACTTTGAACATTTCTTCATGGGCAGTGGCAAAAACTATCAAGCGCTATGATGAAACTGACTCTCATGAGGACCACTACAGGAAAGGAAGACCCAGAGTTACCTCTGCTGCAGAGGATAAGTTCATTAGAGTTACCAGCCTCAGAAATTGCAGCCGAAATAAATGCTTCACAGAGTTCAAGTAACAGACACATCTCAACATCAGCTGTTCAGAGGAGACTGTGTGAATCAGGCCTTCATGGTCAAATTGCTGCAAAGAAACCACTACTGAAGGACACCAATAAGAAGAGACTTGCTTGGCCCAAGCAACACGAGCAATGGACATTAGACCGGTGGAAATTTGTCCTTTGGTCTGATGAGTCCAAATTTGACATTTTTGGTTCCAACCGTCGTGTTATTGTGAGATGCGGTGTGGGTGAACAGATTATCTGCATGTGTATTTCCCACTGTAAAGCGTGGAGGTGTTATAGTGTGGGGATGCTTTGCTTGTGACACTGTCTGATTTATTTATAATTCAAGGCACACTTAACCAGCATGGCTACCACAGCATTCTGCGGCGATACACCATCCCATCTGGTTTGCGTTTAGTGGGACTATAATTTGTTTTTCAACAGGACAAAGACCTAACACACCTCCGGGCGGTATAAGGGCTATTTGACCAAGAAGGAGAGTGATGGAGTTCTGCATCAGATGACCTGGCTTGCTCAATCCCCGACCTCAACCAAATTGAGATGGTTTGGGATGAGTCGGATCGCAGAGTGAAGGAAAGCAGCCAACAAGTGTTCAGCGTATGTTGGAACTCCTTCAAGACTGTTGGAACAGCATTCCTGAAGCAGGTTGAGAGAATGCCAAGAGTATGCAAAGCTGTCATCAAGGCAAAGGGTGGCTATTTTAAGAATCTCAAATATAAAATATATTTGGATTTCTTTAACACTTTTTTGGTTACTACATTATTCCATATGTGTTATTTCATAGTTTTGACATCTTCACTATTATTCTACAATGTAGAAAATAGTAAAAATAAAGAAAAACCCTTGAATGAGTAGGTGTTCTAAAACTTTTGACCGGTAGCACAGCGGTCTAAGGCACTGCATCTCAGTGCAAGAGGCGTCACTGTAGTCCCTGGTTCGAATCCAGGCTGCATCACATCCGGCCGTGATTGGGAGTCCCATAGGTTGGCGCACAATTGGCCCAGCGTCGTCCAGGTTTGGCCGGGGTAGGCCGTCATTGTAAGTAAGAATTTGTTCATAACTGTCTTTCCTAGTTAAATAAAGGTTAAAAATATTATTTTCATTTTTTTTACAGATTTTTAATACCGTCATATCCCATACAAATTACTCTAATTATTTGAATCATATTTCCACAATTGATTCATGATGGTAAGATATGGCAGTGGTAGTAACACTACAAAAAAAATGTACTATAATTTCACAACACTCTTCCTCCTATTGTAGGTAGTACCTTAACTAGCACACAGCAGCATATTGGATAACCATAATTGTTTTCCAGATTGGGACAACCACACCTGAAAAACCATGTGAAGGCCTATCATTTGTACATGCTTGCATTCATTGTATTCTCACTCAGGTCAGCTTAATTAGCCCTCAATCTTCCCTTTATACAGTGTGACCTTTACAGAGGCTGTTCAGGTTAAACACATCTCTCCAGAGCACAGTAGCACCCCCCTTCCCCTCTACACCAGTCATATACAGTAACCTAAATGGTATATCTTCCACAATACCAGTAGTAGTGGTAGAACTGGGCAATGCCAGCTGGGCTCAGAAACCCTTTTCCACAGTCGATTTGCATTATGTATACATTATCCTTTGAATCAGTGGATCACTTTGGCTGTGTTTACACAGGCAACCCAATTCAGATTTTTTTTTTTTCTCACTGATTGGTCTTTTGACCAATCACATCAGATATTTTTCAGAGCTGATCTGATTGATCAAAAAAACTATTAGTGAAAACAAGATCAGAATTGGGCTGGCTGTATAAACGCAGAGCCTCTGAACAGAAAACAGATTATTACATAATACCATATTGGCTTGCAGCTTTAAGTGTACAGAGGTCCATAGGTGTACAGTACAGTAGGCCTTGAGGTTGTCTTGCTGTAGCCTCAGTCCTACCTCCCATAGAGGACTGTTCTGGGCCTCTGAGCCCTCTGTCTAGCACTTACATGGTCAATATTTGACAGCACGATGGAAAGGCCTCTCTCGCTTTCTCTTTCGCTCTCTCTCTGTCTCTCACACACTCACTCACAGGACTCCACACACATTCCACATCTTGTTTGCCATTGTGCCTTGACAGTTGTATTATTTATCAACCTCTGCACATGGATATTTTCATTACTAATGTATTTGCCTTCCTGGCTCTCTCTCTGTGTAATGTGTATGGATTGTAGACAGCTGAGCTCATGTGCTGCGACCCGGTCTGTTTATGCCTGATTCCATTTTACCCCGTACATCATATTTGGCTATAGTTTAGTAGGCTTTAGGCCTTACACTTTCAAGCAATTTTAGTTTTTTTGTTTTTTCTTAATTTTGTTTTCTTCTTTATGATGATCAGTGATGGAAATAAAAATGTAATCACTGTAGCAATTTATTAATCAACAGATTTTTTGCAATTGTTTATTTGAAAAATCTGATAATCCCATGCATCTGAATTTTTTTTTTGCAAGAAAAGGAATAAATATTTTTTTCTGTGATTTTCTGTAAGTAAGAGAAACATAATAATTTAAAATGCCCTGTTTGCGCAAGTAAAAATACATCAAAGGTCCAGACTACTGTGGAATCATGACTGCCATTTTTCCCCACAATGCTTTTCGACAGCAAATAATTGCACTCCATTCTTTGTGGTAATGCATTCATTTGTACTCCTCCTAGAAGGGTTCTGAGGTGATAAAGCAAAGTAGCTCATGAATGATCAGGGCTAGATTATATCAGATCTGCGCTAGCTGACATCCCTATAGCGGTTGTTTTGGAGGTGGAACTGTGTTGGAGCTGTCAAATCCACAAGCGGCTGCTTGCATCACCTTATCGCGGACACTGCCATTGGACGCAACGAAACCACACCCGACATTCAGACAAAGCCCACGCAGCTGTGTTAGAAGTTCAAACACTCAAATGCGTAATGTTCCGTTATCTACACCTCAATTAGGCTATACATTCCCCGCTCCAAATGAACTTGAAAACATGTCCTTATTTCTATCATCAATAGAGTCTACACTTTCTACCGGCGTTATGAACTTCTAACATGGTAGGGATAGTAAGGGCGTGATTGGTGACACGGAAGAGCAGCCGCTCACCGATTTTACAGCTCATACCGCAGTTACACCTGTAAAGCATCTGCTATGCGGATGTCGCCCAACACAGCTTAACATTGAATCGAGGCCTTCGACAACCTTGCCTTGTGCATAAAACAGTTGTTTTAATTGCCGTTATAATGAACATAACTGAGATCACAATAACAAAAACATTAACTGTGCTTTACTTGACTTCCTATTTCATTTAAAGCTATATGTAAAAAGCACTAGCCTAAAGGTAGGCAACAGTACATAAATAGGCCTCTGAATACGGGCAGACTGAAACAATCTGGAGTTCTTTAACCTATTAGGCTTTTTGAATTGATCAAAACAAAACATTTCTAAAGTTATTTTCAGTCTCACTTTATTTGACGACGATGTGAAAAGTAAAGGCTGTTCCATAACATTCAGACATTTTAAAGAAGAATTCTGTTCAAAACGCCCCATAACAACCCATGGTTCCAAAATGTTATTGTATTCCAGTGTGATACTTATTTTATACACGTTTTCATATCTATCTCAACTGTACATACCATAGTTACAGATACTGTAAATAAAAAAACGCTTCCAATGAGTTCCAAGTATCATCGTGGCCGTTGTGAACGTCAAGGTTTCTTATGAAAAATCTATGTTTAGAACATAAAGATTGGTATATATATTTCTCTATGTTTCTGGAATAATAAAACAAGTTATTGCCCTTCTCATACATATTATATTTTGCATTTAACATAAGGTTATTAAATTGAACTTAAATTCTACAATGTGTGTATGGAATACCACATATTAAATTGACAAAGACAGTAACAGAATTAAGTTTATTTTTATATACAGTACCAGTCAAAAGTTTGGACACACATACTCATTCAAGGGTTTTTCTTTGTTTTCACTATTTTCTACATTGTAGAATAATAGTAAAGACATCAAAACTATGAAATAACACATGGAATCATGTAGAAACCAAAAAAGTGTTTGTTAAATCAAAATATATTTTAGATTCTTCAAAGTAGACACACTTTGCCTTGATGACAGCTTTGCACATTTTTGGCATTCACTCCAACAGTCTTGAAGGAGTTCCCACATATGCTGAGCACTTGTTGACTGCTTTTCCTTCACTCTGCGTTCCAAACCATCTCAATTGGGTTGAGGTTGAAAATTGTGGAGGCCAGGTCATCTGATGCAGCACTTCATCACTCTCCTTCCTGGTCAAATAGCTCTTACACAGCCTGGAGGTGTGTTGGGTCATTGTCCTGCTGAAAAACAAATGATAATCCCACAAAGCACAAACCAGATGGGATGGCGTATCGCGCAGAATGCTGTGGTAGCCATGCTGGTTAAGTGTGCCTTGAATTCTAAATAAATCACAGACAGTGTTACCAGCAAAGCACCATCACACCTCCCCCTCCATCCTTCACGGTGGGAACCACATGCGGACATCATCCATTCACCTACTCTGCATCTCACAAAGACATGGCGGTTGGAACCAAAAATCACAAATTTGGACTCATCAGACCAAAGGAAAGATTTTCACCGGTCTAATGTCTATTGTTCGTGTTTCTTGGCCTAAGCATGTCTCTTCTTCTTATTGGTGTCCTTTAGTAGTGGTTTCTTTGCAACAATTCGACCATGAAGGCCTGATTCACACAGTCTCCTCTGAACAGTTGAGATGTTCCTGTTACTTGAACTCTGTGAAGCATTTATTTGGGCTCCAATTTCTGAGGCTGGTAATTCTAATGAACTTATCCTCTGCAGCAGAGGTAATTCTGAGTCTTCCTTTCCTGTAGCAGTCTTCATGAGAGCCAGTTTCATCATAGCGCTTGATGGTTTTTACGACAGCACTTGAAGAAACGTTCAAAGTTCTTGAAATTTTCCAGATTGACTGACTTTCATGTCTTAAAGTAATGATAGACTGTTGTTTCTCTTTGCTTATTTGAGCTGTTCTTGCCATAATGTGGAAATAGCGCTTTCTTCTGTACACCACCACTACCATGTTACAACACAACTGATTGGCTTAAACGCAATAAGAATGAAAGAAATTCCCCAAATTAACTTTTAACAAGGCACACCTGTTAATTTGAATTCATTCCACATGACTACCTCATGAAGCTGGTTGAGAGAAGAGTGTGCAAAGCTGTCATCAAGGCAAAGGGTGGCTACTTTGAAGAATCTCAAATATAAAATATATTTTGATTTAACACTTTGTTGCTTACTACATGATTCCATGTGTTATTTCATAGTTTTGATGTCTTCACTATTATTCTACAATGTAGAAAATAATAAAAATAAATACACCCTTGAATGAGTAGGTGTGTCCAAACTTTTGACTGGTACTGTATATTTCTCATATTATATTTTGTAATAGATTTTCCAGAAACTCCGTTGATGATATATACAAATATATGAATATATACACTGCTCAAAAAAATAAAGGGAACACTTAAACAACACAATGTAACTCCAAGTCAATCACACTTCTGTGAAATCAAACTGTCCACTTAGGAAGCAACACTGATTGACAATAAATTTCACATGCTGTTGTGCAAATGGAATAGACAACAGGTGGAAATTATAGGCAATTAGCAAGACACCCCCAATAAAGGAGTGGTTCTGCAGGTGGTAACCACAGACCACTTCTCAGTTCTTATGCTTCCTGGCTGATGTTTTGGTCACTTTTGAATGCTGGCGGTGCTTTCACTCTAGTGGTAGCATGAGACGGAGTCTACAACCCACACAAGTGGCTCAGGTAGTGCAGCTCATCCAGGATGGCACATCAATGCGAGCTGTGGCAAGAAGGTTTCCTGTGTCTGTCAGCGTAGTGTCCAGAGCATGAAGGCGCTACCAGGAGACAGGCCAGTACATCAGGAGACGTGGAGGAGGCCGTAGGAGGGCAACAACCCAGCAGCAGGACCGCTACCTCCGCCTTTGTGCAAGGAGGAGCAGGAGAAGCACTGCCAGAGCCCTGCAAAATGACCTCCAGCAGGCCACAAATGTGCATGTGTCTGCTCAAACGGTCAGAAACAGACTCCATGAGGGTGGTATGAGGGCCCGACGTCCACAGTTGGGGGTTGTGCTTACAGCCCAACACCGTGCAGGACGTTTGGCATTTGCCAGAGAACACCAAGATTGGCAAATTTGCCACTGGCGCCCTGTGCTCTTCACAGATGAAAGCAGGTTCACACTGAGCACGTGACAGACGTGACAGAGTCTGGAGACGCCGTGGAGAACGTTCTGCTGCCTGCAACATCCTCCAGCATGACCGGTTTGGCGGTGGGTCAGTCATGGTGTGGGGTGGCATTTCTTTGGGGGGCCGCACAGCCCTCCATGTGCTCGCCAGAGGTAGCCTGACTGCCATTAGGTACCGAGATGAGATCCTCAGACTCCTTGTGAGACCATATGCTGGTGCGGTTGGCCCTGGGTTCCTCCTAATGCAAGACAATGCTAGACCTCATGTGGCTGGAGTGTGTCAGCAGTTCCTGCAAGAGGAAGGCATTGATGCTATGGACTGGCCCGCCCGTTCCCCAGACCTGAATCCAATTGAGCACATCTGGGACATGTCTCGCTCCATCCACCAACTCCACGTTGCACCACAGACTGTCCAGGAGTTGGCGGATGCTTTCGTCCAGGTCTAGGAGGAGATCCCTCAGGAGACCATCCGCCACCTCATCAGGAGCATGCCCAGGCGTTGTAGGGAGGTCATACAGGCACGTGGAGGCCACACACACTACTGAGCCTCATTTTGACTTGTTTTAAGGACATTACATCAAAGTTGGATCAGCCTGTAGTGTGGTTTTCCACTTTCATTTTGAGTGTGACTCCAAATCCAGACCTCCATGGGTTGATAAATTGGATTTCCATTGATTATTTTTGTGTGATTTTGTTGTCAGCACATTCAACTATGTAAAGAAAAAAGTATTTAATAAAATTATTTCCTTCATTCAGATCTAGGATGTGTTGTTTATGTTCCCTTTATTTTTTTGAGCAGTATATATATATACATACATACACACACACACACACACTTATTTTTGACCTTTAAACTGAAAGAAACCGAAGAACAGAGTAGCCCTGGCTAATACAGAACGTTAGCATGAAAAAGCAGTTTATTACCAGTTATTATGAGCCCTTTAACTACTAACATTGCATTTGAAGAACTATTGTTGCAGACGTTGAGAACAATTTTTAATTGATAATAGAAAATTAGGGCACATTGCAAATAAAAGTAACAGTACCTGATAAACAGCATTTGGCATTTTGTAAGAACAATAAATAGACTGTCAGGTTCCATAAATGCTGAGAAAAGAACATTTTTGATGTGTTATTGACTGTTCAATAGGTTCATTCTGATACAGCTAGCCAAAGCTATTATGTGTTGTACACTTATTGCCCTCAGCATCTTGCAGCATGTGTAATGCTGCATGTAGTTTACATTATATTGTGTGTGGGGGGATTTCTCACTGAGAATCTTGGCTTTGACATTGACTGCTTGATGATGTCCTCTTAAAGAATGTGACTGGACTGCTGAACAAGAGGTTGGCAGAAATTAAAGAAACGTTTTGACGGGATATGAAAATGAAACTGGCTTGACTGAGAAGAAACAGAGTTGATTTGTCACGACAGTCGTAAAAACAGGTAACTCCTATGTGAATTATACATTTTATTTCATGCCATCTTGAGAAAGCCAAATACCAAATATTTCATACATACATCAACACCATCAGGGTATCAGCAAATTTTACACAATCACATATAATGTAATATATAAAATGTGTAGTTTTTTTTCTGAAGGAACAACCAACCCCAGTGTCTCACTGTGTTTCTCTGGTGGGCAAAGATGGATGAGAAAGAAGCCTTTTCACTTCATGGAGGTCTGTGCTGCTGTGTTGCTGCTCTGGACAGCCCCATTGACTCCAGGCTAGGGGGAGGAGCTCAGACAGGAATTCACACCTGGATGTGTCCAATAGCAGTACTGTCTCCAACCTGCTCCTTCCCAACCATTCCTTGTCCTCCAATAGGCTTCCTCCTTGGCTGACAGACATCATCAGCGTTCAGACGCCAGGCCCAGCTCACAGAGCAGCCCACTCTCTGTAATGAGTTGTCCCCAAGTGATCTATCTCACCCTATATATTCCAGGTGTTGGAGCATTGAATGGTTAAGAAGTCATGACAGGTTATACAATTTACAGATGCGTTACAGATTCTTGTTGAGTTAATTTAGCCTGGCCCACACCACCACCACCACTACCTACTGGGCCAGGTGTTTACTGTGGCTCCTGCAGTGTACAGGATACGACTACAAGCACAGAGCTCAACAAACGCCTTTTAAAAACTACACCTGGAACCAAGACACCAATGGTGAAATATATGCTGAAACAAATCTATACTTCTGATGATGATACGTAGCTTTTTGGTGGATTTTGTCCACTTTGTGTTTTTCTTGTTCTTGTGACAACAGTTGTACAAAATTACAATAGCTAGCTATGTCTACGGCCCTATTTTAGTCCAAGAAATGACCTTTGGGCCAACTGCACAGAAATACATTTCTATAGCAACTCTGATGTATGTTCCACTGTTGCTAAGTGCCAGGTGATTTAGAGGTGCTTCTCTCCCAGTCTGTGGTTCCATTGTTGTGGTCAGTTCTGTGGTCTCCATCGGCGCCATTTCTGCTCAAGCCACATCTGGATAGGGTTCACATACGGCTCACGTAGCTTCCACTTGCCATTTTGGTCATTTAAATTTAGATGAACTAATTGAAACAGCTTAAAGGGACTTCATTTCACGGTTTCAAAACTACTGATGAAATCGAAATGGCAAACCCACATCCTCATCACGATCTGAATGTATGTCTTGTCAACAGAACCTCTGTCCAAGTCTTTGATCTCAGTTTCTCACCACTGTTGATGCTGTCTGACCATGCACCCATTTCATTGACTTATGAAACGTATAGTCATTAGAAAGATGCTTCTTTATCCTCACTACAGCCAGATAATGGAGTGACATCACAGTTTCTGGACCATTTACAGTGGTAATGGGAGCCTGTTTGGCGAGGCCTCGTCTGGACTCTGAACATCACTAGGATACGGTGTGCACTCCTGTTTCCCTATAGGTGTGTGTGTGTGTGTGTGTGTGTGTGTGTGTGTGTGTGTGTGTGTGTGTGTGTGTGTGTGTGTGTGTGTGTGTGTGTGTGTGTGTGTGTGTGTGTGTGTGTGTCAACACATTGTGAACATGGAGAGTCATTACTATTGTCATTGTTTCCTGGAAATCTGTCCTGTTTGGTTCTGTTGCCTTCTAAAGGCATTCTTCTGTACTGTAGTATTTCATTCCTGTTTGGAGGTAAATTAAACTAGGGAAGTTGAAGCACATTAAAGGCCTATGCAGAAGAGATAGAAAAATGAATGGTGCAAATGTAGCAAAGTGGAAAATAAGCTGTGTGCATATTACTCCAAGTTAAAAGAATTGGCCCCTGGTGTCTTTCGACATTTTGCTAGTCACAGAAATTAGAGTAATCTTACTTCTTGCCATGAGCCAATCCATTTAACACAATTAACACACGACAATGATGCAGTAATATTACACAAACCAATTTGTCTTACATTTTGCTTTGTAGTAGGCCAGTTTCTACGGTTTCATTCGTTTTTCAGGACCTCCTACCCCTATACAGACCCCCCCCCCCATATGTTCATTCACAGCATACTCAAAGCTAACGGTACGTCAAAGTCAGAAAGTATGCTATTTACATGCTTGTTCACAATGGTGAATTTTGATGAATCCTACGTCAGTCCGGTCTGGAACTCCTTTGTTCCTATAGTAACGCCTCCCAGGCATTGACGTAGCTGAAATGCTCACGTTTTGACAGGCTCACACATAGTCCAGTGTATGACAAAATAAAAACAACAACATAAAAACCCTCCGAAGCAGATCCACCCCTGGCCAGGTCTGGTCCTCTGCTGTTGGGGGGGTGGGGTGAGACCAAAGGAGGTTGTTGCTCTGGATCGTGGGTAATTTGTAAGGTCCTCCTGTGCCCTCCCCCCTTCCCTTCCCGACCCATGGTTCTAGAGAGGGGTTCTAGAGACCAAGGCATGACGAGTGGAACCAACTTCCCCCTCCCTGGTCCAACACACATATTATTCCACTGTTGCTGACAGCCTAAGCTAGGGTCTGCTTGTTGTTTTTAAAACACGGATGTCCTTTCTTGGAAGCGCCAGGGGAGACTGATGCTCACAGGCCTGAGACCATGACCCGGTAGGATGGGGGCATGTGTCTGTGCCGCGGGCTGGAGCCTGGGCTGGCGTTGGGGCTAGTACAGCTGGCGTCCACCCCCCCTATGGAGGGTAGGTAGGCATGGTGCAGGATGGGTAGCTGCAGCGACAGCCTGCGCTGTATGCTGTGGACAGAGAGGTATAGCATGTTAAGTATCATTAAATATCATTATATTCACCTGACTAATTACAAGTTTAAATTGAAGGAGTTAATGTCCCATGTGTGCTGTCAAAGTGCTAAACCCTCTACAATCTTTCTATATTGATGTGGTGCTACATTGTGAACACACTGTACATACAGGACTGTACATACAGGACTATTTACATCCAGCCAGCTTCTGTATGTGCTGTTTCACTCTCAATAATTCAAATGGGCTTTTTGTACACCAGAACTTGTGATTACTGATGCAAAGAGGGCTGAATGACTGTACACTGTAGTTACAATACTCTAACAGGGTCACAACACAGTCAGTGACATCTCCCTTCTCACTGGCATTACCACACACAGTCAGAGAGCTTCCCTGGTCCCCTCCTCCTCCACCCCCCACAGTAACACACCAGAGCTTCCCTGGTCCCCTCCTCCTCCACCCCCCACAGTAACACACCAGAGCCTCCCTGGTCCCCTCCCCCCTCCTCCTCCACCCCCCACAGTAACACACCAGAGCCTCCCTGGTCCCCTCCCCCCCTCCTCCTCCACCCCCCACAGTAACACACCAGAGCCTCCCTGGTCCCCTCCCCCCTCCTCCTCCACCCCCCACAGTAACACACCAGAGCCTCCCTGGTCCCCTCCTCCACCCCCACAGTAACACACCAGAGCTTCCCTGGTCCCCTCCTCCTCCACCCCCCACAGTAACGCACCAGAGCCTCCCTGGTCCCCTCCTCCACCCCCACAGTAACACACCAGAGCTTCCCTGGTCCCCTCCCCCCTCCTCCTCCACCCCCCACAGTAACACACCAGAGCTTCCCTGGTCCCCTCCTCCTCCACCCCTCACAGTAACACACCAGAGCTTCCCTGGTCCCCTCCCCCCTCCTCCACCACCCCCCACAGTAACACACCAGAGCCTCCCTGGTCCCCTCCCCCCCTCCTCCTCCACCCCCCACAGTAACACACCAGAGCTTCCCTGGTCCCCTCCCCCCCTCCTCCTCCACCCCCCACAGTAACACACCAGAGCCTCCCTGGTCCCCTCCCCCCCTCCTCCTCCACCCCCCACAGTAACACACCAGAGCTTCCCTGGTCCCCTCCCCCCTCCTCCTCCACCCCCCACAGTAACACACCAGAGCCTCCCTGGTCCCCTCCCCCCTCCTCCTCCACCCCCCACAGTAACACACCAGAGCCTCCCTGGTCCCCTCCCCCCTCCTCCTCCACCCCCCACAGTAACACACCAGAGCCTCCCTGGTCCCCTCCCCCCTCCTCCTGCACCCCCCACAGTAACACACCAGAGAGATGTTAGAGAGATGTCATGCTTCTGCCTGGTGACAGCTCACACCGCACCTCTCTGTTAGAGAGATGTCATGCTTCTGTCTGGTGACAGCTCACACCGCACCTCTCTGTTAGAGAGATGTCATGCTTCTGCCTGGTGACAGCTCACACCGTACCTCTCCGTTAGAGCCAGTGCTTTTCAAGCCGATTACCTAACCAAATGGCAGTTATGTAAATATAGAAAAAACCTTCTCATTCACTGGCTCAAAGTCTTTCAATTCTGACAACTTTCAAATGAGACCAGTGAATTGTCTCACAGGTTGTTGTAAATGTTTTTTGATGAAAGAACGCTTTATTGACATGGGAAACATATGTAAACAATGTTGTAACAATGTGCAAATGGTTAAAGTACAAAAGGGAAAATAAATAAACATAAATATGGGTTGTATTTACAATGGTGTTTGTTCTTCACTGGTTGCCCTTTTCTTGTGGCAACAGGTCACAAATCTTGCTGCTGTGATGGCACACTGTGGTATTTCACCCAGTAGATATTGGATTTGTTTTCAAATTCTTTGTGGGTCTGTGTAATCTGAGGGAAATGTGTCTCTAATATGGGCATATATTTGGCAGGAGGTTAGGAAGTGCAGCTCAGTTTCCACCTCATTTTGTGGGCAGTGTGCACATAGCCTGTCTTCTCTTGAGAGCCAGGTCTGCCTACGGCGGCCTTTCTCAATAGCAAGGCTATGCTCACTACGTCTGTACATAGTCAAAGCTTTCCTTAATTTTGGGTCAGTCACAGTGGTCAGGTATTCTGCCACTGTGTACTCTCTGTTTAGGGCCAAATAGCATTCTAGTTTGCACAGTTTTTTTTGTTAATTCTTTCCAATGTGTGAAGTATTTTTATTTATTTTCTAATGATTTGGTTGGGTCTAATTGTGTTGCTGTCCTGGGGCTCTGTGGGGTGTGTTTGTGTTTGTGAACAGAGCTCTAGGACCAGCTTGCTTAGGGGACTCTTCTCCAGGTTCATCTCTCTGTAGGTGATGGCTTTGTTATGGAAGGTTTGGGAATCACCTCCCTCCCACCATGTGATCAAACATTCATGTGGTGTGGGAATAACTCAGTGTTCTTCCACTTCTTCTGTCTCCCCAGTCTATTTTCAACCCCTGCTGCTACTGCTGCTTCTAACTGTAGTCGTAAATCACTGGTTACATAAGCTCTGTGACTCTCTCATGGATCCTCCCTCTTGGTTCCTCTCCCTCCTTCTCATGTCCTCTATCATGTCATTTCTGTCTCCCTCTCTCTATCTGTTTTCTGCTCTCTCTCTTCCGTGTCTTCTCTATCATGGTTCCCCTCTCTGTTCCTCTCATGTACTCACTCACTCACTCACTCACTCACTCACTCACTCACTCACTCACTCATGTGTTCTCTATCCAGTCCCAGTTAGATGAACGTAGGAGGAGGAGGAGAGCTTGGAGGACGAGGGAGAAGAGGAGGTGGCAATGGAGGGCTCTCAATGATGCTTTAAACTCTTTTTTCCCTCTCTGATGAAGTCGACATGCCCCAGCCTGCTCATGAATAATAAGTGAAGGTAGCTCTTTATTTGTCAGCTGAGTGTGTTATGAGTGTTCTGGACCACCACGTTTTAAGAGTCGGGACAACATGCAGTCAGCTGTGCTCTGCCAGTTGTGTGTGTGTGTGTGTGTGTGTGTGTCTGTCTGTCTGTCTGTCTGTGGGAGGGGGAGGGGGAGGGGAGAGAGTGTGTGGGAGGGGAAGAGAGTGTGTGGGAGGGGGAGAGAGTGTGTGAGAGGGGGAGAGAGTGTGTGTAGATGATTGGGACGTTATATTGGTCCATCTTTTTACAGAGCTGGTTGCCAGAGCAACCGCCATGCAGTGCTGGTGGTGGTAGCAATACATCTGATGTCTAGTCTGCAAAAAAAAGACAACAGTAGGAGGAAAAAAGGGGGATGAAAAAGGAGGAGGGAGGAGGGATACTTTTTATGGAGGACTCACTGTTCAGGTGAGTTGATATCCTCCAGGGGACCTCTGTTTATTCTGGAAGGATCCATGGAGCCCCACTGGGCCTGAGGCTTCTGCTCAAGATGATTCTTCACTATCGATTTCTCCCCCTCTGCAGAGACACGGAGAGATGACACAGCAAACAGGATCAATCCCCATACGGGCTGTCACACCACGCCACAAAATGACTCCCTATTCTCTACAACACAGTAGGAACACCTGCTCTTTCCATGACAGACTGACTAGGTGAATACAGGTGAAAGCTATGATCCCTTTTTGATGTCACTTGTTAAATCCACTTCAATCTGTGTAGATGGGAGGAGACAGGTTAAAGAAGGATTTTTAAGCATTGAGACAATTAAGACATGGATTGTGTATGTGTGCCATTCAGAGGGTGAATAGACAAGACAAAATATTTAAGTGTCTTTGAACGCGGTATGATAGTAGGTGCCAGGCACACCGGTTTGTGTGACACCCAGCAGCGCTGCTGTTTCCTGTGTGTATCAAGAATGGTCCACCACCCAAAGGACATCCAGCCAACTTCACACAACTGTAGGAAGAATTGGGCCAACATCCCTGTGGAACACTTTCGACACCTTGTAGCATCCATGTCCTGACGAATGAGGCTGTTCTGAGAGCAGAAACGGGGGAGCTGCACCTCAATATTAGGATGTTTTGTACACTCAGTGTAGTTCACTACCTTTGACCAGGACCCGATAGGATTCCAATAGAGCTCTGAGCAAAAGTAGTGCACTATTTAGGGAATAGTGTGCCATTGGTATGTCCCCTATACCTGGTTCAGATCACAAGACCTGGCAAGCTAAGGACACTGAAGAATGTACCACCATCAGTCATAATAATAATAATAGATAGCATTACAAAATGCATGTCAAGCATTCTCTCAAAGCAAATGCTAAGTATGAAAATATTGACTGTGAAGATTCTAGGATCTTCATTTGTCTGTAACAGCGTCACTGTCGGGCATTACATCACTGATACAGTATCTGTTAGGTATTACATCACTGATACAGTATCTGTTGGGTATTACATCACTGATACAGTATCTGTTGGGTATTACATCACTGATACAGTATCTGTCGGGTATTACATCACTGATACAGTATCTGTTGGGTATTACATCACTGATACAGTATCTGTTAGGTATTACATCACTGATACAGTATCTGTTAGGTATTACATCACTGATACAGTATCTGTCGGGTATTACATCACTGATACAGTATCTGTTAGGTATTACATCACTGATACAGTATCTGTTGGGTATTACATCACTGATACAGTATCTGTTGGGTATTACATCACTGATACAGTATCTGTTGGGCATTACATCACTGATACAGTATCTGTTGGGTATTACATCACTGATACAGTATCTGTTGGGTATTACATCACTGATACAGTATCTGTTGGGTATTACATCACTGATACAGTATCTGTCGGGTATTACATCACTGATACAGTATCTGTCGGGTATTACATCACTGATACAGTATCTGTCGGGTATTACATCACTGATACAGTATCTGTTGGGTATTACATCACTGATACAGTATATGTTGGGTATTACATCACTGATACAGTATCTGTCTGGTATTACATCACTGATACAGTATCTGTTGGGTATTACATCACTGATACAGTATCTGTTGGGTATTACATCACTGATACAGTATATGTTGGGTATTACATCACTGATACAGTATCTGTCTGGTATTACATCACTGATACAGTATCTGTTAGGTATTACATCACTGATACAGTATCTGTCTGGTATTACATCACTGATACAGTATCTGTCTGGTATTACATCACTGATACAGTATCTGTCGGGTATTACTTTAAAGGCAGCAGCAAACAAAGACAACATTTCTGTTCTGTGTGTTCAACACATGCTAAATGGAGCTCTGCTGGTAGCACAATCAGAGAGGCTTCAAGGAGGGAGACTCAGAGAGAGAGAGAAAGAGATGGATAGATATATAGAGAAAGAAAGTGAGACAGACAGATGGAGAGAGTCAGAGGCGAGAGAGAGAGAGAGTGAGAAAGAGACAGACAGAGAGAAAGCGAGTGAGAGAGGGACTGCTGTGCTTCTTGATGTTGTGGAAAATATTTTAGTCCAGGGGGGAAACAGCCTGACAGGATTCTGGTGTTGGCCTCTCGTCACCGTGGGAGTGTGAACACAGTTGTTGTCAAAGTAAACAGCCTTATCAGTGTTTCAAATGCCACCTGGAGAGCCCCGAAATGATCCCCTTATGTGTCCATTTATTCCTCTCCAGTTGACCCAGATCTTCACCTCTTAGCATAACATTGACCTGATTGGACGATCACACTGTGGCAGTGTGTATCCTAAATGTGCATCTGAAGATACATGTCTAAACATAGCATAATGGATTCATATGGATTGGATTGTGGCGGTAAATTATTTATTAATGTGAGCAATTCACGGTATAATCCTATTTGGAAATTAATAATATATAAACCCACCTCTGAAAACAATGTTGGTGGGATGGTGTCAAAAGAGTAATTTACTGTAACAGGTCACTATCTCTTGTGCCCTGAGAGATAACCTCACAGTAATATTAAGGTCTTCTGAACTCTTTGTAACTACTCTCCAGATCCTTTACGGCACCCATATTAGGTTCCTCAATTGTCTTATGAAACTCTCAAACTTGTCAACTGACTGCTAACAACTGTAGGAGTTGAGGACTACGTATTTTAACTGGCCTGACAACTGAGGCAATTCCTAATATGGATGCCGTGGTCAGTCAACCCCACCGCTCTACCTTCAAGTCCAAACCATGTGCTAATGAATATTCATGCACTATGGAGAGTGTTCTTTGTACTTGGTTGTGACTGTAATCACTGTTGACACTGTTATACTCTTGTAACAGCCACACATTCACAGCCCAAATGCATTTAGTCCAGCCAGTCTCATGAATACTGATGGCTGAGGTAGAGATATGGACGTGGTGGTGTTCTCTACGACGTGGCTGAATCCTCATGGTGAATATAATGACCCATTTATATTTCTCTATATGTCTGTCTGTCAGTCTAAATGCTGAACAGAAGCTTATCATTGAGCAATCGACAAACTTAGGTTCAGGGTACTGTAGTCCTGAACTACGAGAGAGGTACTACGGTGTAGTCTTTGGCCTGGTTTGCTAACTACCTCTCTCAAAGAGTGCCGTGTATAAAGTCAGAACATCTGCTGTCTCAGCCACTGCCTGTTACCTATGGAGTACCCCAAGGCTCGATCCTAGGCCCCACTCTCTACTTAATTTACATCAACAACATAGCTCAGGCAGTAGGAAGCTCTCTCATCCATTTATATACAGATGATAGTCTTATACTCAGCTGGCCCCTCCCCGGATTATGTGTTAAATGCTCTACAAAAAGCTTTCTTAGTGTCCAACAAGCTTTCTCTGCCCTTAACCTTCGGTAAGAAGAATGCCCCTCTCTCCCCAGGTGTGATTACTACCTCTGAGGAATTAGAGCTTGAGATGGTCACCTCATACAAGTACTTGGGAGTATGGCTAGATGGTACACTGTCCTTCTCTCAGCACATATCAAAGCTGCAGGCTAAAGTTAAATCTAGACTTGGTTTCCTTTTATCGTAATCGCTCCTCTTTTACCCCAGCTGCCACTCTAACCCTGATTCAGATGACCATCCTACCCATGCTAGAATACGGAGACGTAATTTATAGATCGGCAGGTAAGGGTGGTCTCGAGCGGCTAGATGGTCTTTACCATTTGGCCATCAAATTTGCCACCAATGCTCCTTATAGGACACATCACTGCACTCTATACTCCTCTGTAAACTGGTCATCTCTGTATACCCATCACAAGACCCACTGGTTGATGCTTATTTATAAAACCCTCTTAGGCCTCACTCCCCCCTATCTGAGATACCTACTGCAGCCCTCATCCTCCACATACAACACCCGTTCTGCCAGTCACATTCTGTTAAAGGTCCCCAAAGCACACACATCCCTGGGTCTCTCCTCTTTTCAGTTCGCTGCAGCTAGCAACTGGAACGAGCTGCAACAAACACTCAAACTGGACAGTTTTATCTCAGTCTCTTTATTCAGAGACTCAATCATGGACACTCTTACTGACAGTTGTGGCTACTTTGCGTGATGTATTGTTGTCTCTGCCTTCTTGCCCATTGTACTATAGTCTGTGCCCAATAATGTTTGTACCCTGTTTTGTGCTGCTACCATGTTGTGCTGCTGCCATGTTGTGTTGCTACCATGTTGTTGTCATGTTGTGTTGCTACCATGCTGTGTTGTCATGTGTTGCTGCCATGCTATGTTGTTGTCTTAGGTATCTCTTGTTGTGATGTGTGTTTTGTCCTATATTTTTATTTAATTTTTATTTTTAATCCCAGCCCCCTTCCACGCAGGAGGACTTTTTGCCTTTTGGTAGGCCGTCATTGTAAATAAGAATTTGTTCTTAACTGACTTGCCTAGTTAAATAAAGGTTAAATAAAAAAATGTAGAAAAATAGTTGTCATGACGATAGTAGTATTGTATCATAATTAGCAGACAAGAAGCTGGAGGAACAATTAAACACTTGCTCTTCCCTATCTATGAGGTGAGCACAGCTGTTTTACCTTGGACAGATGAGTACAACTCTTCAGAGAGAATCATGTGCAGACAGTGGGTGCAGCAGCAGCAGCAGTCCATGCTGACAGAGGTGTGTCTGTCTGTTCTAATGAGTGAGGAATATGTGGGAGGTGATGCTGTAGAAGTGTGAACAAAAGCAGCAGTGGTCAGTCACCTTTGCCGTCAGTGAAGTTGCGTATGCTGAGGATGTTGTTGACGCCTCCGTAGTGGTTCTGCTTGATGTACGGGGTCTTCTCTGGGGTGTCCTGCAGCTGCATGGTCACCTCCTCCAGTTCCTTATCCAACTGCACAGAGAGAGTTTACGGGGTTAAAATAGTGTTTAAGTTGTTAACATAATGTTTAAGATATTCAAATTGTGTTTAAGATGTAAACATAATGTTTAAGATATTCAAATTGTGTTTAAGATGTAAACATAATGTTTAAGATGTTAAAATTGTGTTTAAGATGTTGACATAATGTTTAAGATGTTAAAATTGTGTTTAAGATGTTAAAATTGTGTTTAAGATGTTAACATAATGTTAAGATGTTAACATAATGTTTAAGATGTTAACATAATGTTTAAGATATTAAAATTGTGTTTAAGATGTTGACAATGTTTAAGATGTTAACATAATGTTTAAGATGTTAAAATTGTGTTTAAGATGTTGACATAATGTTTAAGATGTTAAAATAGTGTTTAAGATGTTAACCTGTTTAAGATGTTAACATAATGTTTAAGATGTTAAAATAGTTTTAAACTGTGGGAGTAATGATTAATAAATGGTTTATAAATGGTTTATTATGGACCCTTAAAACAATGTTACCCATTTTTAAAATATACTTAAATAGTGATGCAAGGACAGATAAGGGTTGCCTACTGAAATGTATTGAATTTGACCAGAAAGAAACCTTTTCTATTCAACTCTTGTACTTCAAGAGTGGCGTTAGGAACAACTACAAGGACAATGGCTACTCATGCACCCTAGAAGAGAATAGATACAGTGAAATGCATGACAGAGAGATTTCTAGAAAAGCCTACGTGATTGGCACAAGATTTATCATGTCATTCAACGTCAAAGACAAAGCATCATATGTTCTATAAATGAAAGTACGATACACTTTATCAGGATGGTGCTACTGGCAGACAGGATCTATTAGAGACACTTTATAGAGTGACAGGATGGTGCTACTGGCAGACAGGATCTATTAGAGACACTTTATAGAGTGACAGGATGGTGCTACTGGCAGACAGGACCTATTAGAGACACTTTATAGAGTGACAGGATGGTGCTACTGGCAGACAGGATCTATTAGAGACACTTTATAGAGTGACAGGATGGTGCTACTGGCAGACAGGACCTATTAGAGACACTTTATAGAGTGACAGGATGGTGCTACTGGCAGACAGGATCTATTAGAGACACTTTATAGAGTGACAGGATGGTGCTACTGGCAGACAGGACCTATTAGAGACACTTTATAGAGTGACAGGATGGTGCTACTGGCAGACAGGACCTATTAGAGACACTTTATAGAGTGACAGGATGGTGCTACTGGCAGACAGGATCTATTAGAGACACTTTATAGAGTGACAGGATGGTGCTACTGGCAGACAGGATCTATTAGAGACACTTTATAGAGTGACAGGATGGTGCTACTGGCAGACAGGACCTATTAGAGACACTTTATAGAGTGACAGGATGGTGCTACTGGCAGACAGGACCTATTAGAGACACTTTATAGAGTGGCAGGATGGTGCTACTGGCAGACAGGACCTATTAGAGACACTTTATAGAGTGACAGGATGGTGCTACTGGCAGACAGGATCTATTAGAGACGCTTTATAGAGTGGCAGGATGGTGCTACTGGCAGACAGGATCTATTAGAGACACTTTATAGAGTGGCAGGATGGTGCTACTGGCAGACAGGACCTATTAGAGACACTTTATAGAGTGACAGGATGGTGCTACTGGCAGACAGGATCTATTAGAGACACTTTATAGAGTGACAGGACGGTGCTACTGGCAGACAGGACCTATTAGAGACACTTTATAGAGTGACAGGACGGTGCTACTGGCAGACAGGACCTATTAGAGACACTTTATAGAGTGACAGGACGGTGCTACTGGCAGACAGGACCTATTAGAGACACTTTATAGAGTGACAGGACGGTGCTACTGGCAGACAGGACCTATTAGAGACACTTTATAGAGTGACAGGACGGTGCTACTGGCAGACAGGACCTATTAGAGACACTTTATAGAGTGACAGGACGGTGCTACTGGCAGACAGGACCTATTAGAGACACATTATAGAGTGACAGGACGGTGCTACTGGCAGACAGGATCTATTAGAGACACTTTATAGAGTGACAGGACGGTGCTACTGGCAGACAGGATCTATTAGAGACACTTTATAGAGTGACAGGATGGTGCTACTGGCAGACAGGACCTATTAGAGACACTTTATAGAGTGGCAGGATGGTGCTACTGGCAGACAGGACCTATTAGAGACACTTTATAGAGTGACAGGATGGTGCTACTGGCAGACAGGATCTATTAGAGATACTTTATAGAGTGGCAGGATGGTGCTACTGGCAGACAGGACCTATTAGAGACACTTTATAGAGTGACAGGATGGTGCTACTGGCAGACAGGACCTATTAGAGACAAGGCACGCTCTGAGGACACTGTCATTGCTGTTATGTCACGCAAATGTAAGACTCTCATATATGAAGAATACCATACTTTAGATAAATACAAAAAACAGGTTGTCTCTCTGGTCACATAAATAGGGCCACAAGCTTTTCCTGACTGTGAAGTTGAGAGAAAACTCTGGGGACTAAATGTAGGTAACAGGACTGGTGTGGTCGGGAGAGACTCCCTGACCTCTTCATAAGTGGTGATGACATAAGGCAGCATTACGATGACGTCACCTCTGTTATCTTCATGCGGAGGCGGTGGTTGTCGGTCTGCAGGCCGTCCAGTCTGGACGTGTTGGCCTGGTTCACACTGGTCACTGACGTGGACGTCTTGGAGTCCTCTTTCTTTTGGTTCGTATTGAACTTTAACCTCCGGTTCTGAGTAGCTGCGTCTGGATTGGTCCTCATCGTGATGAACTGCAAGTTGTCATAATAAAGGGCAGTGGCTTAGAATGACAGGTTAAGGTGTCACATCACATTCCTCCTCTGATGGCATGTTACACTTACTCATATCGGAATGTTTAAAAACAAAGGAAAGTATTTCATACAATCAGCAACATTATCATTTCTGAGATCCTCTTAGAGTGCATGAATCCAGTTGGTTGAGCAGTTTCATGCCCATTGGCTGGACAGGAAGGAGACAGTTTACCATTTCCTGTGTTCCTTACCTTTGGCACAAACACCAGACAGAGAGTGATCGTGCTGCAGAAGATGATGACCAGAGCCACGATGCAGAACTGCACATTGGGCTGGTCTCGCGTGAGGAAGGACACGGCCGCCCCGATGATACACATGATGCCCACGTTGTACACACTCATCCCGATGTACTTGCTGTCATTCAGGGCCGGGATGCTCACATTCCTCGTCTCCCAAGCCAGGAAGCACCCAAACAACTGGAGGAGAGGGGAGAGGATAGAAGAGAGGGAGAGAAAAGGAAGGATAAGAAGGGAAGAGGAGGAGAGAGAGAGAGAAGACGAGAGAGAGGGGAAAGGAGAGGAGAGAGGAGGGGGACAGGAGAGTAGAGGAGAGAAAGAATGAAAGATTAACAGGAATGTATAGGCCTATTTATGTTCAGTACATACTGTAGCTTTTGTGATATGGAGATGTACATTTGCACAAAGATATGAATTACACCATCTAATGTGACCTACATAGCAGACAGCAGCATTGATGTAAACTTGAAAAGCCTTTTGGTTTTGTGGTCATAAATGGTTTATTTTCTGAGAGTGTTTTTGTGTTCTTCACAGAACACTGCATGGAATATCCCAGAACAGAACCCCAGTGTCTCAACATTATAATGATGTAGCAGCATCGCAGGAGCATTCGTCACATGATCACACCTTGGGATAGGTTGTGTGTGTGTGTGTGTGTGTGTGTGTGTGTGTGTGTGTTTGTGTGTGTGTGTGTGTGTGTGTGTGTGTGTGTGTGTGTGTGTGTGTGTGTGTGTGTGTGTGTGTGTGTGTGTGTGTGTGTGTGTGTGTGTGTGTGTGTGTGTCATAGGATAGATGATGACTCAATCCTCAGATGCTGCTCCTACTGTTGTCATGTCCCAGTTTTGTCTCAGACACAACTACTCTGAAGTTGGTCACGCCATATATCTCACTTTCTGTCTAACTGCTCTCTTTCTGTTTCCTCTCTCTCTCTCATGGCTATAAGTGTACTGAAAGGTTGAATTATTTACAGTCTGGACTAGTTAAGTTAAGGTGTTCAAACACACCAGCCGAGGGGAAGTGGAACATGTTCAAATATGTCACATTTAATTTAGAAACCTTAGGCTTCTGGAGGGGTTCGGTTAACTACATCACTGGGAGCTCTGCTTGGAGGCACACACACACACACACACACACACACACACACACACACACACACACACACACACACACACACACACACACACACACACACACACACACACACACAATGAACCTAGTTACTACTCAATGGGACCACTCATATGGTCGGGGAGAGAACAGTGATCAAAGTATTTTGTGTTTCCTTTGATATTTCTCTTTCTCACAGTGGAAGGCTCTCTTCAGTGAAGGACAAGTCTATTGTGGGTAACTCATCACTGAACCAATGGCAGGGCATGTGCTATTTCTCTCTGTATAGTAGGGTATGAGTCATATCCCAGTATTCAGACAGAACAACAGAATGTGCTCTATGCCTGATGAAATCGACATCTAACAACCACAGATATCATTACCATACGTGTGCTTTGTGTGTGACAGAAAACTTGCTATTGAACTCTCCATCATGACACAATGACCATGGTATACACATGCTAGACGGTGTTCAGATAACAGCCACCACCTCTTCCTTTCCTGCAGCTCAGAGACTACCTCCCTAACCATGAGTAGGTCCTTGAGGTGACGGACACACACACACACCAATCTCTCTCCTTACTCACCATAAGCAGGCCCTTGTATGCGTAAACGATCCCCAGCCAAATGGTCATGTGTGTGTTCTCACAGTGTTCCAGGAAGGGCCGGATGGCTATGTCCCGCCCCTGGGGGTCCGCCTGTAGGGACACACAGAGAGAGAGAAAAGGTCAACCAGTGAAGAACAAACACCATTGTAAATACAACCCATATTTATGCTTATTTATTTTCCCTTTTGTACTTTAACCATTTGTACATCGTTACAACACTGTGTATATACATAATATGACATTTGTAATGTCTTTATTCTTTTGGAACTTCTGTGAATGTAATGTTTACTGTTCATTTTTATTGTTTATTTCACTTTTTTATATAATCTACTTCACTTGCTTTGGCAATGTTAACATATGTTTCCATGCCAATAAAGCTCCTTGAATTGAATTGAGAGAAGAGAAGGCCTGGTCAGTGGTGGGCACATGCATGTCAAAAACAACAACAACAATACCAACAACAACAGCCTAAGCAAAAATATTTTTAACTTCAATCAAAATCTGAAGAGTATTTCTTCAAAAAAATACAAGTTAGACAGTCACACATATACACAGCAACTACAGTTGATTACAAACTTATGTGACATACAATACCAGTAAAAAAGTTTGGACACATCTACTCAGTCAAGGGTTTTCCTTTATTTTTTACTATTTTCTACATTGTAGAATAATAGTGAAGACATCAACACTATGAAATAACACATATGGAATCATTCAGTAAACATTTTTTTTAAACAAATCAAAATATATTTTATATTTGAGATTCTTCAAAGTAGCCACCCTTTGCCTTGATGACAGCTTTGCACACTCTTGGCATTCTCTCAACCAGCTTCATGAGGAATGCTTTTCCAACAGTCTTGAAAGAGTTGAGCACAGATGCTTTTCCTTCACTCTGCGGTCCAACTCATCCTAAACCATCTCAATTGGTTTGAGGTCGGGTGATTGTGGAGGCCAGATCATCTGATGCAGCACTCCATCAATCTCCCTCTTGGTAAAATAGCCCTTACACAGCCTGGAGGTGTGTTTTGGGTAATTGTCCTGTTGAAAAACAAATGATAGTCCCACTAAACGCAAACCAGATGGGATGGCTTATCGCTGCAGAATGCTGTGGTAGCCATGCTGGTTAAGTGTGCCTTGAATTCTAAATAAATCACTGACAGTGTCACCAGAAAAGCACCATCACAACCCATCACAACACCATCACAACCCCTCCTCCATGTTTCATGGTGAGAACTACACATGCGGAGATCATCCGTTCACCTACTCTGCGTCTCACAAAGACAATGCAGTTGAAACCAAAAATGTCAAATTTGGACTCATCAGAAAAAAGGAAAGACTTCCACCAGTCTAACGTCCATTGCTCGTGTTTCTTGGCCCAAGCAAGTCTCTTCTTATTATTGGTGTCCTTTAGGAGTGGTTTCTTTGCAGCAATTCGACCATGAAGGCCTGATTCACAGTCTCCTCTGAACAGTTGATGTTGAAATGTGTCTGTTACTCGAACTCTATGAAGCATTTCTTTGGGCTCCAATTTCTGAAGTGGTAACTCTAATGAATGTATCCTCTGCAGCAGAGGTAACTCTGGGTCTTCCTTTTCTGTGGCGGTCCTCATGAGAACCAGTTTCATCATAACGCTTAACGGTTTTTATGACTGCAGTTGAAGAAACGTCAAAGTTCTTGAAATGTTCCGGATTGACTGACCTTCATGTCTTAAAGTAATGATGGACTGTTGTTTCTCTTTGCTTATATGAGCTGTTCTTGCCATAATATGGACTTGGTCTTTTACCAAATAACGCTATCTTCTGTATACCAAACCTACCTTTTCACAACAATATGAATAAAATTATTAAATTACAAGCCTAGTTGGTTTAGCCAACGAAAAAGGATGCAACCTTCTCGCTAGCCATGACTGGCTGAGATAATGAGTGGGCTCAACATGCCGAGAGATGAGTTCAGATTGGTCTGCCATATAGCACGCTTCTGTCTATATTTGAGCTGGTCAGTAAGTGGAGGAAATTTTGAAAGTGGAGTTTTGAAATCAGTGGGATTAGAGTATGATAGCTAAGGAGATGGAGATAACACCTGTGTCCGGATTTCATCTTCAAACTTAGGGCAACCATGGCATCCGTGACAGGGAGAAGCGTCCATCCATGATGTATAGGGGTAAGATAGTCTAGCTAGCTACATTTTCAGATATTACACGTTTCTAATTTTGACAGAAAGTCGTTTTCATTTGAAGTTAGTGTACTTTTAGCTGGTTTGCTAGCTAACGTTACGCGTATTATTATTATTATTCATACCTCAGAGCCATTTGCTTTGCTAGTTATAGCCTGTTAGCGAGCTAACATTGAACCTGGTTGGTTCAAGCTACCTGCAGATTCATGCAGTGTAGTAATGTCATGAGTTGGGATTATGGTTAATTGATTATCTAGCTAGCTAGCTACATGTCTTAACAAAATACTCCACTATGCAAGTAACCATTTCAATAGAATGTCACTACGACAACTGTTGATAGACATAGCTGGTAACACTAGTGCATCGGGGCCTCCGACTCCTCTTTCTACTCTGGTTAGAGCCAGTTTGTGCTGTTCTGTGAAGGGAGTAGTACACAGCATTGTACGAGATCTTCAGTTTCTTGGCAATTTCTCGCATGGAATAGCCTTCATTTCTCAGGACAAGAATAGACTGACGAGTTTCAGAAGAAAGTTCTTTGTTTCTGGCCATTTTTAGCCTGTAATCAAACCCACAAAGGCTGATGCTCCAGATACTCAACTAGTGTAAAGAAGGCCAGTTTTATTGCTTATGTAATCAGCACTACAGTTTTCAGCTGTGCTAACATAATTGCAAAAGGGTTTTCTAATTATCAATTAGCCTTTTAAAATGATAAACTTGGATTAGCTAACACAACGTGCCATTGGAACACAGGTGTGATGGTTGCTGATAACGGGCCTCTGTACACCTATGTCGATATTCCATAAAGAATCTACCGTTTCCAGCTACAATAGTAATTTACAACACTGTATTTCTGATCAATTTTATGTTATTTTAATGGACAAAAAAATCAGCTTTTCTTTAAAAAACAAGGACATTTCTAAGTGACCCCAAACTTTTGAATGGTAGAGTATGTGGGACGCTCGGCTGAAGGGAGTTGTAGTTTTTATTAAGCAATATTCAACCTAGTTCAGCGCAACGTGGTAATTAACTACAATGACCATAATCCATTGAGCCTGTTTTTTTGGCTCAGAGATGGATACAATTTTACACCTGCTACGTTAGATAAACACAGACAACATAGACTACATGAGAGAGGAATGTACACAACACAATGACGAGAGAGAGGGATATAGACGGTTTGTGAAAGTATGCCTTATCTACTTTGAAGAACTAGTAAAATGACTTAGTCAGTCAGTTCTGCAGCACGCTTAGGCAGGCTAGCCTAGCTAAATAGGATGACTAAAGACAGTACAGAGATACAGAGATAACGTTGTTTGGCTGATACTGCCTGAGCAGGGATGAGATGATGACTATAAGGAATGAAAAATAATATAATATAATAAGTAATATACACAACTGAAATATTGTGTTATTTCATAGTAATTTCCTATTCTACCCAATGTGGACCTGACAGAGACAATGGAATATTTTCAATGTTTTGAAAATGGAATTTTCCCTATTTTTGGCTTTAGAATTCCCATTGAAAAGCTCTAAAATAAATGTAACATTTTTTAAAATCTAAACCGAAATCGAAAACCGTGATTCTTTTATAAATAATCAAACCGAAACCAAACTGACCTCAAAAAGCACTAATCGCTCAGCACTACAGATAGGACACATAGAAAAGTATTTCTTTAGGCAATAATCATGCAATAATCATGCAAACACATGTTTTTTTTATTGTGACACGGCATCAGTGAAATTTCAACCTATAATTTTCTGTTCTCTGTCCATGTAATTAGTCCTCTGCACCACCAGGATGGAGCTAACGTGCCATGTTTACAAAGCTGTTCGTTTTAGTCTATTAAACAGACCCCCATTTCAAAGGAAACAAGCACTCATTAAGATCACTCAAAAAGACAGAGAATGGAATGTGTTTGTTTTTAAATATCGTTCTTAGAACGTTCTCTGAGCGTTACCAATCTTCTGTTGTGTTTTTTATGGAACGTTTTCTTCACATTCTTGGAACAATTTGAGAACATGACTTCAAATAGAACCATGACGAAACCTGTAGGAAACGTTATGCTGAAGTACTGAAATTCCTGCAGAAGAACGTTGTTTCTTAACATTCTCTGAACTATTTGACAACATTCCCGACGTCAAACCAGTTGGAGAACGTTCCTAGAACATTGCCAACATTTTAATTAAATGTAACCATGAATGAACATTTAGGAAAACGTTCTGTTAAAATAATGAAATACCAAGGAAGGGTTCTAGAAAAGTCATAGTCGTAGGGTCATATGGTTCTCAGAACGTTATGTGTTAGCTGGGATACCACTTGAATGCCCAGTACATTATTTAATTAAAGTAGTTTACTAGTATGGACATTGGAACAGATCCACTCGTGATAATTTGAACCCAAGGAGCTAAACGGCTAAGCTCTATCACCACCATGTATGCATCCCAAATAGCACACTATTTACTCTGGGCCCTGGTCAAAAGTAGTGCACTACAAAGGAAATAGGGTGCCATTGGGGATGGACAGCCTACCACTGCAGCTCTGACATGCCCTCTACAACTAATAACACTGATAATACAAACTTCTGTGTTTTAAATATGGACAACTGGGCATCGGCATCCATGGGCTTCCATCCGTCCCATCCGAGATCAGAACAGGCAGGAACATCAGAATCCTCACCTCTCCCAGGGAAGCTGTCTGGGGGTTGCCAAGAAACAGCCTGCGGCGGGCAGAGCCGAGTGGCCCAAAGCGGTGGTGGTGGCGGCAGCAGCGGTGGCGTCTGCTGTCATTTCTCAGAGCATGTTATTAATGTTATTAAAAGGCTACTAGGAGGGAGGGAGGTAAGGAGGGAGGGAGGCCGGGAGTGATGGAGGGAGGTGGGGATGGAGGCAGGGAGGAAAAGAGGCAGGGAGTGAGGGAGGGAGAGAGGTAGGGAGGCAGGAAGGGAGATAGGCAGGGAGGGAGAAAGGCAAGGAGAGAGGGAGCCAGGGAGGGAGGCAGGGAGAGAGGTAGGGAGGCAGGAAGGGAGATAGGCAGGGAGGGAGAAAGGCAAGGAGAGAGGGAACCAGGGAGGGAGGCAGGGAGAGAGGTGGGTAAGGAGGGGGACAGGGAGGGAGGTAGGTAGGGAGGCAGGGATGCAGGGAGAGAGGCAAGGACGGAGAAAGGGAGGGTTAGGGAGCCAGTCATCCGAGTGGTGTGCTCCACACTAGGAGAGACTAAAGAGAGTAGCGGGTGGGTGTGGAGAGCCCTGGTTCTTTCTGGAGGAGGGATGGAAGGAAGGATGGAAAGATGGAGAGTGGAGGAGTGGGGCCAACAGGTGAGAGGAGGAGTGGGACCAACAGGTGAGAGCGCCAGGGGGAGAAAATTGAGAGCTTACGTCCTCAGCTGCTGTGTGTGTGTGTGTGTGTGTGTGTGTGTGTGTGTGTGTGTGTGTGTGTGTGTGTGTGTGTGTGTGTGTGTGTGTGTGTGTGTGTGTGTGTGTGTGTGTGTGTTGTGTGTGTGTGTGTGTGTGTGTGTGTGTGTGTGTGCGTGCGTGTGTGTGTGTGCGTGTGTGGATGAGCTATCAGCCTACTGACAGCGACTCTCCATCACTTGCAGTGGCAATTACAAAACGGAAGATTCCACTGCAGAGAGAGACAAAATAGCTCTAGAGTTTGTGGCAGCGATTTATGTCAGTTTGCAGATGTTTTTTCCAAAAAGCGCAGAATATGGAGATGAAAAATGGTAGAGGAAAAGCCTTCTACAATCTGAGGGAGGGTTGGTGGGGGAGGAATCAATATAGTCTCCCTTGTTTTGTAGAGAATAAAAACTCTACCCTAGCTTTAAAATCAGTAGCTAGGTTTCCATCCAATTGGAGACAGATTTTCATGCAAATATTCTAAAATCTACATAAAGAAAATATGCGTATTTTCCCACCAGTGGTGTTTCAACCATACAGACTTGCTGCTGATAAAAAACAATGCGTGACTACGTAGTGCGTACAAAATGTACTTCTTATCTAGTTGAATGTGTTTCCATCACATTTTCAACTCTACCGATAGTTTTGTGACAGACACTGTTGTGTTAAATTCCTCCTCTGGTCTTGGCACGTGAGCTCTTGACAACAGTGCGGGTAGGCTAGCCTACATGATGAGATTATTATGGATAAGAGAATATTTTTATTTGTCAAACGGCAGTCCAACATCGATCATTACGTCACCAGAATAAGACCCTGGATATTTATTGGAAAGGAAACATCAAGCTCATTACCGTGCACTTTCACCACCCTGTGAAATTAATCATAACTTATTTCATCTGTAGCCTGATAAACTGCATGCTTTCCCAAACCGTGTCATCACGGGACTCCAAGCGTACTTCGATATGGTTATTATATCAATATTTGCACATAAAGGCGTTTCCACTATCATTTCTCGCACAATAAATACAGGCGCAAAAAGATCCCACCATGTTGAACGAACAAGTTATCTGTGGCATTTATCAAATTGTACTGAAACTTCCTGTTTCCATCACAGATGTCGTGATTCTTTTTTTGAATACAGTATAACTTTATCTCATAACACAACTGTGGATCGAAACGTGGTTAGTGTGAATGTGAGGGTTGTGTGAATGTGAGGGTTGTGTGAATATGGGGGTTGTGTGAATATGAGGGTTGTGTTAATATGAGGGTTGTGTGAATATGAGGGTTGTGTGAATATGGGGGTTGTGTGAATATGAGGGTTGTGTTAATGTGAGGGTTGTGTGAATATGAGGGTTGTGTGAATATGAGGGTTGTGTTAATGTGAGGGTTGTGTGAATATGAGGGTTGTGTTAATGTGAGGGTTGTGTGAATATGAGGGTTGTGTGAATATGGGGGTTGTGTGAATATGAGGGTTGTGTGAATATGAGGGTTGTGTGAATATGAGGGTTGTGTGAATATGAGGGTTGTGTGAATATGAGGGTTGTGTGAATATGAGGGTTGTGTGAATATGAGGGTTGTGTGAATATGGGGGTTGTGTGAATATGAGGGTTGTGTGAATATGGGGGTTGTGTGAATATGGGGGTTGTGTGAATATGAGGGTTGTGTGAATATGAGGGTTGTGTGAATATGAGGGTTGTGTGAATATGAGGGTTGTGTGAATATGAGGGTTGTGTGAATATGGGGGTTGTGTGAATATGAGGGTTGTGTGAATATGAGGGTTGTGTGAATATGAGGGTTGTGTGAATATGGGGGTTGTGTGAATATGAGGGTTGTGTGAATATGAGGGTTGTGTGAATGTGAGGGTTGTGTGAATGTGAGGGTTGTGTGAATTTGAGGGTTGTGTGAATTTTAGGGTTGTGTAAATATGAGGGTTGTCCCATTTAGAGAAGGGGAAGAGATAAATGAAAATGACTGGTGTTTTCAGGTTTTTCAGAAAACCAATATTCCAGTAACACATTCACCCATGGCAAATAAAAGGCTCCTGACACCAGGCACAAACTGCATCCCAAATGGTACTCTATTCCCTATATAGTGCACTACTTTGGACCAGAGCCTACAGTATATATAGGGAATAAGGTGCCATTTGGGTCACATCCTGGGTCGGCTGGAATTCACATGGGTGACATCCCACTCCCAGGTTCCCTGGATAACTGTCTGCTCTGCAGAGGCTCATTCCAAGATGGCGTAGCAGTGGGGATGTCTGTTTTGATTGTCTTGTACTGTCCCTTGTATATATCGTTTTTCTTCGTATATTTAGTATACAGTCGTATGAAAATGTTTGAGCACCCCTCTGAAGCTGCATAATAATTTACTCTGTCGTCACAGAAAATGATCACAGTGGCATGCCATTCATTTTCTAATAAAAGCTGAGTACTGGGGTATTGTCCAGACAAAGATTTTTAGTGTAGCAATATTAAGTTGTATGAAATTAAATCAGATGTGAAAAATAGGCTATGCAAAAATTTGGCCAGCCTTGTCATTCTGTTGATTTGAATACCTGTAACTACTTAGCACTGATTAATTGGAACACACAATTGGTTTGGTGAGCTCATTAAGCCTTGAACTTCATAGACAAGTGCATCCAATCATGAGAAAATGTATTTAAGGTGGCCAATTGCAAGTTGTTGTTCTCTTTGACTCTCCTCTGAAGAGTGTCAACATGGGGGCCTCAAAACAACTCTCAAATGACCTGAAAACAAAGCTTGTTCAACATTATGGTTTAGAGGAAGGCTATGAAAAGCAATCGCAGAGATTTAAGCTGTCAGTGTCCACTGTGAGGAACATAATGAGGAAATGGAAGACCACAGGCACAGTTCTTGTTAAGGCCAGAATTGGCAGGCCAAGTAAAATATCGGAGAGGCAAAGGCGAAGGATGGTGAGAACGGCCAAAAACAGCCCACAGACCACCTCCAAAGACCTACAACATCATCTTGCTGCAGATGGTGTCACTGTGCATCGTTCAACAATTCAGCACACTTTGCACAAGGAGAAGCTGTATGGGAGAGTGATGCGGAAGAAGCCTTTTCTGCACACACGCCACAAACAGAGTCGCTTGAGGTATGCAAACGCACATTTGGACAAGCCAGCTTCATTTTGGAATAAGGTGGTGTGGACTGATGAAACAAAGATTGAGTTATTTGGTCATAACAAGGGACGTTATGCACGGTGGCAAAAGAACACAGCGTTCCAAGAAAAACACTTGCTACCCACAGTAAAATTTGGTGGGGGTTCCATCATGCTGTGGGGCTGTGTGGCCAGTGCCGGTACTGGGAATCTTGTTAAAGTTGAGGGTCGCATGGATTCCACTCAATATCAGCAGATTCTTGGGAATAATGTTGAAGAATCAGTCACAAAGTTGAAGTTACGCCGGGGCTGGATATTTCAACAAGGCAACGACCCTAAATACTGCTCAAAATCTACCCGGGCATTTATGCAGAGGAACAAGTACAATGTTCTGGAATGGCCATCCCAGTCCCCAGACCTGAATATCATTGAGAATCTGTGGGATGATTTGAAGCAGGCTGTCCATGCTCGGCAACTATCAAACCTGACTGAACTGGAGATGTTTTGGAAGGAGGAATGGTCCAAAATACCTTCATCCAGAATCCAGACACTCATTAGAGGCTATAGGAAGCGTCTAGAGGCTGTTATTTTTGCAAAAGGAGGCTCTACTAAATATTGATGTGATTTTTCTATTGGGGTGCCCAAATTTATGCACCTGTCTAATTTTGTTTTGATGCATATTGAAAATTTTCTGTTAATCCAATAAACCTCATTTCACTCCTGAAATATTACTGTGTCCATCAGTTATTTGATAGATCAAAATGAAATTGCTGATCCAAACACCCAAATATTTATAAATGGAAATCATGGAAATTCTCAGGGGTGCCCCAACTTTTTGATACGACTGTATATTTGTATTATTTTTTTAATCTCATTTTCCATCTACGGACCGAACATACTCTCCTGCAACCCGCCTCACTCAATGTGGCTATTTTTACACTTTAGAACCAGAACCCCCTTCAGCAGGTAGCCAGCTAACTAGCTGCTAGCTAGTAGTCGGGTAGCCACTGCTAGCGGTCATCACCGTTAACGCAGACTGCCAGCCTCAGCCCGGGCAACTCGTGCCAGCCTGCACAGCGCGATATCTACCGAGAGCATATCGGACTGCTTTTCTCTACCATTTCTCCGGATTTCTACCGCAAGCTCTGAACCTTTACTCCGGATCATCGCTGCTAGCTAGCTGCTGTCCGAGTGGCTACTCCTGTCTAACGTCTCTGTCCTGAAGCAAGCACCAGTTAGCCTGGAGATAGCCTCAAACTAGGCCCATCTCCCGGCTAGCTGAAGAGATTCCATCAAGCAATCGCTGGGCTTCAATTACCTCTTTTGCCAATTGGCCTGGACACTTTGCTGCCAACACGGAGCCCCGCTGATCCATCACGACTGGTCTACCGACGTAACCGTCCGAGGGGTTTCTGTCCCGAAGCAAGCACCAGTTAGCCTGGAGCTAGCCTCGAGCTAGGCCCTTCTCCCGGCTAGCTGAAGAATTCCATCAGATAATTCCTGGGCTTCAATACCTCTTCTGCCAATTGGCCTGGACCCTTTGCTGCCGACACGGAGCCCCGCTGATCCATCATGACCGGTCTGCCAACGTAACCGTCCGAGGGGGTTTCAACAGACTCTGCCATTGTGACGTCCCCCTGAGGCCCATCTGCTAGCCCCGGCCTACTAGCTGTCTGAATCGCCGTGCCTCCAGCTTGCCTAGCTACTCACTGGACCCTATGATCACTCGGCTACACATGCCTCTCCCTAATGTCAATATGCCTTGTCTATTGCTGTTTTGGTTAGTCATTTTTTGTCTTATTTCACTGTAGAGGCTCCAGCCCTGCTCAATATGCCTTAGCTAGCCCTTATGTTCCACCCCCCACACATGCGGTGACAGCACCTGGCTTAAATGGTGCCTCTAGAGACAAAACCTCTCTCATCGTCACTCAATGCCTTACCTCCATTGTACTCACATCCTACCATACCCTTCTCTGTACATTATGCCTTGAATCTATTCCACCTTTCCAGAAACAAGTCTCTCATCGTTGCCGCTTAATATAGACCCCCCTCAGCCCCCAGTTGTGTCCTGGACACCATATGTGAATTAAACGCCCCCCATCTATCTTCAGAGTTCGTACTGTTAGGTGACCAAAACTGGGACATGCTTAAAACACCCCATCCTACAATCTAAGCTAGATGCCCTCAATGTCACACAAATCATCAAGGAACCTACCAGGTACAACCCTAAATCCATAACCACGGGTATCCTCTTAGATATCATTCTGACCAACCTGCCCTCTAAATACACCTCTGCTGTCTTCAACCAGGATCTCAGCAATAACTGCCTCCTTGCCTGCGTGCGTACTGGGTCCGCAGTCAAATGACCACCCCTCATCACTGTCAAACGCTCCCTAAAACACTTCAGCGAGCAGGCCTTTCTAATCGACCTGGCCCGGGTATCCTGGAAGGATATTGACCTCATCCTGTCATTAGAGGATGCCTGGTTGCTCTTCAAAAGTGCTTTCCTCTCCAACTTAAACAAGCATGCCCCATTCAAAAAATGTAGAACTAAGAACAGAGATGGCCCTTGGTTCACCCCAGACTTGACTGCTCTTCACCAACACAAAAACATCCTGTGGCATTCTGCATCAGCATCAAATAGCCCCCGCGATATGCACATTTTCAGGGAAGTCAGGAACCAATATACTCAGTCAGTTAGGAAAGCTAAGGCTAGCTTTTTCAAACAGAAATTTGCTTCCTGTAGCACTAATTCCAAAACGGTTTGGGACACTGTAAGGTCCATGGAGAATAAGAGCACCTCCTCCCAGCTGCCCACTGCACTGAGGACAGGAAACACTGTCACCACCAATAAATCTACGATAATAGATCATTTTAACAAGCATTTGTCCACGGCTAGCCATGCTTTCCACCTGGCTACCTCTACCCTGGCCAACATCTCAGCACCCCCTGCAGCAACTTGCCCAACCCCCCCCATGCTTGTCCTTCACCCAAATCCAGACAGCTGATGTTCTGAAAGAATTGCAAAATCTGGATCCCTACAAATCAGCTGGGCTAGACAATCTGGACCCTCTCTTTCTAAAATGATCCGCTGAAATTGTTGCAACCCCTATTACTAGCCTGTTCAACCTCTCTTTCGTATTGTCTGAGATCCCCAAAGATTGGAAAGCTGGCGAGGTCATCCCCCTCTTCAAAGGGGGAGACACTCTAGACCCAAACTGTTATAGACCTATATCCACCTGCCCTGCCTTTCTAAAATCTTTGAAAGCCGAGTTAATAAACAGATCACCAAACATTTCGAATCCCACCGTACCTTCTCTACTATGCAATCTGGTTTCCCAGCTGGTCATGGGTACACCTCAGTCACGCTCAAGGTCCTAAACAATATCATAACCGCCATCAATAAAAGACAGTACTTTGCAGCCGTCTTCATTGACCTGGCCAAGGTTTTCGACATAAATACCTAGGTGTCTGGTTAGACTGTAAACTCTCCTTCCAGACTCACAGTAAGCATCTCCAATCCAAAATTAAATCTAGAATCGGCTTCCTATTTCGCAACAAAGCCTCCTTCACTCATGCCGCCAAACATACCCTCGTAAAACTGACTATCCTACCGATCCTTGACTTCGGCGATGTCATTTACAAAATAGCTCCCAACACTCTACTCAGCAAACTGGATGTAGTCTATCACTGTGCCATCCGTTTTATCACCAAAGCACCTTAAACTACCCACCACTGCGACCTGTATGCTCTCGTTGGCTGGCCCTCACTACATATCCATCGCCAAATCCACTGGCACCAGGTCATCTATAAGTCTTTGCTAGGTAAAGTCCCGAATTATCTCAGCTCACTGGTCACCATAGCAACACCCACCCGTAGCACGCACTTCAGCAGGTATATTTCACTGGTCATCCCCAAAGCCAACACTTCCTTTGGCCGCCTTTCCTTCCAGTTCTCTGCTGCCAACGACTGGAACAAATTGCAAAAATCTCTGAAGCTGGAGTCTGATATCTCCCTCTCTAACTTTAAGCATCAGCTGTCTTGTGTTATTGACTGTACGTTTGTTTATGTGTAACTCTGTGTTATTGTTTTTGGCGCACTGCTTTGCTTTATCTTGGCCAGGTCGCAGGTGTAAATGAGAACTTGTTCTCAACTGGCCTACCTGGTTAAATAATGGTGAAATAAAAAAAGAAATAAAAAACGGACATGGAATGTATCCCAAATGGCACCTGAACACCTTCATAATGCACTACTTTTGACGAAAGCCTTTAGTAGTGCACTATAAATTGAATAAGGTGCCATTTGGGATGCACACCCAACTACCATATCTAACCATTCCTCCTCTATACAGGAGTCCCAACTACCATATCTAACCATTCCTCCTCTATACAGGAGTCCCAACTACCATATCTAACCATTCCTCCTCTATACAGGAGTCCCAACTCCCATATCTAACAATTTCTCCTCTATACAGGAGTCCCAGTGACCATATCTAACCATTCCTCCTCTATACAGGAGTCCCAGTGACCATATCTAACAATTTCTCCTCTATACAGGAGTCCCAGTGACCATATCTAACCATTCCTCCTCTATACAGGAGTCCCAGTGACCATATCTAACCATTCCTCCTCTATACAGGAGTCCCAGTGACCATATCTAACCATTCCTCCTCGATACAGGAGTCCCAGTGACCATATCTAACCATTCCTCCTCTATACAGGAGTCCCAGTGACCATATCTAACCATTCCTCCTCTATACAGGAGTCCCAGTGACCATATCTAACCATTCCTCCTCGATACAGGAGTCCCAGTGACCATATCTAACCATTCCTCCTCGATACAGGAGTCCCAGTGACCATATCTAACCATTCCTCCTCGATACAGGAGTCCCAGTGACCATATCTAACCATTCCTCCTCTATACAGGAGTCCCAGTGACCATATCTAACCATTCCTCCTCTATACAGGAGTCCCAGTGACCATATCCCTGCACTGAATGACTGTGTCCCTGTGTAACCGGTGTGAAATGGCTAGCTAGTTAGCGTGGTGTGCGCTAATAGCGTTTCAATTGGTGACGCCACTCGCTCTGAGACCTTGAATAAGTTGTTTCCCTTGCTTTGCAAGGGCCGTGGCTTTTGTGGAGCAATAGGTAACGATGCTTCGTGGGAGGCAGTTGTTGATGTGTGCAGAGGGTCCCTGGTTCAAGCTCAGGTAGGGGCAAGGAGAGAGACAGACGCAATACTGTTACACCTGCACTGAATGACTGGGTTTGTACATATTGCATGGCTGCATGTCATGGCTCCGGGGTAAGTTTCCCCTAGATACAGATCTAGGATCAGCTTTCCCTCCCCTATTCCTAACTTTCACCATTAGGTGCAAAAACTGACCCAAGATCAGCCTCTACTTGTCTTCGCAACACAACCCCACTGTATTGAATCAATGGGTCTCTACAGAAACTGTTCTCTGGATTTTAATGTTCTTATTCTACTGTAATTCTATGGTGAGAGCACTCTCTGATGAAGGCTGTGTGACTCAACACCATCATTGTCCCTGTAACTGAGAGCTTACATAGATGTAGCATACCACCCTGCATCCCACTGCTGGCTTGCTTCTGAAGCTAAACAGGTTTGGTCCTGGTCAGTCCCTGGATGGGAGAGCAGATGCTGCTAGAAGTGGTGTTGCAGGGCCAGTAGGAGGAACCTTTTCCTCTGGTCTAAAAAAATATCCCAATGCCCCAGGGCATTGATTGGGGACATTGCCCTGTGTAGGGTGCTGTCTTTCAGATGGGACGTTAAACAGGTGTCCTGACTCTCTGTGGACACTAAAGATCCCATGGCACTTATTGTAAGAGTAGGGGTGTTAACCCTGGCATCCTGGCTAAATTCCCAATCTGGTCCAAATACCATCGTGGCCACTTAATTATCCCCAGTTTCCAACTGGCTCATTCATCCCCCTCCCCTCCACCTCTCCCCTGTAACTCTTCCCCAGGTTGCTGCTGTAAATGGGAATGTGTTCTCAGTCAACTTACCTGGTAAAATAAGGGTAAAATAAAAATGTGTAGAGATAACGTCTTAATTGTGTTTTGTTAAACCTTTTTAAGTACAAGCTTTTGGATTTTTTTTACATTTTATAACTTCTGTAAAATAAGCCTTATGTTGTTGTATTTGTATTACTTTTTCAACATAAAACCCCAGCACCTTTATGAAGAATCCCACAACTCTAATCTCTCTCCAGACTCTGAGATTAGAGTGATTTATTCTAGGCCAGTTTCTTTTAGAAAATAAAAACTCCATAGACAGCCGAGGAGTACTAGGATTTACATTTTTCATTTATTGTCTATCTGTATTTAAATGTCTGCCCTCTGCCACCTATCTGTCTGATGTGACCGTTGTTGACTTTATCCCATTACCGGGTTAATCCCTCTCGTACACGAATGGCCCCTTTGCCTCCGCGCCATGACACCAGCGCACGTACAGACACACGCACGCACGAACACACACACACACATACGTACAGACACACGCACGAACACGAACACACACACACACACACACACACACACACACACACACACACACACACACACACACACACACACACACACACACACACACACACACACACACACACACACACACACACAGACCAAATTGATGGCGACAGAGAGGAACCTATGAGTAGACACATAGTGTAATTCCCTTGGTGGGTGTTGAGTCGGCAACTGATTTAAAAAGCAATGAACAAGCCCTGTTAAACAAGGGTTGATTTAATTTAACCCCTTCTGGTCCCCTGGGATAGATTAGATTGAACAGTATCCTACAGTAGATCTCTTTAGGATAAACTGGACATACTAGATAGACTAGTGATATACTATATATAGACTAGATATACAGTGGGGGAAAAAAGTATTTGATCCCCGGCTGATTTTGTACGTTTGCCCACTTACAAAGAAATGATCAGTCTATAATTTTAATAGTAGGTTCATTTGAACAGTGAGAGACAGAATAACAACAAAAAAATCCAGAAAAACGCATGTCAAAAATGTTAGAAAATGATTTGCATTTTAATGAGGGAAATAAGTATTTGACCCCTCTGCAAAACATGACTTAGTACTTGGAGGCAAAACCCTTGTTGGCAATTACAGAGGTCAGACGTTTCTTGTAGTTGGCCACCAGGTTTGCACACATCTCAGGAGGGATTTTGTCCCACTCCTCTTTGCAGATCTTCTCCAAGTCATTAAGGTTTCGAGGCTGATGTTTGGCAACTCGAACCCTCAGCACCCTCCACAGATTTGCTATGGGATTAAGGTCTGGAGACTGGCTAGGCCACTCCAGGACCTTAATGTGCTTCTTCTTGAGCCACTCCTTTGTTGCCTTGGCCGTGTGTTTTGGGTCATTGTCATACTGGAATACCCATCCACGACCCATTTTCAATGCCCTGGCTGAGGGAAGGAGGTTCTCACCCAAGATTTGACAGTACATGGCCCTGTCAAATGATGCGGTGAAGTTGTCCTGTCCCCTTAGCAGAAAAACACCCCCAAAGCATAATGTTTCCACCTCCATGTTTGACGGTGGAGATGGTGTTCTTGGGGTCATAGGCAGCATTCCTCCTCCAAACACGGCGAGTTGAGTTGATGTCAAAGAGCTCCATTTTGGTCTCATCTGACCACAATACTTTCACCAGTTGTCCTCTGTGTCATTCAGATGTTCATTGGCAAACTTCAGACGGGCATGTATATGTATTCTTGAGCAGGGGGACCTTGCAGGCGCTGCAGGATTTCAGTCCTTCACGGTGTAGTGTGTTACCAATTGTTTTCTTGGTGACTATGGTCCCAGCTGCCTTGAGATCATTGACAAGATCCTCCCGTGTAGTTCTGGGCTGATTCCTCACCGTTCTCATGATCATTGCAACTCCAGGAGGTGAGATCTTGCATGTAGCCCCAGGCCGAGGGATATTGACAGTTCTTTTGTGTTTCTTCCATTTGCGAATAATTGCACCAACTGTTGTCACCTTCTCACCAAGCTGCTTGGCGATGGTCTTGTAGCCCATTCCAGCCTTGTGTAGGTTTACAATCTTGTCCCTGACATCCTTGGAGAGCTCTTTGGTCTTGGCCATGGTGAAGAGTTTGGAATCTGATTGGAGACACCCTTTAAGAGTGTGCTCCTAATCTCAGCTCGTTACCTGTATAAAAAACACCTGGGAGCCAGAAATCTTTCTGATTGAGAGGGGGTCAAATACTTATTTCCCTCATTAAAATGCAAATCAATTCATAACATTTTTGACATGCGTTTTTCTGGATTTTTTTGTTGTTATTCTGCCTCTCACTGTTCAAATAAACCTACCATTCAAATTATAGACTGATCCTTTCTTTGTCAGTGGGCAAACATACAAAATCAGCAGGAGATCAAATACTTTTTCCCCCACTGTATACTAGAAAGACTAGAGATATACTAGATATAGACAAGATAGATATGATATAGACTAGAAATAAACTAGGCAGACTACATATGTACTAGATAGACTACATATTTACGATACAGACTAGATATATACGATATAGACTAGATGTATACTAGATATACAAGAAAGATAAGATATGTACTAGATACAGTTGAAGTCGGAAGTTTACATACACTTTAGCCAAACACATTTAAACTTAGTTTTTCACAATTCCTGACATTTAATCCTAGTAAAAATTCCCTGTTTTAGGTCAGTTAGGATCACCACTTTATTTTAAGAATGTGAAATGTCTGAATAATAGAGAGAATGATTTATTTCAGCTTTTTGTTCTTTCATCACATTCCCAGTGGGTCAGAAGTTTACATACACTCAATTAGTATTTGGTAGCATGGCCTTTAAATTATTTAACTTGGGTCAAACGTTTTGGGTAGCCTTCCACAAGCTTCCCACAATAAGTTGGGTGAATTTTGGCCCATTCATCCTGACAGAGCTGGTGTAACTGAGTCAGGTTTGTAGGCCTCCTTGCTCGCACACACGTTTTCAGTTCTACCCACAAATTTGCTATGGGATGGTCAGGGCTTTGTGATGGCCACTCCAATACCTTGACATTGTTGTCCTTAAGCCATTTTGCCACAACTTTTGAAGTGCAGTTGCAAACTGTAGTCTGGATTTTTTATGGCGGTTTTGGAGCAGTGCTTCTTCCTTGCTGAGCGGCCTTTCAGGTTATGTTGATATAGGAGTCGTTTTACTGCGGATATAGATACTTTTGTACCTGTTTCCTCCAGCATCTTCACAAGGTCCTTTGCTGTTGTTCGGGGATTGATTTGCACTTTTCACACCAAAGTACGTTCATCTCTAGGAGACAGAACGCGTCTCCTTCCTGAGCGGTATGACGGCTGCGTGTTCCCATGGTGTTTATACTTGCGTATTGTTGTTTGTACAGATGAATGTGGTACCTTCATGTGTTTGGAAATTGCTCTGAAGGATGAACCAGACTTGTGGAGGACTACAATTTTTTTTATGAGGTCTTGGCTGATTTCTTTTGATTTTCCCATGATGTCAAGCAAAGAGGCACTGAGTTTGAAGGTAGGCCTTGAAATACATCCACAGGTACACCTCCAATTGACTCAAATTATGTCAATTAGTCTATCAGAAGCTTCTAAAGCCATGACATCATTTTCTGGAATTTTCCAAGCTATTTAAAGGCACAGTCAACTTAGTGTATGTAAACTTCTGACCCACTGGAATTGTGATACAGTGAATTCTAAGTAAAATAATGTCACGTCCTGGCCAGTATATAAGGTTAATTGTTTTGTAGTTTGGTCAGGGCGTGACAGAGGGTATTTGTTTTATGTGGTTCAGGGTGGTGTGTTTTGTTAAAAGGGTGTTTGTTTTAGTAATTCCGGGTGTTGGTTTATGTTTAGGTATTTCTATGTGGAGTCTAGTGAATGTATGTCTATGTTTGGTTAATTGGGGTTGGGACTCTCAGTTGAAGGCAGGTGTTGTCTATCTGCCTTTGATTGAGAGTTCCATATAGTAGAGTGTGTTTGTGTTTGGTATTTGTGGGTGATTGTTCTGTGTTCAGCCCTAGGCTTTGCCAGACTGTTTGTTGTTCGTTTGTTTTCTGTTGTTTTGGAGTGTTCTTTTGATAGTTAAATAAAAGTCAAAATGAGCATACACGTACCTGCTGCATTTTGGTCCTCTTTCACCGACGACAACCGTGACAAATAATCTGTCTGTAAACAATTGTTGGAAAAATGACTTGTATCATGCACAAAGTAGATGTCCCAACCGACTAGCTAAAACTATAGTTTGTTAACAAGAAATTTGTGGAGTGGATGAAAAACTAGTTTTAAAGATTCCAACCTAAGTGTATGTAAACTTCCGACTTCAACTGTATATACTAGATATAGACTAGATATATACTAGACATAGACTAGATTTGTACTAGATATATACTAGATAGACTAGATTTACTGTATACGACATAGACTACTAGATAGACTAGATATATACGATACAGATTAGATGTAGACCAGATGTATACTAGACGTAACCTAGATATAGACTAGATATATACTAGATATAGACTAGATAGAACAGTATCCTACAGTATATCTCTATAGGATAGACTGGATATATTAGATAGACTAAGTATATACTATATATACTAGATATAGACAGACTAGATATATATTAGAGACTATATATATATACTACATATGTATATATATACTACATATAGACTAGATATATACTAGACAGACTAGATATATACTAGATATAGAATAGATATGACTAGATATATACTAGATAGACTAGATATATATATAATACAGGCTAGATATAGACGAGATGTATACTAGATATATACTAGATAGACTAGATATATACTAGTATACAAGATATACTAGATATAGACTAGATGTTTACTAGATGTATACTAGATAGAACAATATATCTCTATAGGATAGACTGGATATATTAGATAGACTAGATATACTAGATATAGACTAGATAGAACAGTATCCTACAGTAGATCTCTATGGGATAAACTGGATATATTAGATAGACTAGGTATATACTATATATACTAGATATACTAGATATAGACAGACTAGATATATATTAGATAGAATATATAAATATATATATATATATACACTACATATAGACTAGATAGAACAGTATCCTAGAGTTTTTTCCTGGTACGGGAAAAAAATGTATGCATTCACTACTGTAAGTCGCTCTGGATAAGAGCGTCTGCTAAATGACTAACATCTAAAATGTAAAATGTAGTAGATCTCTATAGGATGAAATGGATATATTAGATAGACTAGATATATACTAGACAGACTAGATATACTAGATATAGACTAGATATATACTAGACAGACTAAATATAGACTAGATATAAACTAGATATATACTAGACAGACTAGATATACTAGATATAGACTAGATATATACTAGACAGACTAAATATAGACTAGATATATACTAGATATATACTAGACAGACTAGATATAGACTAGATATATACTAGACAGACTAGATATAGACTAGATATAGACTAGATATATACTAGACAGACTAGATATAGACTAGATATATACTAGACAGACTAGATATAGACTAGATATAGACTAGATATACTAGATATATACTAGACAGACTAGATATAGACTAGATATATACTAGACAGACTAGATATATACTAGACAGACTAGATATAGACTAGATAGGTTTAAAAAAATCACAATCAGTTTGAGGAAACGTGAAACGTCAGCCTTCTCTGGCATGGGTGTACACACACACACACACACACACACACACACACACACACACACACACACACACACACACACACACACACACACACACACACACACACACACACACACACACACACACACACAAGAAAGAAGCATTAACTAAGTTATTAAAAGCTAAATGCACCCTGAACATTGTGCACATTTAAATATGCAAATCAAGCATTAGGCCACACACTATCTGAGATTACTTTGTTATCGGAGCCCAAATGATTTTATTGCAGGCATTCTTTAATCTAATGCTCTGTCATAACCCAGTTGTAATCAGAGCCCCCATCTGCAGTCTGGGCTGGTTATCCGGGACAGGGCAGGCACACATGCATGCACACAAACACACTGAAACACAGGTCTGGAACTGTCCTCATGCTACTGGCTGACAGAAAGCTGCCTCCTTGTCAGGGCAGAAAGCATACACACATACACACACACACACACACACACACACACACACACCCCACCCTCCACACAGCAGAACTGCAAGCCTTCGTACAATACATCCACCTCCACCTCCTCTAAAATAACAGCTTGTTTTTTATCCTAAGGACATAATGGGATTTGTGGCTTGCCGGTCCACCATATATCCTGGTTGAGCCAAGGACACACACGACACGAGCACCACCCAGGATAAGCTATCAGATACAGTATGACAAGTCATTAGAACTGCATCCCAAATAGCACCCTATTCCCTATATAGTGCACTAGTTTTAACTACAGCCCTGATCGAAAGTAGTGCACTATGGAGGGATTAGGGTGTCATTTGGGATGTGGACAAAGACAGTCCAAACAGAGAAAGATGGATACTGGCTCTCCTCCCACAGCAGAGATATGGCTGTAGGAGCAGAAACCAGAATAAGATGGATACTGGTTCTCCTCCCACAGCAGAGATATGGCTGTAGGAGCAGAAACCAGAATAAGATGGATACTGGTTCTCCTCCCACAGCAGAGATATGGCTGTAGGAGCAGAAACCAGAATAGGATGGATACTGGCTCTCCTCCCACAGCAGAGATATGGCTGTAGGAGCAGAAACCAGAATGACACTGGCAACACATTTACGTATACAAAGAGGCTGAGATGGTGTGTGTGTGTGTGTGTGTGTGTGTGACAGTGTGTGTGTGTGTGTGTGTGTGACAGTGTGTGTGTGTGTGTGTGTGTGTGTGTGTGTGTGTGTGTGTGTGTGTGTGTGTGTGTGTGTGTGTGTGTGTGTGTTTGTGTGTGTGTGTGTACAGCGTTAACCTAGGGTCTATATTGATTCAACTCCATCTACGTTGTATCATATCTTCCCCAAGATATTAACCTGCATGTTAACATTCATTAAACATGAGCTGCTATTTAGCAGAGCCAATGAGATGAGCAAGAGGTGCAATATGCTGTGTGTGGGTGGGTGTGTGTGTGTGCGTGCATGTGTATGTGTGTGTGTGTGTGTGTGTGTGTGTGTGTGTGTGTGTGTGTGCGTGTGCGTGTGCGTGTGCGTGTGCGTGTGTGTGTGTGTGTGTTTGACAGTTTTAATTAGCTTGGAGAGATATTGCCACGCTCCCGGACTTAATGACATCAGATGCAATGATTATTCAACACAATATCAAAACAAATGATAATAACGCGTTTAATTTGTCCCATCCAGAACAGGATGCAACCTTCTTCTCTTTTTCTTCTGCTTGTGTGTGTGCTTGTGTGCTTGTGTGTGTACTTGTTTAATGTTTTTTAGTTTTATGAAAACTATAAAACTCTCTTAGCCAAAGGGAAGTGTGCAGCAGAACCACGATGTAGCCTAGCATCCTAGAACCCAAGAACCCTAGACTCCAGTTCTCTGATAAAAAAGTCCCTTTATCTATATGCATTTATCATGAAGCATTACCCATGATGCATTACACATGATACCTTACCCATGATTCATTTGGAGAACTTATCCACCTCTCCTGTCCTCCCAGCAGAGGGACAACTAAACCACATTATTATCTTTCTTATAATCCCTCACTCCCTCACTCATCTCCACCTTGTCACTGCTAGCTGAGAGTGCAATAATTGAGTCCTTTGAGGCCTAGTGGCTATGGGCCCTGTGTTATGCCTGTTTAATTGGAGGTGTTATGCCTGTTTAATTGGTTGTGTCTTGCTCAGAAACAGTGCTCCTGTTTAATTGGTTGTGTCTTGCTCAGAAACAGTGCTCCTCTCTTCTGTATCTCTGCCTGTAGTTCTAAGTTAAAATGTATTTGTCACAAGCACCAAATTCAACAGGTGTAGACTTTACTGTGAAATGCTTGCTTACGAGCCCTTTCCAACAATGCAGAGTTTAACAATAGTAACATAAGAGGAATACAATACACAAGAAAGGAGCTATATACAGGAAGTACCAGTATCAGCTCAATGTGGAGCTATATACAGGGAGTACCAGTACCAGCTCAATGTGGAGTTATATACAGGGAGTACCAGTACCAGATCAATGTGGAGCTATATACAGGGAGTACCAGTACCAGATCAATGTGGAGCTATATACAGGGAGTACCAGTACCACCTCAATGTGGAGCTATATACAGGGAGTACCAGTACCAGATCAATGTGGAGCTATATACAGGGAGTACCAGTACCACCTCAATGTGGAGCTATATACAGGGAGTACCAGTACCAGATCAATGTGGAGCTATATACAGGGAGTACCAGTACCAGATCAATGTGGAGCTATATACAGGGAGTACCAGTACCAGCTCAATGTGGAGTTATATACAGGGAGTACCAGTACCAGATCAATGTGGAGCTATATACAGGGAGTACCAGTACCAGATCAATGTGGAGCTATATACAGGGAGTACCAGTATCAGCTCAATGTGGAGCTATATACAGGGAGTACCAGTACCAGCTCAATGTGGAGTTATATACAGGGAGTACCAGTACCAGATCAATGTGGAGCTATATACAGGGAGTACCAGTACCAGATCAATGTGGAGCTATATACAGGGAGTACCAGTATCAGCTCAATGTGGAGTTATATACAGGGAGTACCAGTATCAGCTCAATGTGGAGCTATATACAGGAAGTACCAGTATCAGCTCAATGTGGAGTTATATACAGGGAGTACCAGTGTCAGATCAATGTGGAGTTATATACAGGGAGTACCAGTGTCAGATCAATGTGGAGCTATATACAGGAAGTACCAGTACCAGATCAATGTGGAGCTATATACAGGGAGTACCAGTACCAGATCAATGTGGAGCTATATACAGGGAGTACCAGTACCAGCTCAATGTGGAGTTATATACAGGGAGTACCAGTACCAGATCAATGTGGAGCTATATACAGGGAGTACCAGTACCAGATCAATGTGGAGCTATATACAGGGAGTACCAGTATCAGCTCAATGTGGAGCTATATACAGGGAGTACCAGTACCAGCTCAATGTGGAGTTATATACAGGGAGTACCAGTACCAGATCAATGTGGAGCTATATACAGGGAGTACCAGTACCAGATCAATGTGGAGCTATATACAGGGAGTACCAGTATCAGCTCAATGTGGAGTTATATACAGGGAGTACCAGTATCAGCTCAATGTGGAGCTATATACAGGAAGTACCAGTATCAGCTCAATGTGGAGCTATATACAGGGAGTACCAGTACCAGCTCAATGTGGAGTTATATACAGGGAGTACCAGTACCAGATCAATGTGGAGTTATATACAGGGAGTACCAGTATCAGCTCAATGTGGAGCTATATACAGGGAGTACCAGTACCAGATCAATGTGGAGCTATCTACAGGGAGTACCAGTACCAGATCAATGTGGAGCTATCTACAGGGAGTACCAGTACCAGATCAATGTGGAGCTATCTGCAGGGAGTACCAGTACCAGATCAATGTGGAGCTATATACAGGGAGTACCAGTACCAGATCAATGTGGAGCTATATACAGGGAGTACCAGTACCAGATCAATGTGGAGCTATATACAGGGAGTACCAGTATCAGCTCAATGTGGAGCTATATACAGGAAGTACCAGTACCAGATCAATGTGGAGCTATCTACAGGGAGTACCAGTACCAGATCAATGTGGAGCTATAGACAGGGAGTACCAGTACCAGATCAATGTGGAGCTATATACAGTGAGTACCAGTACCAGATCAATGTGGAGCTATATACAGGGAGTACCAGTACCAGCTCAATGTGGAGTTATATACAGGGAGTACCAGTACCAGATCAATGTGGAGCTATATACAGGGAGTACCAGTACCAGATCAATGTGGAGCTATATACAGGGAGTACCAGTATCAGCTCAATGTGGAGCTATATATAGGGAGTACCAGTACCAGCTCAATGTGGAGTTATATACAGGGAGTACCAGTACCAGATCAATGTGGAGCTATATACAGGGAGTACCAGTACCAGATCAATGTGGAGCTATATACAGGGAGTACCAGTATCAGCTCAATGTGGAGTTATATACAGAGAGTACCAGTATCAGCTCAATGTGGAGCTATATACAGGGAGTACCAGTATCAGCTCAATGTGGAGCTATATACAGGGAGTACCAGTACCAGATCAATGTGGAGCTATATACAGGGAGTACCAGTACCAGATCAATGTGGAGCTATATACAGGGAGTACCAGTATCAGCTCAATGTGGAGTTATATACAGGGAGTACCAGTGTCAGCTCAATGTGGAGCTATATACAGGGAGTACCAGTATCAGCTCAATGTGGAGCTATATACAGGGAGTACCAGTACCAGCTCAATGTGGAGCTATATACAGGAAGTACCAGTATCAGCTCAATGTGGAGCTATATACAGGGAGTACCAGTACCAGCTCAATGTGGAGCTATATACAGGAAGTACCAGTATCAGCTCAATGTGGAGCTATATACAGGGAGTACCAGTACCACCTCAATGTGGAGCTATATACAGGGAGTACCAGTACCAGATCAATGTGGAGCTATATACAGGGAGTACCAGTACCAGATCAATGTGGAGCTATATACAGGAAGTACCAGTACCAGATCAATGTGGAGCTATATACAGGGAGTACCAGTACCAGATCAATGTGGAGCTATATACAGGGAGTACCAGTATCAGCTCAATGTGGAGCTATATACAGGGAGTACCAGTACCAGCTCAATGTGGAGTTATATACAGGGAGTACCAGTACCAGATCAATGTGGAGCTATATACAGGGAGTACCAGTACCAGATCAATGTGGAGCTATATACAGGGAGTACCAGTATCAGCTCAATGTGGAGTTATATACAGGGAGTACCAGTATCAGCTCAATGTGGAGCTATATACAGGAAGTACCAGTATCAGCTCAATGTGGAGTTATATACAGGGAGTACCAGTGTCAGATCAATGTGGAGCTATATACAGGAAGTACCAGTACCAGATCAATGTGGAGCTATATACAGGGAGTACCAGTACCAGATCAATGTGGAGCTATATACAGGGAGTACCAGTACCAGCTCAATGTGGAGTTATATACAGGGAGTACCAGTACCAGATCAATGTGGAGCTATATACAGGGAGTACCAGTACCAGATCAATGTGGAGCTATATACAGGGAGTACCAGTATCAGCTCAATGTGGAGCTATATACAGGGAGTACCAGTACCAGCTCAATGTGGAGTTATATACAGGGAGTACCAGTACCAGATCAATGTGGAGCTATATACAGGGAGTACCAGTACCAGATCAATGTGGAGCTATATACAGGGAGTACCAGTATCAGCTCAATGTGGAGTTATATACAGGGAGTACCAGTATCAGCTCAATGTGGAGCTATATACAGGAAGTACCAGTATCAGCTCAATGTGGAGTTATATACAGGGAGTACCAGTGTCAGCTCAATGTGGAGCTATATACAGGGAGTACCAGTATCAGCTCAATGTGGAGCTATATACAGGAAGTACCAGTATCAGCTCAATGTGGAGCTATATACAGGGAGTACCAGTACCAGATCAATGTGGAGCTATCTACAGGGAGTACCAGTACCAGATCAATGTGGAGCTATCTACAGGGAGTACCAGTACCAGATCAATGTGGAGCTATCTGCAGGGAGTACCAGTACCAGATCAATGTGGAGCTATATACAGGGAGTACCAGTACCAGATCAATGTGGAGCTATATACAGGGAGTACCAGTACCATATCAATGTGGAGCTATATACAGGGAGTACCAGTATCAGCTCAATGTGGAGCTATATACAGGAAGTACCAGTACCAGATCAATGTGGAGCTATCTACAGGGAGTACCAGTACCAGATCAATGTGGAGCTATAGACAGGGAGTACCAGTACCAGATCAATGTGGAGCTATATACAGTGAGTACCAGTACCAGATCAATGTGGAGCTATCTACAGGGAGTACCAGTACCAGATCAATGTGGAGTTATCTACAGGGAGTACCAGTACCAGATCAATGTGGAGCTATATACAGGAAGTACTAGTATGAGATCAATGTGGAGCTATATACAGGAAGTACCAGTACCAGATCAATGTGCAGGGGTATGAGGTATTAGAGGTAGATACTATATGTACATGAAGGCAGGGTAAAGTGACTAGACATCAGGATAGATAATAATAAGGTATTTGAGGTAGATATGTACATGAAGGCAGGGTAAAGTGACTAGGCATCAGGATAGATAATAATAAGGTATTTGAGGTAGATATGTACATGAAGGCAGGGTAAAGTGACTAGGCATCAGGATAGATAATAATAAGGTATTTGAGGTAGATATGTACATGAAGGCAGAGTAAAGTGACCAGGCATCAGGATAGATAATAATAAGGTATTTGAGGTAGATATGTACATGAAGGCAGAGTAAAGTGACTAGGCATCAGGATAGATAATAATAAGGTATTTGAGGTAGATATGTACATGAAGGCAGGGTAAAGTGACTAGGCATCAGGATAGATAATAATAAGGTATTTGAGGTAGATATGTACATGAAGGCAGAGTAAAGTGACCAGGCATCAGGATAGATAATAATAAGGTATTTGAGGTAGATATGTACATGAAGGCAGAGTAAAGTGACTAGGCATCAGGATAGATAATAATAAGGTATTTTAGGTAGATATGTACATGAAGGCAGGGTAAAGTGACTAGGCATCAGGATAGATAATAATAAGGTATTTGAGGTAGATATGTACATGAAGGCAGAGTAAAGTGACTAGGCATCAGGATAGATAATAATAAGGTATTTGAGGTAGATATGTACATGAAGGCAGAGTAAAGTGACTAGGCATCAGGATAGATAATAATAAGGTATTTGAGGTAGATATGTACATGAAGGCAGGGTAAAGTGACTAGACATCAGGATAGATAATAATAAGGTATTTGAGGTAGATATGTACATGAAGGCAGGGTAAAGTGACTAGACATCAGGATAGATAATAATAAGGTATTTGAGGTAGATATGTACATGAAGGCAGAGTAAAGTGACTAGGCATCAGGATAGATAATAATAAGGTATTTGAGGTAGATATGTACATGAAGGCAGGGTAAAGTGACTAGACATCAGGATAGATAATAATAAGGTATTTGAGGTAGATATGTACATGAAGGCAGAGTAAAGTGACTAGGCATCAGGATAGATAATAATAAGGTATTTGAGGTAGATATGTACATGAAGGCAGGGTAAAGTGACTAGACATCAGGATAGATAATAATAAGGTATTTGAGGTAGATATGTACATGAAGGCAGAGTAAAGTGACTAGGCATCAGGATAGATAATAATAAGGTATTTGAGGTAGATATGTACAGGAAGGCAGGGTAAAGTGACTAGACATCAGGATAGATAATAATAAGGTATTTGAGGTAGATATGTACATGAAGGCAGGGTAAAGTGACTAGACATCAGGATAGATAATAATAAGGTATTTGAGGTAGATATGTACATAAAGGCAGGGTAAAGTGACTAGGCATCAGGATAGATAATAATAAGGTATTTGAGGTAGATATGTACATGAAGGCAGGGTAAAGTGACTAGACATCAGGATAGATAATAATAAGGTATTTGAGGTAGATATGTACATGAAGGCAGGGTAAAGTGACTAGGCATCAGGATAGATAATAATAAGGTATTTGAGGTAGATATGTACATGAAGGCAGGGTAAAGTGACTAGACATCAGGATAGATAATAATAAGGTATTTGAGGTAGATATGTACATGAAGGCAGGGTAAAGTGACTAGGCATCAGGATAGATAATAATAAGGTATTTGAGGTAGATATGTACATGAAGGCAGAGTAAAGTGACTAGGCATCAGGATAGATAATAATAAGGTATTTGAGGTAGATATGTACATGAAGGCAGAGTAAAGTGACTAGGCATCAGGATAGATAATAATAAGGTATTTGAGGTAGATATGTACATGAAGGCAGGGTAAAGTGACTAGACATCAGGATAGATAATAATAAGGTATTTGAGGTAGATATGTACATGAAGGCAGGGTAAAGTGACTAGGCATCAGGATAGATAATAATAAGGTATTTGAGGTAGATATGTACATGAAGGCAGGGTAAAGTGACTAGACATCAGGATAGATAATAATAAGGTATTTTAGGTAGATATGTACATGAAGGCAGGGTAAAGTGACTAGGCATCAGGATAGATAATAATAAGGTATTTGAGGTAGATATGTACATGAAGGCAGAGTAAAGTGACTAGACATCAGGATAGATAATAATAAGGTATTTGAGGTAGATATGTACATGAAGGCAGGGTAAAGTGACTAGACATCAGGATAGATAATAATAAGGTATTTGAGGTAGATATGTACATGAAGGCAGGGTAAAGTGACTAGACATCAGGATAGATAATAATAAGGTATTTGAGGTAGATATGTACATAAAGGCAGGGTAAAGTGACTAGGCATCAGGATAGATAATAATAAGGTATTTGAGGTAGATATGTACATGAAGGCAGGGTAAAGTGACTAGACATCAGGATAGATAATAATAAGGTATTTGAGGTAGATATGTACATGAAGGCAGGGTAAAGTGACTAGACATCAGGATAGATAATAATAAGGTATTTGAGGTAGATATGTACATGAAGGCAGGGTAAAGTGACTAGACATCAGGATAGATAATAATAAGGTATTTGAGGTAGATATGTACATGAAGGCAGGGTAAAGTGACTAGACATCAGGATAGATAATAATAAGGTATTTGAGGTAGATATGTACATGAAGGCAGGGTAAAGTGACTAGGCATCAGGATAGATAATAATAAGGTATTTGAGGTAGATATGTACATGAAGGCAGAGTAAAGTGACTAGGCATCAGGATAGATAATAATAAGGTATTTGAGGTAGATATGTACATGAAGGCAGAGTAAAGTGACTAGGCATCAGGATAGATAATAATAAGGTATTTGAGGTAGATATGTACATGAAGGCAGGGTAAAGTGACTAGACATCAGGATAGATAATAATAAGGTATTTGAGGTAGATATGTACATGAAGGCAGGGTAAAGTGACTAGGCATCAGGATAGATAATAATAAGGTATTTGAGGTAGATATGTACATGAAGGCAGGGTAAAGTGACTAGGCATCAGGATAGATAATAATAAGGTATTTTAGGTAGATATGTACATGAAGGCAGGGTAAAGTGACTAGGCATCAGGATAGATAATAATAAGGTATTTGAGGTAGATATGTACATGAAGGCAGAGTAAAGTGACTAGACATCAGGATAGATAATAATAAGGTATTTGAGGTAGATATGTACATGAAGGCAGGGTAAAGTGACTAGACATCAGGATAGATAATAATAAGGTATTTGAGGTAGATATGTACATGAAGGCAGGGTAAAGTGACTAGACATCAGGATAGATAATAATAAGGTATTTGAGGTAGATATGTACATGAAGGCAGGGTAAAGTGACTAGACATCAGGATAGATAATAATAAGAATAAAATAAAGAACAGACTAGCAGCACCATATGATGAGTGAAAAAGTGTGTGTGTATTTGTGTGTTTACGTGTGTATACGTGTGTAAGTGTGTATATTTGTGTGTGTGAGTGTGTGTGTATGAGTGTGTATGTGTGTGTGTGTGTGTGTGTGTGAGTGTGTGTGTGTGTAAGTTAATGCTGGGATGTAGGTTATTCTGTTCTCCAATAACTGATCTACTGTATGTTAAAACATCTACTGTATGTTAAAAAATCTACTGTACATTAAAACATCTACTGTATATTAAAACATCTACTGTATGTTAAAACATCTACTGTATGTTAAAAAATCTACTGTACATTAAAACATCTACTGTATATTAAAACATCTATTCTATGTTAAAACATCTACTGTACGTTAAAACATCTACTGTATGTTAAAACATCTACTGTATATTAAAACATCTACTGTATGTTAAAACATCTACTGTATATTAAAACATCTACTGTACGTTAAAACATCTACTGCATGTTAAAACATCTACTGTATATTAAAACATCTACTGTATATTAAAACATCTACTGTACATTAAAACATCTACTGTATTTAAAAATATCTACTGTATGTTAAAACATCTACTGTATGTTAAAACATCTACTTTATATTGAAAGAATCTACTGTATGTTAAAATGTCTACGTTACGGTAAAACATCTACTGTACGCTAAACATCTACTGCATGTTGAAACATCTACTGTGTGTTAAAACATCTACTGTACATTAAAACATCTACTGTACGTTAAAACATCTACTGTATGTTAAAACATCTACTGTACGTTAAAACATCTACTGTACATTAAAACTTCTACTGTATGTTAAAACATCTACTGTGTGTTAAAACATCTACTGCATGTTGAAACATCCACTGTATGTTAAAACATCTACTGTATGTTAAAACATCTACTGTATATTAAAACATCTACTGTACAATAAAACATCTACTGTATGTTAAAACATCTACTGTACGTTAAAACATCTACTGTGTGTTAAAACATCTACTGTATGTTAAAACATCTACTGTACATTAAAACATCTACTGTATGTTAAAACATCTACTGTATGTTAAAACATCTACTGTACATTAAAACGTCTACTCTACATTAAAATATGGACTGTATGTTAAAACATCTAAGGAATATTTAAACATATACGGAATATTAAAACATCTACTGTATGTTAAAACGTCTACTGTACATTAAAACATCTATTGTACATTAAAACATCTACTGTATATTAAAACATCTACTGTATGTTAAAACATCTACTGTACATTAAAACATCTAAGGAATATTAAAACATATACGGAATATTAAAACATCTACTGTATGTTAAAACGTCTACTGTACATTAAAACATCTATTGTACATTAAAACATCTACTGTACATTAAAACATCTACTGTATGTTAAAACATCTACTGTACGTTAAAACATCTACTGAACGTTAAAACATCTACAGTTTGTTAAAACATCTACTGTATGTTAAAACATCTACTGAACGTTAAAACATCTACTGTATGTTAAAACATCTACAGTATGTTAAAACATCTAAGGAATATTAAAATATACGGAATATTAAAACATCTACTGTATGTTAAAACATCTACTGTACATTAAAACATCTAAGGAATATTTAAACATATACGGAATATTAAAACATCTACTGTATGTTAAAACGTCTACTGTATGTTAAAACATCTACTGTACGTTAAAACATCTACTGTATGTTAAAACAACTACTGTATGTTAAAACATCTACTGTGTGTTAAAACATCTACTGCATGTTAAAACATCTACTACATGTTAAAACATCTGCTGTACATTAAAACATCTACTGTACATTAAAACATCTACTGTACATTAAAACATCTACTGTATGTTAAAACATCTACCGTATGTTAAAACAACTACTGTATGTTAAAACATCTACTGTATGTTAAAACATCTACTGTACATTAAAATGTCTACATTACGGTAAAACATCTACAGAATGTTAAAACATCTACTGTACATTAAAACATCTACCGTACATTAAAACATCTACTGTATGTTAAAACATCTACTGTGTGTTAAAACAACTACTGTATGTTAAAACATCTACTGTGTGTTAAAACATCTACTGCATGTTAAAACATCTACTGTACATTAAAACATCTACTGTACATTAAAACATCTACTGTACATTAAAACATCTACTGTATGTTAAAACATCTACCGTATGTTAAAACAACTACTGTATGTTAAAACATCTACTGTATGTTAAAACATCTACTGTACATTAAAATGTCTACGTTACGGTAAAACATCTACTGAATGTTAAAACATCTACTGTACATTAAAACATCTACCGTACATTAAAACATCTACTGTATGTTAAAACATCTACTGTGTGTTAAAACATCTACTGTGTGTTAAAACATCTACTGCATGTTAAAACATCTACTGTATGTTAAAACATCTACTGTATGTTGAAACATCTACTGTATGTTAAAACATCTACTGTGTGTTAAAACATCTACTGTACATTAAAACATCTACTGTGTGTTAAAACATCTACTGTATGTTAAAATATCTACTGTGTGTTAAAACATCTACTGTACATTAAAACATCTATTGTACATTAAAACATCTACTGTACGTTAAAACATCTACTGTGTGTTAAAACATCTACTGTATGTTAAAACATCTACTGTACATTAAAACATCTCCTGTACATTAAAACATCTACTGTATGTTAAAACATCTATGGTATGTTAAAACATCTACTGTACATTAAAACATCTACTGTATGTTAAAACATCTACTGTGTGTTAAAACATCTACTGTAAAATAAAACATCTACTGTATGGTAAAACATCTACTGCACATTAAAACATCTACTGTATGTTAAAACATCTACTGTACGTTAAAACATCTACTGTGTGTTAAAACATCTACTGTACATTAAAACATCTACTGTATGTTAAAACATCTACTGTATGTTAAAACATCTACTGTACATTAAAACATCTACTGTATGTTAAAACATCTACTGTACGTTAAAACATCTATTGTACATTAAAACATCTACTGTACATTAAAACATCTACTGTACATTAAAACATCTACTGTGTGTTAAAACATCTACTGTATGTTAAAACATCTACTGTATGTTAAAACATCTACTGTATGTTAAAACATCTACTGTACGTTAAAACATCTACTGTGTGTTAAAACATCTACTGCATGTTAAAACATCTACTGTACATTAAAACATCTACTGTACATTAAAACATCTACTGTACATTAAAACATCTACTGTATGTTAAAACATCTACCGTATGTTAAAACAACTACTGTATGTTAAAACATCTACTGCATGTTAAAACATCTACTGTATATTAAAACATCTACTGTATATTAAAACATCTACTGTACATTAAAACATCTACTGTATTTAAAAATATCTACTGTATGTTAAAACATCTACTGTATGTTAAAACATCTACTTTATATTGAAAGAATCTACTGTATGTTAAAATGTCTACGTTACGGTAAAACATCTACTGTACGCTAAACATCTACTGCATGTTGAAACATCTACTGTGTGTTAAAACATCTACTGTACATTAAAACATCTACTGTACGTTAAAACATCTACTGTATGTTAAAACATCTACTGTACGTTAAAACATCTACTGTACATTAAAACTTCTACTGTATGTTAAAACATCTACTGTGTGTTAAAACATCTACTGCATGTTGAAACATCCACTGTATGTTAAAACATCTACTGTATGTTAAAACATCTACTGTATATTAAAACATCTACTGTACAATAAAACATCTACTGTATGTTAAAACATCTACTGTACGTTAAAACATCTACTGTGTGTTAAAACATCTACTGTATGTTAAAACATCTACTGTACATTAAAACATCTACTGTATGTTAAAACATCTACTGTATGTTAAAACATCTACTGTACATTAAAACATCTACTCTACATTAAAATATGGACTGTATGTTAAAACATCTAAGGAATATTTAAACATATACGGAATATTAAAACATCTACTGTATGTTAAAACGTCTACTGTACATTAAAACATCTATTGTACATTAAAACATCTACTGTATATTAAAACATCTACTGTATGTTAAAACATCTACTGTACATTAAAACATCTAAGGAATATTAAAACATATACGGAATATTAAAACATCTACTGTATGTTAAAACGTCTACTGTACATTAAAACATCTATTGTACATTAAAACATCTACTGTACATTAAAACATCTACTGTATGTTAAAACATCTACTGTACGTTAAAACATCTACTGAACGTTAAAACATCTACAGTATGTTAAAACATCTACTGTATGTTAAAACATCTACTGAACGTTAAAACATCTACTGTATGTTAAAACATCTACAGTATGTTAAAACATCTAAGGAATATTAAAATATACGGAATATTAAAACATCTACTGTATGTTAAAACATCTACTGTACATTAAAACATCTAAGGAATATTTAAACATATACGGAATATTAAAACATCTACTGTATGTTAAAACGTCTACTGTATGTTAAAACATCTACTGTACGTTAAAACATCTACTGTATGTTAAAACAACTACTGTATGTTAAAACATCTACTGTGTGTTAAAACATCTACTGCATGTTAAAACATCTACTGCATGTTAAAACATCTACTGTACATCAAAACATCTACTGTACATTAAAACATCTACTGTACATTAAAACATCTACTGTATGTTAAAACATCTACCGTATGTTAAAACAACTACTGTATGTTAAAACATCTACTGTATGTTAAAACATCTACTGTACATTAAAATGTCTACGTTACGGTAAAACATCTACAGAATGTTAAAACATCTACTGTACATTAAAACATCTACCGTACATTAAAACATCTACTGTATGTTAAAACATCTACTGTGTGTTAAAACAACTACTGTATGTTAAAACATCTACTGTGTGTTAAAACATCTACTGCATGTTAAAACATCTACTGTACATTAAAACATCTACTGTACATTAAAACATCTACTGTACATTAAAACATCTACTGTATGTTAAAACATCTACCGTATGTTAAAACAACTACTGTATGTTAAAACATCTACTGTATGTTAAAACATCTACTGTACATTAAAATGTCTACGTTACGGTAAAACATCTACTGAATGTTAAAACATCTACTGTACATTAAAACATCTACCGTACATTAAAACATCTACTGTATGTTAAAACATCTACTGTGTGTTAAAACATCTACTGTGTGTTAAAACATCTACTGCATGTTAAAACATCTACTGTATGTTAAAACATCTACTGTATGTTGAAACATCTACTGTATGTTAAAACATCTACTGTGTGTTAAAACATCTACTGTACATTAAAACATCTACTGTGTGTTAAAACATCTACTGTATGTTAAAACATCTACTGTGTGTTAAAACATCTACTGTACATTAAAACATCTATTGTACATTAAAACATCTACTGTACGTTAAAACATCTACTGTGTGTTAAAACATCTACTGTATGTTAAAACATCTACTGTACATTAAAACATCTCCTGTACATTAAAACATCTACTGTATGTTAAAACATCTATGGTATGTTAAAACATCTACTGTACATTAAAACATCTACTGTATGTTAAAACATCTACTGTGTGTTAAAACATCTACTGTAAAATAAAACATCTACTGTATGGTAAAACATCTACTGCACATTAAAACATCTACTGTATGTTAAAACATCTACTGTACGTTAAAACATCTACTGTGTGTTAAAACATCTACTGTACATTAAAACATCTACTGTATGTTAAAACATCTACTGTATGTTAAAACATCTACTGTACATTAAAACATCTACTGTATGTTAAAACATCTACTGTACGTTAAAACATCTATTGTACATTAAAACATCTACTGTACATTAAAACATCTACTGTGTGTTAAAACATCTACTGTATGTTAAAACATCTACTGTATGTTAAAACATCTACTGTACGTTAAAACATCTACTGTTTGTTTGGGGCTGCAGGTAGCCTAGTGGTTAGAGTGTTGGGCCAGTAACCAAAAGGTTGCTACATAGAATCCCCGAGCTGACAAGAATTCTGTCATTCTGACCCTGAACAAAGCAGTTAACCCGCTGTCATTGTAAAACAATTTTTTTTAAACATCTACCGTTCGTTAAAACATCTACGGTATGTTAAAACTTCACAGTAGTCTGTTTGTGGGTACTGCATATGATAATGTAGTTACGTATGGTGTATTTCATGCATCTTGCACCTTCTATCCTCTTCATCCTCTCTATCACGTCTTCCTCTACCACTCTCTCTAGCTCTGTCTTCCCCACTCTCTCCCCCTCTCTGCTCTCTTCAGCTCTGCCTTAGTGGTTCATCTTCTCCTCTGTCTGTCTCCCTCTATCTATTTTGTTCTTCAGTTCTGCCCTGCTGTCTGTTGCTGTGTCTTCCCCCCATCTCTCTTTAGCTATCTGGCCTGGTGTCTCTCCCTCTCTCCATCTCCCTCTCCTTTACCTCACTCTTTAGCTATCTGGCCTGGTGTCTCTCCCTCTCTCCACCTCCCTCTCCTTTACTGCTCTCTTTAGCTATCTGGCCTGGTGTCTCTCCCTCTCTCCATCTCCCTCTCCTTTACTGCTCTCGTTAGCTATCTGGCCTGGTGTCTCTCCCTCTCCTTTACTGCTCTCTTTAGCTATCTGGCCTGGTGTCTCTCCCTCTCTCCATCTCCCTCTCCTTTACCTCACTCTTTAGCTATCTGGCCTGGTGTCTCTCCCTCTCTCCATCTCCCTCTCCTTTACCTTTCTCTTTAGCTATCTGGCCTGGTGTCTCTCCCTCTCTCCATCTCCCTCTCCTTTACCTCTCTCTTTAGCTATCTGGCCTGGTGTCTCTCCCTCTCTCCACCTCCCTCTCCTTTACTGCTCTCTTTAGCTATCTGGCCTGGTGTCTCTCCCTCTCTCCCTCTCCTTTACTGCTCTCTTTAGCTATCTGGCCTGGTGTCTCTCCCTCTCTCCACCTCCCTCTCCTTTACTGCTCTCTTTAGCTATCTGGCCTGGTGTCTCTCCCTCTCTCCATCTCCCTCTCCTTTACCTCTCTCTTTAGCTATCTGGCCTGGTGTCTCTCCCTCTCTCCATCTCCCTCTCCTTTACTGCTCTCTTTAGCTATCTGGCCTGGTGTCTCTCCCTCTCTCCACCTCCCTCTCCTTTACTGCTCTCTTTAGCTATCTGGCCTGGTGTCTCTCCCTCTCTCCATCTCCCTCTCCTTTACTGCTCTCTTTAGCTATCTGGCCTGGTGTCTCTCCCTCTCTCCATTTCCCTCTCCTTTACTGCTCTCTTTAGCTATCTGGCCTGGTGTCTCTCCCTCTCTCCACCTCCCTCTCCTTTACTGCTCTCTTTAGCTATCTGGCCTGGTGTCTCTCCCTCTCCCTCTCCTTTACTGCTCTCTTTAGCTATCTGGCCTGGTGTCTCTCCCTCTCTCCACCTCCCTCTCCTTTACTGCTCTCTTTAGCTATCTGGCCTGGTGTCTCTCCCTCTCTCCACCTCCCTCTCCTTTACTGCTCTCTTTAGCTATCTGGCCTGGTGTCTCTCCCTCTCTCCATCTCCCTCTCCTTTACTGCTCTCTTTAGCTATCTGGCCTGGTGTCTCTCCCTCTCTCCATCTCCCTCTCCTTTACTGCTCTCTTTAGCTATCTGGCCTGGTGTCTCTCCCTCTCTCCATTTCCCTCTCCTTTACTGCTCTCTTTAGCTATCTGGCCTGGTGTCTCTCCCTCTCTCCACCTCCCTCTCCTTTACTGCTCTCTTTAGCTATCTGGCCTGGTGTCTCTCCCTCTCTCCCTCTCCTTTACTGCTCTCTTTAGCTATCTGGCCTGGTGTCTCTCCCTCTCTCCACCTCCCTCTCCTTTACTGCTCTCTTTAGCTATCTGGCCTGGTGTCTCTCCCTCTCTCCACCTCCCGCTCCTTTACTGCTCTCTTTAGCTATCTGGCCTGGTGTCTCTCCCTCTCTCCACCTCCCTCTCCTTTACTGCTCTCTTTAGCTATCTGGCCTGGTGTCTCTCCCTCTCTCCACCTCCCTCTCCTTTACTGCTCTCTTTAGCTATCTGGCCTGGTGTCTCTCCCTCTCTCCATCTCCCTCTCCTTTACTGCTCTCTTTAGCTATCTGGCCTGGTGTCTCTCCCTCTCTCCACCTCCCTCTCCTTTACTGCTCTCTTTAGCTATCTGGCCTGGTGTCTCTCCCTCTCTCCATCTCCCTCTCCTTTACCTCTCTCTTTAGCTATCTGGCCTGGTTTCTCTCCCTCTCTCCATCTCCCTCTCCTTTACTGCTCTCTTTAGCTATCTGGCCTGGTGTCTCTCCCTCTCTCCATCTCTCTCTCCTTTACCTCTCTCTTTAGATATCTGGCCTGGTGTGTGTAGCTGTAGAGGGGGAGAAGTTACAAGAGCAGATAGCGTGAAGCATCCCTCGTGCCTCCGAGCCAGATCACCTGATCAGCGCCAGCGCCCATCCTCAGGTGAGGAGACGTGCATGAGGTGTCATATGACCCCTCCTTGCTATCTCTCTCTTTCTCTTCCTCTCTAAATATCTCCCTCTCTCTCTCTCCCTCTCTAAATATCTCCCTCTCTCTCTCCCTCTCTACAAATCTCTCTCTTTCATTCCTATTCTGTCTGTCATTTGTTCTTTCTTCCTTCCCCATATAGCCTTCTCTCCCCTATCCCATTCCCTTCCTCCTCTTTTCTCCCTCATCTCCCCTATATATCTCTCCCTTGCCACCCTCTCTCTCTCTCTCTCTCTATTTCTCTCTCCCCCCCCTCTCTCTGTTCTCTCAGTCCCTACAGCTACCCTGGGGGCCCAAGCTCTCTGTCGACCTCTGTGAGGAGCCTAATGACGCAGAAATGTAGCAGTGCTCTCCAGGTGATCTCTGACATACTGTACAGACAGGTCCACTGCATGACACACATCAACGCACACACACACACACACACACACACACACACACATCAACACACACACACACATCAACACACACACACACACACACACACACACACACACACACACACACACACACACACACATCAACACACACACACACACACACACACACACACACACACACACACACACACACACACACACACACACACACACACACACACACGTGGTACAGTCTCCCAGTCAGAGAGATGATGGGGACGTGGATATGATGAAGCCTGTGGGAGATGACACGCTGAACACAGTCCTGTTGTGTTTGCATGAGAGCTTGGAGAACACCTCACTGTGGCCACGGGGACATTTGCAAACACACACACATACACACACAACTCTCCTCCACCCCCCTCCCATCACACAAACACACCCAGCCGGTGAGAGGAGAGAGCAGCATGAACCAGAGAGCCCCTGGAGGGACCCTCCACCTTCCTTTCAGTTCACTGTGACAAACAAAACACCTTATGGCTGCTTTCTGTTGCCCAGGGACGTTTGGGTAAAACAGTATAGCGTGTGTGTGATTGTGTGGCTGTGATTGTGAGTGTTTCTGTGTGTGTGTACGTGTGTGTGCATATGTGCCTGCCTACCTGCGTATGCGTGCATGTGTACAGCACTGATGGGGTTTAGGGCTCAAGATGGCAGCACACAGACAAGGCTGAGATTTACTGACTGGGGCAGCAGAGAGGAACGATCAGAGATCTACAGCATCAGTGATGGCTAGGAAACCCATAGTAAATGATTCCACCAGTCAACACTTCCCACAGCCGGGCCTCCCCCCATGGACATCCACCAAATCACAGCACTGAGTGATTCTACCTGAGTCATGACAAGAACAAGGGTCTCCGATAGGGGGATCAATAGTTGAACATCTAGACCTGGTATCAATGCTGAACAAGTCGAATTTACTGAAGTTGATGATTTACAACAGACAGCATAGCTAGATAGCAAACTGTGACAAGCATACTGAAGCTGTGACGACTTCAAAAAATAAGCTTTATTTCCACCAAATCAGTGAGCCAGGTCTTTATTACTCCTCCAGAGAAAAACACTGGCTTGCGTCAGAATATGGAACTGTTCCCCGAAAGGTTTCAAGCGTAACTTGTCAATTCAACAAATGGGATCCCCTTCAACGTGGTACAGGAGCCATATTGTTGTCTGAAGGAAGGTGGGTACTGGACCCTAACTGTACACTGTTTAGGACTTAGAGAGCAGAGGATGAAAGACAACACACACACACACACCACACACCACACACACACACACACACACACACACACACACACACACACACACACACACACACACACACACACACACACACACACACACAGCTGACTCAATACTAGTGGATCCACATAACAACACTGAGGAGGAGAAGGCCCATATCACTTCTCTTTATGGATGCTGCCCTCCCTCCCTCCCTCCCTTCGGTTCACTTTAGAGGGGCAACAGACGCCAAGAAAGTGTCTCGTTAGGAGGGGATCAGCTAAGAAGCCAAATGCTTTAGGACAACTACCGTCCCATCACACTAACCTTTTAGATGTGCTGCAGGCATAGCCAAGTATACTTTGGAGGGAATGTTTGATATGTGAAAATGGTATGTACACAGTATTGATTGATAATGATGTCATGGATAATGATGAAGTATTGCATATCTCTCACAGACTTAAACTGTGGGCCCTGGTCAGAAGTAGTGCACTACATAGGGAATAGGGTGCCATTTTGGATCTACCCTCACTGCTTTCTGATGCTGAGATGCAAAAAATAAATCTTGCATGGTTTAGGAGTTAATAACCAACATGGATGCCATTTATTCATTTATTTCAATGGAACCAAATACTAATGTCTATTTCAATTTGAGAGATGCAAATCCCTCTGTAGTTTAGACACCTCCTCTTCTAATACATTACACAAATCACACATTCGCTGTACCTGTAAGAAACTAGTCCCAAAGTTAATGCTTTGCACTTACTGTGCTGTAGATGTCCCTTATTTTTCTCTTTTACCTCATGTTCTAATCTAATTTCCCTCATGTTCTAATCTAATTTCCCTCATGTTCTAATCTAATTTCCCTCATGTTCTAATTTCATTTACCTCATGTTCTAATCTAATTTCCCTCATGTTCTAATCTAATTTCCCTCATGTTCTAATCTAATTTCCCTCATCTTCTAATCTCATTTACCTCATGTTCTAATCTCATTTACCTCATGTTCTAATTGCCTTCATTCTCTGTGTCCAAAATGGCACCATATTCCTGACATAGTGCACTACTTTTGAACAGAACCCTAGGCCCTGCTCAAAAGTAATGCACTATATGAGGACTAGGGTGCAATTTTGGACGCAAGAATTATAATACTGCTGGTAGAATAAAGGAGCTGAGGAGGATAAGTGCTGGGTCTTCCGTTAGGGAGACAACACCACAGCCTGGTTTAAAAGATCAGGAACTGTTGGAGGGGTGGAGGGTTGGGGAGGGGAGGGGGGGGTCACAGAGGCTCTCAGAAGCTCACAGGCCATGGTGACTGGTGCTATTGCGCTCCTCCTCTCCTCCCCCCTCTCTCTCTCTCTCCCTGTCCCTCTCTCTCTATCACTCTCTGCTCCTTCTCAATTCACTTCCAAGGGCTTTATTGGCATGGGAAACATATGGTAACATTGCCAAAGCAAGTGAAGTAGATAATAAACAATAGTGAAATAAACAATTAAAATTAACAGTGAACATTACACTCACAAAAGTTCCAAAATAATAAAGACATTTCAAATATCAAAACTTGAGAAAAAAGTTAAAGTACAAAAGGGAAAATAAATATGGGTTGTATTTACAATGGTGTTTTTTTCTTCACTGGTTGACCTTTTCTTGTGATAACAGGTCACACATCTTGCTGCTGTGATGGCACACTGTGGTATTTCACCCAGTAGATATATCAAATTATTCGTGGATCTGTGTAATCTGAGGGAAATATGTGTCTCTAATATGGCCATACATTTGGCAGGAGGTTAGGAAGTGCAGCTCAGTTTCCACCTCATTTTGTGGGCAGTGTGCACATAGCCTGTCTTCTCTTGAGAGCCAGGTCTGCCTACGGCGGCCTTTCTCAATAGCAAGGCTATGCTCACTGAGTCTGTACATAGTCAAAGCTTTGCTTAAGTTTGGGTCAGTCACAGTGGTCAGGTATTCTGCCACTGTGTACTCTCTGTTTAGGGACAAATAGCATTCTAGTTTGTTCAGTTTTTTTGTTAATTCTTTCCATTGTGTCAAGTAATTATATTTTAGTTTTCTCATGATTTGGTTGGGTCTCTCTCTCTCCCCCCCCTCTCCCCCTCTCTATCCTTCACTGGTGGACTATCTCTAGACTGGGCATGTCTGTCTCTGTCCTGGCAGAAGGGAGAGGGGTAGAAAGAGGGGGAGGGAAAGAGGAGGGGGAGAGAGGGGGGGGGAGAGGAGGGCTGGCTGGCTGGCTGTGCTGCCTGTGCTGGCAGGTTGGCTGGGTGTCTTAATAACTGTCAGTCAGATGGTCAGAGTGGGTTTATTACTGGGGCTCAGCTGCTGGGGCTGGAGACACAGGCAGGCCATCACCAGATGGTTACGGGTGGGCAGGTGCTGCGGCGCCAGGCCTGGTCAGATGCCCACCAGAGTGGGGCATCAGAGGGTTGGCGCTGACAGGGGGAGCTTAGTGGTGGGGGCACGGGGCGGCAACAGGGGGAGCTAAAGCGTGTGACCTACACTTAACAATATCTGCATCCCAAATGGCACCTTATTCCCTACATAGGGCTCTAGTCAAAAGTAGTGCACTATAAAGTAGTGCCAATTGGGACACATCTCTAGACATTGTAGTCCATGGTGGAAAAACTGCTTATATGGATGTCTATAGGCTTACTATGACTGGATCAGTACAATCAGAATGGTCCCTTTATTCTCTACACATCCATAGCAGCAGTTATTCCAGTGTTGCCTTAAATATAGAGAGACAAACTGGTGCGTATCATGATCCTTCTGCCGAGATGATTGAATGAGATGAATTAAAACGGAACCATCTTAATTATATTCAGACATATCACACTAATGATTTCTCTGAAGGGTTCCCTTTCTGTCCCCCCTTTCTTTTTTCTGTTTTTCTCTCACTCTCTCAATCTCTCTGTTTCCCTACTTTGCGCTCTTCCTCCTTTCCTACCTCCCTCCCTCCCCCTCCCCTTCCCACTATCCATTTCTCCTTCCATTCCTTTATCAATTCCCTCTCTCTCTCTCACTCTCTCTCTCCATTCCCCCCCTCGTTCCTTCCCTTCCTCTTCTCTCCCCCTGCCCATCTCTCCCTCCCTCCATCCCTGATCACTGATTGATCCCCCCACCACACACACACACACACATCAAGAAGGAGTGTTTCTGGGAGTAATGGAGATCAGCAGACAGCAGGGAGCAGCCAGAGTCGTCTGATTCAGGAGGAGTGTTCAATCACCAGCACCATCGATCCACCACATCAAATCAGGTTCTCTCTACTCTCAGCCTGCCACCCAAATGGTACCCTATTGTAGTGGTGGATTGGGGAGGGGAAGCTGATCCTAGACCTGTACCTACTGTAAGAGAAACTTCCCCCCAGAGCTGAATAGTAACACACAGAGTGAGTGAGAGGGGCTATTGTTTTCCAAGGACACAGCCTGTGACCTGACTCCACCATGCAGCAGATATACCCTGTGACCTGACTCCACCATGCAGCAGATATACCCTGTGACCTGACTCCACCATGTAGCAGATATACCCTGTGACCTGACTCCACCATGCAGCAGATATACCCTGTGACCTGACTCCACCATGCAGCAGATATACCCTGTGACCTGACTCCACCATGCAGCAGATATACCCTGTGACCTGACTCCACTATGCAGCAGATATACCCTGTGACCTGACTCCACCATGCAGCAGATATACCCTGTGACCTGACTCCACCATGCAGCAGATATACCCTGTGACCTGACTCCACCATGCAGCAGATATACCCTGAGACCTGACTCCACCATGCAGCAGATATACCCTGAGACCTGACTCCACCATGCAGCAGATATACCCTGTGACCTGACTCCACCATGCAGCAGATATACCCTGTGACCTGACTCCACCATGCAGCAGATATACCCTGTGACCTGACTCCACCATGCAGCAGATATACCCTGTGACCTGACTCCACCATGCAGCAGATATACCCTGAGACCTGACTCCACCATGTAGCAGATATACCCTGCATGCTGTGCCAGCTATTCTGCATCCTCTCTTAGTAAACATCCTGCACCACACACACACACACACGCACGCACGCACACGCACACACACACACACACACACACACACACACACACACACACACACACACACACACACACACACACACACACTCATCCCACAGGAGCATACAGAACAGGGTGAATGTACACTTCCACCTCTACAGTAGATGAGCTAGCAAGATATGACGCACATGATCCGTCAGCTGTAAGGTTCTCTCTTCGAACTGTATGCTCTCTCATCTGTTTCACTCTCTCTCTTTCTCGCTCACTGAAATAGAGCGGACTCAGATAGAGGTGCCGGTTTAGATCTAGGTACAACTGTCCCGGCGCCTCTGTTAGAAGACGTGGTAGTGACCAGTAGGACTATTTTCATTGTCCCCACCCCCCATTTTTATGCTGCTGCTACTCTCTGTTTATGATCCATGCATAGTCACTTTACCTCTACCTACATGTACACACTAAATGTTTTAGAACACCTACTACTTATTCAAGGTTTTTTCTTTATTTATACTATTTTCTACTTTGTAGAATAATAGTGAAGACATGAAAACTATGAAATAACACAAATGGAATCATGTAGTAACCAAAAAAAGTGTTAAACACTTTGCCTTGATGACAGCTTTGCACACTCTTGGCATTCTCTAAACCAGCTTCACCTGGAATGCTTTTCCAACAGTCTTGAATGAGTTCCCACATATGCTGAGCACTTGTTGGCTGCTTTGTCTTCACTCTGCGGTCCGACTCATCCCAAAGCATCTCAATTTGGTTAAGGTCGGGGGATTGTGGAGGCCAGGTCATCTAATGCAGCACTCCATCACTCTCCTTCTTGGTCATATAGCCCTTACACAGCCTGGAGGTGTGTTGGGTCATTGTCCTGTTGAAAAACAAATGATAGTCCCACTAAGTCCAAACCAGATGGGATGGCGTATCGCTGCAGAATGCTGTGGTAGCCATGCTGGTTAAGTGTGCCTTGAATTCTAAATAAATCACAGACTGTGTCACCAGCAAAGCACACTCACACCATCACACCTCCTCCTCCATGCTTTACGGTGGGAAATACACATGCGGAGATCATCCGTTCACACACACCGCATCTCACAAAGACACAGCGGTTGGAACCAAAAATCTCCAATTTGGACTCCAGACCAAAGGACAATGTCCACCGGTTTAATGTCCATTGCTCGTGTTTCTTGACCAAGCAAGTCTCTTCTTATTATTGGTGTCCTTTGGTAGTGGTTTCTTTGCAGCAATTCAATCATGAAGGCCTGATTCACACAGTCTCCTCTGAACAGTTGATGTTGAAATGTGTCTGTTACTTGAACTCTATGAAGCATTTCTTTGGGCTCCAATTTCTGAAGTGGTAACTCTAATGAACGTATCCTCTGCAGCAGAGGTAACTCTGGGTCTTCCATTCCTGTGGCGGTCCTCATGAGAACCAGTTTCATCATAACGCTTAACGGTTTTTACGACTGCAGTTGAAGAAATGTAAAAGTTTTCCACATTGACTGACCTTCATGTCTTAAAGTAATGATGGACTGTCGTTTCTCTTTGCTTATTTGAGCTGTTCTTGCCATAATATGGACTTGGTCTTTTACCAAATAGGGCTATCTTCTGTATACCCCCCCACTTTGTCACAACACAACTGATTGGCTCAAACGAAGGAAAGAAATTCCACAAATTAACTTTTAAGAAGGCACACCTGTTAATTGAAGCTGGTTGAGAGAATGCCAAGAGTGTGCAAAGCTGTCATCAAGGCAAACGGTGGCTATTTGAAGAATCTCAAATATAAAATATATTTTTATTTGTTTAACACTTTTTTGGTTACTACATGATTCCATATGTGTTATTTCATAGTTTTGTCTTCACTATTATTCTACAATGTAGAAAATAGTACAAATAAAGAAAAACCTTGCTACTGTTATTTTAATGTTGGTCCTTAATTATTTGTTATTTTTCAATTTTTTCAATTTATTTTATTTGATCTATTTTAGTAAATATTTTCTCAACACTTTTTTTCTTCTTAAAACTGCATTGTTGGTTAAGGGCTTGTAAGTAAGCATTTCACTGTCAGGTCTACACATGTTGTATTTTGCGCATGTGACAAATAAAATTTGATTTGATTTGATTTAGGAGACAGATGTACAGAACACAAACTTATTAGCAAACACAGGCACACACTGGTGATGGAGGTAAAAATAGATACAGTTACATATCCCAATATTATTTATTGAATATATTATATCAACATTGGACTCCAAGTATCAATAAAAAATGTGCTACTGTAGGTACCGTTAGCTAGTGCTAGTCGGCTGTACCTGCGCCAAAACTCGTATTTTTCATCCTGTAGCTTGTTCTCCATCTTCTTTTTAAATAGTGAACTAACATGTTTTCAGCACTTTTATTACCCTGACTTGTTTTCTCATGGGTCTCCCTCGTCTCTCTGCAGCAGACATATAGTGAGCAATATGTTTGGAACATCAAATCACAATTGAATCGCAGTATCGAATTGCAATACATCGTGATAATTGTGATAATCGCACTGAAGTATCGTGATATATCGTATCGTGAGGTCCCTGGCAATTCCCAGCCCTACACACGCGTAGCAAACAGGAAGTAGAGTTATGGAATAGGTGAAAGTAATGGTGGTTTATGGTAATTAACAGGAAGTGGAGTGATGGAATAGGTGAAAGTGACGGTGGTTTATGGACTGCTACGCAGAAGAAATATCAGTGTGCGCAGAGAAGCACGAGATTGAACTTCATTCAACTCTCTAGAGTTTTCCCCTTTAGTTAACACTATCAACATTTCGCTCTGTTGTGGGAATTGTGCTCGAATCAACTCAATATTAGCAACTTCCAATGTAACATACCGAAACAAAACAAACAATTTTTTTCTGGTAGGTAGAGTGCATCGGAGTAAGATTCTATTGCATTGCCAAGCACGATTTAGGCCCACACTGACCGGTGCGCTATAACCAATCAGAGCTGCAGTGGGCCTATATGCAAATAGCCATTGCCATATATGGATACTGTGCCATTCACGTTGAACTGGACTTTGTTTACAGCATGAGCGGGTCGCGAGTATTGTAGATGCGCTTGTTTCAAAGTGAGAGCTGCATGCAGCCACCTGTGCACATTTGTTCATATTCTTTATTACTGAGTGAGTTATTGGCCCAGTTAAAGCTAATTTCTAGTCAACGATGGGGTAGTGGTGGCTTCCAACAAGAGCTCAAAATGTGTGCATTTCTAGCCATCTTTTAAAAGGGAGTCAGGTAAAGAGCTTTTTTTATGTCTTAAAGGGGCAGTGTTGTATTTCGAGACAGGCTTGAATAAGCTAAGTAGCCAAAAGGCAGAGCGTACCATAATTTGTCTGATTCTCTGGTCTGGGAATAATAATTCATGTTATGTTGTAAAGTGGTTCTTGCATCAAACAACACAACATTTTCAGTCACATCCTTGTCTGAAGCACAAGTGGATAAACAGGTTAATATCAAGCCCTGCATGTTTTTTTCTAAAGTCTCATGGAATCTAGGACTACAGTGAACACAACACATTGGCTGCTACTGTAGGCTGAATAATAGAACAGCTATTTCCATGTTAAAATATTATGGGATGCATTTTCTCCATTGTTTTTGATGGTAGGCCACTTTGGTAGGCCTACATTATGATCCAATGGCCACAGTTGTCTACTTGGCCACTGTGAAAACTGTAACTTAAAGCGGGACAGCCTCAGTGCTCACAGTAAACGTGCGCGGAAGTTGCACAGAATGTTCACATCATTCAGGTTTGTGCTCAGCAGACCTGAAATTTGTTCAGTGCTGAAATAAATTAGAGGGAACATTGGCCAGCATCCCTGTGGAACGCTTTCGACACCTTGTAGAGTCCATTCCCTGACCAATTGAGGCTGTTCTGAGGACAAAAGGAGAAGCGGGGGGGGGGGGGTGTTCTTAACGTTTGGTACTTAATGTATTTATGTCTTATTCAATCTACTCTCTCACGCTACTATCTCTCTCTGATCTCGCTCCAACTGTTTTACTATTCCTCTCTCTACTGCCTCTCTCTACTCTTTCCTCTACTCTGTCTCTCTCTCTCTCTCTCTCTCCTACAGAGAGCCACCCGGTCATGAGCTTTAGCATAATGACTAATGAATGAAGTAGAGAGCAGAGAGAAAGTTTTCCCCTACACTACACATTACATCACACAAAACAACAACATACACGCAGTCACGCACAAACAAAGGCCCGCAAATAAAGTGACTCAGAGTTGGAGAGACAGATAGTTGGAGAGGCACACACACACATATGCAAGCACGCGCACACACAGACACACAGATACCCACTCTCTATTTCTCCAGTACACAAACACACCTTCATAGATACAACCACTCTCTTTCAGCAGTCACATGCTCAGGAATGGAGATGGGTGATTGGCTGAGCCCTAGTATGGCGGGTGGGAAAGTGCAGCGTGCCATAGAGGTTAATTACTGCTCTGTCATCTGGTGAGACTTCCTCCCTCTCTACTCTCTCCCCTTCTATCCTCCTCTCTCTCCAGGACTAGAGGATAAACATAATTCTATCATACTGTCGTTTCTCTCCTCCCCTCATACCCCCCTCTTCCTTCTCCATCTCCCTCTTTCTCTTCTCTTTATGTGTCTCACGTAGTTATTTTTGGTGCTTTCTTTTGGCACCTTTCCTAAGCCTGTGCTCTCAAACCCAAAATGGAGCTTCACTTCTTGTCACATTCCATCACCTCACACAGAGCCTGAATGCTAGGTGACAGCTGGTAATGAAGCAATAATGCCCGAGAGGGTGTGATACTGGACATGGCCAATATACCATGGCTAAGGGCTGTTTTTAAGCATGAACAACTAGGAGTGCCTGGATACAGCCCTTAGCCTTGGTATATTGGCCCTATACCACAAACCCCCAAGGTGCCTTATTGCTATTAAAAACTGATTACCAACGTAATTGGAACAGTAAACAGGTAGTTTTACGTCATACCCTGGTATATTGTCTCATATACCTTGTCAATCAGCATCCAGGGCTCAAACGACCCAGTTTATAATAAGAAATATACCACAGAGCAAAGATCACTTGATTTAACAGCCAAATAAACAAGAGGTTGACACGTTATCGCTGATGACTAATTAACGCTCACTTTACAGACTAAATTACTGATGTACCCAAGAATATAATGTATAAATGCCTCATTAGGAAACCAAATGGCGGGTCTGCTATTTTGTTGTCTTACAAATTACGGCGTGGGCCTTTAATGTATCATAAGCAGTCATTATAACTTAATGAACTGTAACGCCCTGGCCATAGAGAGGGGTTTTTGTTCTTTATTTTTGGTTAGGTGTTACATTGGGTGGGCGTTCTATGTTCATTTTTCTATGGTTTTGTATTTCTTTGTTTTGGGCCGTGTGTGGCTCCCAATCAGGCACAGCTGTTGTTCGTTGTTGCTGATTGGGAGTCACACATAAGGAGCCTGTTTTTCCTTTGGGTTTTGTGGGGGATTGTTTCTGTTTCGTGTTTGCACCTGACAGTACTGTTAGGCTGTCGGTTTTCTTGTTTTTGTATAGTGTTCACGTTGTTTAATAAATTCCTGAAGATGAACACTAACTCCGCTGCACCTTGGTCTACTCTCTCTTCCGACGGCCGTTACATGAACGATGGTTTGGCTCATCGTTTTTACTAGCAACCACCATTATGTCAGGATTTTGATATATTCTATTTGAACACAAGGCACTTAAAGGTTGAGACCTCAGGTTTAATGAGGGCATTCGTTAAGAGTTTCTCCGAGGATATTAGCCTAGCAGAGGGGGTGTTAAGTTTCCTTCAAGACACAAGGACTGCAAATGGCATCCTATTCCCTATATAGTGCCCTATTTTTGACCAGGGCCCATATGGCTTTATGGGAATATGGTGCCATCTGGGACGCAGACAGAAAGTGACTGGTGGAAGGTTTACCAGTCTCATATTGTATACATCTCTTCCTCTCTGCATGTGTTTCCTGATGCTCTCCGCTAGTATTGATCCAGGACATTCATCATCTTTCCCCTACATGTTTCTGACGAGAGCGGTGGCATGACATGGACCTGGAGATGGGAGTGTGTGTGCGTGTGTGTTTATTTGTCTGTGTGTACCCCGTGGTGCCTAATAAATCCCCCTGGATGGACATGGAACCCATTCTTCACACAGAGAAGAGAGGAACAGGACGAATAAGTATCAATACTTCAGTATCCTCCTTTTGGAACGATGATTTCCTGTACTTATACAAGTAGAGTAAATCCAACACTGTGGCCTTGTGGTTAGAGTGTCTGCTGTAAAGTTGAGGGTTCCCGGTCGAGTCATACTACAGACTCAAAGTGTCTCTGCTTAGCGGTCAGCAAGACAGATTGGGGGTAAGGCCATGTGATAGATTAACATGGATGTAGTTGTACATCAAGGTGCCTCACGCTACAGAAACAGGAGATAGACTAGCGTGCTGTCCAGGGGGTGTAGTTGTACATCAAGGTGCCTCACGCTACAGAAACAGGAGATAGACTAGCGTGCTGTCCAGGGGGTGTAGTTGTACATCAAGGTGCCTCACGCTACAGAAACAGGATATAGACTAGCGTGCTGTCCAGGGGGTGTAGTTGTACATCAAGGTGCCTCACGCTACAGAAACAGGAGATAGACTAGCGTGCTGTCCAGGGGGTGTAGTTGTACATCAAGGTTCCTCACGCTACAGAAACAGGAGATAGACTAGCGTGCTGTCCAGGGGGTGTAGTTGTACATCAAGGTGCCTCACGGTACAGAAACAGGGGATGGGCCATTCTGGCTCAGACAAGGCTACTTACCTATACAAGGAGAGTTATCTGAAGGCATAATGAGTGTTGATTTGTAGAGTGTATTTTTTTGACAGTAATATGGGCCCTTTTGTAGCTTTGGGACAGATAGAAACAACATATCAATGTTACAGCAGATGAGCTCCTACGTTTGTTTGGTGTGTACAGCGTATTTCTAGGGCCTAGAGTTCTGACCATGTCACATGACCAGGAAAAACTATAGGTCTTTGTTATAGACCCCCTCTAACTAGGGCCCTGAGTTTATCTGTCAGATTACATGGTAAAAAAAAATAAAAACTATCTTACAGTACTTCCTAGACAGAAACAGAGACATTGAAGCCTGATTTGTGGTAGACCAGATGTATGTTCAATAATGTGTTTCTGAGGGTACGGTACAGTGACGGTCCCTTGGTCTGTGTCACCAGCTGTTTGCGTCACACTCTCCTTCGCCATCCTGAGCAGGGGCAGGTAGATTGGTAGCGTGCCAGCTTGTTGTCACCACAAAGATAGGTTTAATTATCTGACCTTCCCCTTCGCCCAGCCCGGAGCGTGTGTGTTTGAGTGTTAGTGTGGATATGTGTGTCTCTGTGTGTGTGTGTTTGCATGTGTGTCTGTCGCCCAAGCCCGGAGCCTGGTGAATCCCAGGAGCTTATCAATGTCACCCGCGTTAACCAGCCATGACACCTCCGCCTGCCGTACCCCATCCTCTCCTTCTTCTCCTCTCATCCCTCACTCCTCTCAGCAGACAGCTAGCCTGGGCCAGGGGCAGACATCTCACCCATCTCTTCATCTCAGTAAAGCTGATCCACCAGCAGACCTCTCTCTTCCTCCCTCTTTCTCTCTCTCTCTCTTCTTCTGTATCTGGTAAAGAGCAGCGAAGCGGGGCTCAGAGATGGAGGGTAGGACGGAGGGAAGCAGGGAGGGATGGAGGGAGGGACGGAGGGAAGCAGGGAGGGATGGAGGGAGGGACAGAGGGAAGCAGGGAGGGATGGAGGGAGGGACAGAGGTAGGGAGGGAGGCCCCTCCCTCCCTCTCTCCATCTCTCACTGCCTCCCTCCATGCCTCTCTCCATCCCTCACTGCCTCCCTGCCTCCCTGCCTCCCTCCCTCCCTCCATCCCTCACTGCCTTCCTGCCTTCCTGCCTCGCTCCCTCTCTCCATCCCTCACTGCCTCCCTCTATCACTCCCTGCCTTCCTTCCTCCCTCTCTCTATCACTCACTGCCTACTTCCCTACCTCCTGCCTCTCTCCCTCCCTCTCTCTATCCCTCCCTACCTACCTACCTCCCTGCCTCCCTCCCTCCCTCTCTCCATCCCTCACTGCCTCCCTCTATCACTCCCTCCCTCTCTCCATCCCTCACTGCCTCCCTCCCTCTCTCCATCCCTCACTGCCTCCCTCCCTCCCTCTCCATCCCTCACTTCCTCCCTGCCTCCCTCCCTCACTGCCTCCCTCCCTCCCTGCCTCCCTCCCTCCCTCCCTGCCTCTCTCCCTCCCTCCCTCCCTGCCTCCCTCCATCCCTCACTGCCTCCCTCCCTGCCTCTCTCCCTCCCTCCCTGCCACCCTCCTTGCCTCTCTCCCTCCCTCCCTCCCTGCCACCCTCCCTGCCTCTCTCCCTCCCTCCATGCCTCCCCCCCTGCCTCTCTCCCTCCCTCACTGCCTCCCTCCCTGCCTCTCTCCATCCCTCACTGCCTCCCTCCCTGCCTCTCTCCATCCCTCACTGCCTCCCTCCCTGCCTCTCTCCATCCCTCACTGCCTCCCTTTCTGCCTTCTTCCCACTTTTTGTGCTCCCTTCCTGGGTGTGCTGAGGCAGCACTTAAGGTTTATACAAAGAGCTCACATCTCCCCCATCAACGGCTGACCTTGCCTGCTACCTGATCCCTGATGAACAGGGCGTGTATGGAGGGGGGAAGGGAGGTGTGTATGTGTATGTGTATTGTATTTGTGTGTGTGTGTGTGTGTGTGTGTGTGTGTGTGTGGGGGGGTGTGTGTGTGTGTGTGTGTGTGTGCACGTGTTTGTGTGTGTGTGCATGTGTGTGCTTACATGTGCTCGTGCACGTATGTGTGAGTGTGACGGTGTGAAGGTGTGGGAAGTCAGTAATTATCTTGTTATAATTGACCTCCTCGACACCCACACACTGTCAATGAGAGGCCGAGCTATCTAAAACACCTTTCCTAGCTCTTGAGCAGCTAGCCCCCCCCCCCCACCGTGTGTGTTTATTTATTTAACCTTTATTTTAGCAGGGAGTCCCATAGAGAGTCCTGCATGTGTACGTGTGTACACATCTGTAAGCTGTTACACCACAGAACCAACCCAATAAAACCACATCTGTAACCTGTTACACCACAGAACCAACCCAATAAAACCACATCTGTAACCTGTTACACCACAGAACCAACCCAATAAAACCACATCTGTAACCTGTTACACCACAGAACCAACCCAATAAAACCACATCTGTAACCTGTTACACCACAGAACCAACCCAATAAAATCACATCTGTAAGCTGTTACACCACAGAACCAACCCAATAAAACCACATCTGTAAGCTGTTACACCACAGAACCAACCCAATAAAACCACATCTGTAACCTGTTACACCACAGAACCAACCCAATAAAACCACATCTGTAACCTGTTACACCACAGAACCAACACAATAAAACCACATCTGTAAGCTGTTACACCACAGAACCAACACAATAAAACCACATCTGTAAGCTGTTACACCACAGAACCAACCCAATAAAACCACATCTGTAACCTGTTACACCACAGAACCAACACAATAAAACCACATCTGTAAGCTGTTACACCACAGAACCAACACAATAAAACCACATCTGTAACCTGTTACACCACAGAACCAACCCAATAAAACCACATCTGTAAGCTGTTACACCACAGAACCAACACAATAAAACCACATCTGTAACCTGTTACACCACAGAACCAACCCAATAAAACCACATCTGTAAGCTGTTACACCACAGAACCAACACAATAAAACCACATCTGTAACCTGTTACACCACAGAACCAACCCAATAAAACCACATCTGTAAGCTGTTACACTTTACCTGCACAACACACATCTAACACACATCTAACAAACATCTTTACAGAGGAGAAGAAATGTAATAATGAAAATGTCTTTACAGTTTTCACCTTCAGTTCAGAGGAGTAAACAATTTGTTACTGGATGTGTGAAATAGTACCCTATTCCTTATTTAGTGCATTACTTTTGAACAGGGCCCATAGGGGTTTGGTTAAATGTAGTGCACTACATAGGGAATAGGGTGTCATTTGGGCCGCTATGATTAAGAGAGGCCTATTGCTCTTGATGGGGTGCATTTCTGTCTGTATACCCCAGAGAACCAGGGTCGGGGATGTCTACGGAGCTAGTTGTTGCCTGTCTGGTGCCGATACAGGAAGGCTCATAAATTGGATGTGTATATGTGCACGGTTGAGCTTGTTTAAGTCAATCTGTTGAGATGGAACGGGCAGTATTTACCTCTTTCTGTTTCCCCTGCCTCCTTAACTCACTCTGTAGCATTCTCTCTCTCTAGCTCTCTCTCACTCTCTCTCTTCATCTCTATCGTTCTCTCTCTCTCTTCTTTCCTTCCTCCCCCTCCATCTCTATCTATATCCCCCCCTCTCATATCACAACCCAAACATTTTCCTGTTCCTCTCATCCTCTCCTCCCAGTTTGCAGTTGCTAGGCAATGGCTGATTGAGCAGGGGAGGGGGGGGGGGGGGGGGTGCAATCAACCAATTAGAAGCGTTCCAAATTAAAAGTGGTGTCAAGAGTACCCCTAGTTACCACAGAGACCTGTCCAGTCAGAACCCCCCCCCCAGTTCTGCTTTGTCCATATTAACGTATTAACTTTGATCTAAACGGCAAAACTGATTCTAGATCAGCACTCCTACTCCAAGATGCTTTTGAACTTCGGGCCCAGAATGATATGCTTGTACTTATTGTGCTATCTAGGTTGCAATGTATTATGCGGTGCTAAGTAGGTCCAGGTATGCGTGGTGGTGCGTTGACAATTTGTGCTAGCTTGGCGACATGGCGGCGGGTCCAAGTATGCTTGGTGGTGCGTTGACACTTTGTGCTAGCTTGGCGACATGGCGGCGGGTCCAGGTATGCTTGGTGGTGCGTTGACAAATTGTGTTAACTTGGCAACATGGCAGCAGCACAAGCCATCCTAAAAAACACCTGGTGAGCCTTGTGACAGACTTATACCAACACCGCCGAAGAACCCTCCAATGTCAGGGAATCTACTGTATCAACACCTCTACCTACTTCCATGAAGTAAAGAACATAACCTAGAAAGTATGGTTGCCTCCCAAATGGCACCCCATTTCATATTTAGTAAATATATACAGTTGAAGTCAGAAGTTTACATACACTTAAGGTTGGTGTCATTAAAACTCGTTTTACATTTACATTTTTAGTCATTTAGCAGACCCTCTTATCCAGAGTGACTTACAGTAGTGAATGCATACATTTCAAATCATTTCATACATTTTTTTTTTTGTACTGGCCCCCCATGGGAATCAAACCCACAACCCTGGCGTTGCACACACCATGCTCTACCAACTGAGCCACAGGGAGGCCAGTTGGTGTTGTTCAACCACAAATTTCTTGTTAACAAACTATAGTTTTGGCAAGTCGGTTAGGACATCTACTTTGTGCATGACACAAGTAATTTTTCCAACAATTGTTTACAGACAGATTATTTCACTTATAATTCACTGTATCACAATTCCAGTGGGTCAGAAGTTTACATACACTAAGTTGACTGTGACTTTAAACAGCTTGGAAAATTCCAGAAAATGATGTCATGGCTTCAGAAGCTTCTGATAGGCTAATTGACATCATTTGAGTCAATTGGAGGTGTACCTGTGGATGTATTTCAAGGCCTACCTTCAATCTCAGTGCCTCTTTGCTTGACATCATGGGAAAATCAAAAGAAATCAGCCAAGACCTCAGAAAAAATTGTAGACCTCCACAAGTCTGGTTCATCCTTGGGAGCAATTTCCAAACGCCTGAAGGTACCACGTTCATCTGTACAAACAATAGTATGCAAGTATAAACACCATGGCACCATGCAGCCGTCATACCGCTCAGGAAGGAGACGCGTTCTGTATCCTAGAGATGAATGAACTTTGGTGCGAAAAGCTCAAATCAATCCCAGAACAACAGCAAATGACCTTGTGAAGATGCTGGAGGAAACAGGTACAAAAGTATATTTATCCACCGTAAAACGAGTCCTATATTGACATAACCTGAAAGGCCGCTCAGCAAGGAAGAAGCCACTGCTCCAAAACCGCCATAAAAAAGCCAGACTAAGGTTTGCAACTGCACATGGGACAAAGATCGTACTTTTTGGAGAAATGTACTCTGGTCTGATGAAACAAAAATAGAACTGTTTGGCCATAATGACCATCGTTATGTTTGGAGGAAAAAGGGGGAGGCTTGCAAGCCGAAGAACACCATCCCAACCGTGAACCACGGGGGTGACAGCATCATGTTGTGGGGGTGCTTTGCTGCAGGAGGGACTGGTGCCCTTCACAAAATAGATGGCATAATGAGGTAGGAAAATTATGTGAATATATTGAAGCAATATCTCAAGACATCAGTCAGGAAGTTAAAGCTTGGTCACAAAGGGGTCTTCCAAATGGACAATGACCCCAAGCATACTTCTAAAGTTGTGGCAAAATGGCTTAAAGTCAAGGTATTGGAGTGGCCATCACAAAGCCCTGACCTCAATCCCGTAGAAAATTTGTAGGAAGAACTGAAAAAGCGTGTGCGAGCAAGGAGGCCTACAAACCTGACTCAGTTACACCAGCTCTGTCAGGAGGAATGGGACAAAATTCACCCAACTTATTGTGGGAAGCTTGTGGAAGGCTACCCGAAACGTTTGACCCAAGTTAAACAATTCAAAGGCAATGCTACCAAATACTAATTGAGTGTATGTACATTTCTGACCCACTGGGAATGTGATGAAAGAAATAAAAGCTGAAATAAATAATTCTCTCTACTATTATTCTGACATTTCACATTCTTAAAATAAAGTGGTGATCCTAACTGACCTGAGACAGGGAGTTTTTACTAGGATTAAATGTCAGGAATTGTGAAAATCTGAGGTTAAATGTATTTGGCTGAGGTGTATGTAAACTTCCGACTTCAACTGTATGTGCTTTTGGACCAGTACCACCACTAATAACTTCCATATCAGTGTTATCTAACAACTGATGCCAGTGATAATACATTATGAAAATAACTTAACATTAGTACATTCCAGGATACAGATTAAGTATATTCCTGTACTAAGTCTAGTCCTGTACAATAGAATAATTCCATTGCTGTGTCTAGGAAACTGGCCCATAGTATTATTTTCACCAACGCCATTACTGCATACTGTAGATCATCAAGTCTTCTCTCCTGCGATTCTTCTCTCTTCCCTCTATTCTTCTCTCTCCCCTCTATTCTTCTCTCCTTCCTCTATTCTTCTCTCTTCCCTCTATTCTTCTCTCTCCCCTCTATTCTTCTCTCCTATTCTTCTCTCCTTCCTCTATTCTTCTCTCTTCCCTCTATTCTTCTCTCTTCCCTCTATTCTTCTCTCTCCCCTCTATTCTTCTCTCCTATTCTTCTCTCTTCCCTCTATTCTTCTCTCCTATTCTTCTCTCTTCCCTCTATTCTTCTCTCTTCCCTCTATTCTTCTCTCCTTCCTCTATTCTTCTCTCTTCCCTCTATTCTTCTCTCTCCCCTCTATTCTTCTCTCTTCCCTCTATTCTTCTCTCTTCCCTCTATTCTTCTCTCTCCCCTCTATTCTTCTCTCCTATTCTTCTCTCTTCCCTCTATTCTTCTCTCTTCCCTCTATTCTTCTCTCTTCCCTCTATGCTTCTCTCTTCCCTCTATTCTTCTCTCTCCCCTCTATTCTTCTCTCCTATTCTTCTCTCTTCCCTCTATTCTTCTCTCTTCCCTCTATGCTTCTCTCTTCCCTCTATGCTTCTCTCTTCCCTCTATTCTTCTCTCCTATTCTTCTCTCCTTCCTCTATTCTTCTCTCTTCCCTCTATTCTTCTCTCTTCCCTCTATGCTTCTCTCTTCCCTCTATTCTTCTCTCTTCCCTCTATTCTTCTCTCTTCCCTCTATGCTTCTCTCTTCCTTCTATTCTTCTCTCTTCCCTCTATTCTTCTCTCTTCCCTCTATTCTTCTCTCTTCCCTCTATTCTTCTCTCTTCCCTCTATGCTTCTCTCTTCCCTCTATTCTTCTCTCCTTCTATTCTTCTCTCTTCCCTCTATTCTTCTCTCTTCCCTCTATTCTTCTCTCCTATTCTTCTCTCCTTCCTCTATTCTTCTCTCTTCCCTCTATTCTTCTCTCTTCCCTCTATTCTTCTCTCTTCCCTCTATGCTTCTCTCTTCCCTCTATGCTTCTCTCTTCCCTCTATTCTTCTCTCTTCCCTCTATTCTTCTCTCTTCCCTCTATGCTTCTCTCTTCCCTCTATTCTTCTCTCCTATTCTTCTCTCCTTCCTCTATTCTTCTCTCTTCCCTCTATTCTTCTCTCTTCCCTCTATTCTTCTCTCTCCCCTCTATTCTTCTCTCTTCCCTCTATTCTTCTCTCTTCCCTCTATTCTTCTCTCTTCCCTCTATGCTTCTCTCTTCCCTCTATGCTTCTCTCTTCCCTCTATTCTTCTCTCCTATTCTTCTCTCTCCCCTCTATTCTTCTCTCTTCCCTCTATTCTTCTCTCTCCCCTCTATTCTTCTCTCTTCCCTCTATTCTTCTCTCTTCCCTCTATTCTTCTCTCTTCCCTCTATTCTTCTCTCTCCCCTCTATTCTTCTCTCCTTCCTCTATTCTTCTCTCTTCCCTCTATTCTTCTCTCTCCCCTCTATTCTTCTCTCCTTCCTCTATTCTTCTCTCCTTCTATTCTTCTATGCTCCCCTTCAGTGTGGCCAATTGACACACACACACACACACACACACACACACACACACACACACACACACACACACACACACACACACACACACACACACACACACACACACACAGTAGGTGGGAAGTAGTTATCCTGTAAAGGCCCAATTGTCTTTGATCAGTCATTGATTCCACAGAGATAGAACCCACTTCTGTTATTACAGCAGAGCCTTAAAAGGGAAGTTCAGCATTTTACAACATGTTTCCTCACCCTCAAAGTAGTCTATGGGCCAGGAGAAACTGTAATCCATGGTTCCATGAAAGAATCATCTAACATCCAGTTGTAAAATCCTCAACTTCCCCTTTAAAGACTGGTGAAGGTTGCCTTCTTGATAAAGAACACTCACTCAACATCCCTCACAGATAATATCACTGGCCCTCTTTACTGGCCAATCTCTATGCACTCACGACTGGAGGTCGTAACCATGGAGAGGGAATCTATCTATGGTCTGAACACTGTTCTAAATGACATCATACTCATTGTGTACAGAAGCTGTACTGTGCACTGGTTGAGGTGTTGCAGAGGGGGAGGGAATTCGTGCAGGTGCATGTGAGTTTGTGTACTTCTGTGTATTTACAAGGTATATATTTGTATAAACTCGTATGTGTGTGTATGTGTGTGTGTGTATGTGTGTGTCTACAGTACGTCTAAATGTGTATGTGAACATGAGTGTTTATTGGTTGTGTGTGTCCATGATTATCGGTATGTACTCTACGTCTCTCTGCGTATGCAACTGTGTGTTCATGTAGTACCCTCCCCACCTGTCCACACAGCTGCAGAGAGAGCGAGACCTGCCACTCTGTCATTTGTTAGACAGGGCTAATGCCAGCCTGCCGCTTACCTGCCCGCCTGCCTGCCCACCAACGTCCTCCATCTTACTATACCTTTCTTTGAAGAGGCCACAGGACCGAACCTGCTAGAGGGGAGGAAAAAATGAGGAAGGGAGTATAAAAAGAGTAAAACAGAGGGAGAATGTTCTGGGTCTGTCTGAGGCCGGGCCCCTAGAGGTCGCAGGTTGTTTTTTCGATTTTATTCAAACTTGTCTGTCCATTGCGGGAGCTGGGAAGAATGGAAGAATGTGAGAACGGGGGGAGGATAGGAGGAGAAGGGGAGAGGAGCAGAGGAAGTGAGTTAAGGAAACAGGTATGGAACTAGTGGAGGGTGGAATGTGTTTAGAAGGCAGAAACTGTCACTTTGAGAGTTGCAAAATGGAGGGAACAGGAGAAGTGAAAAGAAAACTGAAAAGAAAAAGGAACCAGCTCTTTTCAGGTGTGAAATGTGGTATTTCTTTCAATGCGTCTGCCATGGCTGTGGACATGAGAATATTCATCTGTCTCCATGGCCACCTTGCTGCATTGACCCTCGGCCCTCAGTCCCGTTGTGGACATTACCACCTCCCTGTCTTCCTTCACCGGCTGATAATGAGGGCTTCCATGTTCAGACCAATTACTAAGAGTATAAAAGGGCCAAATCCAAAAGGTGCATTCACACATCAAAGGAGCCAGTGAGTCATGTGTGTGTGTGTGTGTGTGTGTGTGTGTGTCTGTGTGTGTGTGTGTGTGTGTGTGTGTGTGTGTGTGTGTGTGTGTGTCTGTTCTGTGTGTGTGTGTGAGTGTGTGTGTGTGTGTGTGTGTGTGTGTGTGTGTCTGTTCTGTGTGTGTGTGTGTGTCTGTGCTGTGTGTGTCTGTGCTGTGTGTGTGTGTGTGTGTGTGTGTGTGTTCTGTGTGTGTGTGTGTGTGTCTGTGCTGTGTGTGTCTGTGCTGTGTGTGTGTGTGAGTGTGTGTGTGAGTGTGTGTGTGAGTGTGTGTGTGAGTGTGTGTGTGAGTGTGCGCGCTAAAAAGTACAGCGATACTGCTAAGAATAAATAAAATTCCTGCATACTGTTAAAGCACCCTGACTTACACACGCCGCCCTCACATTAACTTGGCCACACTGACCGACACACGCCGCCCTCACATTAACTTGGCCACACTGACCGACACACGCCGCCCTCACATTAACTTGGCCACCCTGACCGACACACGCCGCCCTCACATTAACTTGGCCACACTGACTTACACACGCCGCCCTCACATTAACTTGGCCACACTGACCGACACACGCCGCCCTCACATTAACTTGGCCACACTGACCGACACACGCCGCCCTCACATTAACTTGGCCACACTGACTTACACACGCCGCCCTCACATTAACTTGGCCACACTGACTTACACACGCCGCCCTCACATTAACTTGGCCACACTGACCGACACACGCCGCCCTCACATTAACTTGGCCACACTGACTTACACACGCCGCCCTCACAATAACTTGGTCACACGCCGCCCTCACATTAACTTGGTCACACACAGCCCTCACATTAACTTGGTCACAATGACTGACACACACAGCCCTCACAATAACTTGGTCACCCTGACCGACACACACCGCCCTCACATTAACTTGGCCACACTGACTTACACACGCCGCCCTCACATTAACTTGGCCACACTGACCGACACACACATCCCTCACATTAACTTGGCCACACTGACTTACACACACCGCCCTTACATTAACTTGGCCACACTGACCGACACACACAGCCCTCACATTAACTTGGCCACACTGACCGACACACACATCCCTCACATTAACTTGGTCACCCTGACCGACACACACTGACCGACACACACAGCCCTCACATTAACTTGGTCACACTGACCGACACACACCGCCCTCACATTAACTTGGTCACACACAGCCCTCACATTAACTTGGTCACACTGACCGACACATACCGCCCTCACATTAACTTGGTCACACTGACCGACACACACCGCCCTCACATTAACTTGGTCACCCTGACCGACACACACAGCCCTCACATTAACTTGGTCACCCTGACCAACACACACAGCCCTCACATTAACTTGGTCACCCTGACCGACACACACAGCCCTCACATTAACTCGTCACCCTGACCGACACACACCGCCCTCACATTAACTTGGTCACCCTGACCGACACACACAGCCCTCACATTAACTTGGTCACCCTGACCGACACACACAGCCCTCACATTAACTTGGTCACCCTGACCGACACACACCGCCCTCACATTAACTTGGTCACCCTGACCGACACACACCGCCCTCACATTAACTTGGTCACCCTGACCGACACACACAGCCCTCACATTAACTTGGTCACCCTGACCGACACACACAGCCCTCACATTAACTTGGTCACACTGACTGACACATACCGCCCTCACATTAACTTGGTCACAATGACTGACACACACAGCCCTCACAATAACTTGGTCACCCTGACCGACACACACCACCCTCACATTAACTTGGTCACCCTGACCTACACACACAGCCCTCACATTAACTTGGTCACCCTGACCGACACACACAGCCCTCACATTAACTTGGTCACACTGACCGACACACACAGCCCTCACATTAACTTGGTCACCCTGACCGACACACAGCCCTCACATTAACTTGGTCACACTGACCGACACACACCGCCCTCACATTAACTTGGTCACACACAGCCCTCACATTAACTTGGTCACACTGACCGACACATACCGCCCTCACATTAACTTGGTCACACTGACCGACACACACCGCCCTCACATTAACTTGGTCACCCTGACCGACACACACAGCCCTCACATTAACTTGGTCACCCTGACCGACACACACAGCCCTCACATTAACTTGGTCACCCTGACCGACACACACCGCCCTCACATTAACTTGGTCACCCTGACCAACACACACCGCCCTCACATTAACTTGGTCACACTGACCGACACACACAGCCCTCACATTAACTTGGTCACACTGACTGACACATACCGCCCTCACATTAACTTGGTCACAATGACTGACACACACAGCCCTCACAATAACTTGGTCACCCTGACCGACACACACCGCCCTCACATTAACTTGGTCACCCTGACCTACACACACAGCCCTCACATTAACTTGGTCACCCTGACCGACACACACAGCCCTCACATTAACTTGGTCACACTGACCGACACATACCGCCCTCACATTAACTTGGTCACACTGACCGACACACACAGCCCTCACATTAACTTGGTCACCCTGACCGACACACACAGCCCTCACATTAACTTGGTCACACTGACCGACACATACCGCCCTCACATTAACTTGGTCACACTGACCGACACACACCGCCCTCACATTAACTTGGTCACCCTGACCGACACACACAGCCCTCACATTAACTTGGTCACACTGTCCGACACATACCGCCCTCACATTAACTTGGTCACAATGACTGACACACACAGCCCTCACAATAACTTGGTCACCCTGACCGACACACACAGCCCTCACATTAACTTGGTCACCCTGACCGACACACACAGCCCTCACATTAACTTGGTCACCCTGACCTACACACACAGCACTCACATTAACTTGGTCACCCTGACCGACACACACAGCCCTCACATTAACTTGGTCACCCTGACCTACACACACAGCCCTCACATTAACTTGGTCACCCTGACCTACACACACAGCCCTCACATTAACTTGGTCAGAAAGAGAAAGCTTTAGGGAGGGAGAGAAAAAAGTCCTGTGTATCATGTGTGTGTGTGCATGTTCAAGTATGTGTGTGTGTGGGTGCATGTTCAAGTATGTGTGTGTGTGTGTGTGCGTGCCTGCAAGCAGCCTGCCTGTGCCTCTGTGCATGTGTCACCACATTGAAGTGACAGCCAAAAACCATTTTCCTATTTTTTTGGTCTCGTGGATCAACAGTGCGGCTCTCTGCTGTTATGGGTGTCAGAAACCATGGCCGTTGCCATGGCGATGCAACACTGCAATATTTCTGCTTTGAAGCCTGCCTGCTGCAGCCTTGGAATGAGAGATGGCAAGGAGGGGGAGAAGAGAGAGAGAGAGAAAGAGAGAGAGAGAGAGAGAGGGAGAGAGAGAGAGAGAGAGAGAGAGAGAGAGAAAGAGAGGAAGAGAGGAAGAGAGAGGGAGGAGGAGAGGAATAAAGAAAGGGAGGCTGGAGGGGGGAAGAGAGAGAGAGGAGGTGGGAGAGAGAGAGGGGGAGTAGAGGAATAAAGAAAGGGAGGCTGGAGGGGGGAAGAGAGAGAGAGGAGGTGGGAGAGAGAGAGGGGGAGTAGAGCGGGAGAAAGAGAGGAAGGGAGAAGGGAGGAGAGGGGGTCTGCTGCAGGCCCCACCAGAATGCTAATCAGGCCCTCAATGGTTTGTCCTTCATTACACCAGAGACAATACTGAGGCCAGAGTAGAGGGGCTTTCACATATGGGTAACACGCATGGACACACACGCACACAGACACAGACAACAGACACACACGCACACAGACACAGACAACAGACAACAGACACAGACACAGACACAGACAACAGACACAGACAACAGACACAGACACACACGCACACAGACACCGACACAGACAACAGACACAGACACAGACAACAGACACAGACACAGGCACAGGCACAGGCACAGACAACAGACACCAGACAACAGACACACACGCACACAGACAACAGACACAGACAACAGACACAGACACAGACAACAGACACACACACACACACACACACATTGCCTTTTCTCTAACACGGTTGTATTGATACTCACGTGTCAGTCTGTGCTGTGCATGGGGCTTAATCTGTCCGACCCAGCCAACCAATCAAATCAATCAAATGTATTTTACAAAGCCCATTTTACATCAGCAGTTGTCACTATGTACTTTACAGATACCCAGCCTGAAACCCCAAACAGCAAGCAATGCAGATGCAGAAGCACAGTGGAAAACCTCCCTCTAGCTATGACTAAAACATCCCCTACCTCTCCTGAAACATCCTCAACGTTAACAAACACTTAATTATTCACGAGACGCAAAACGGACCTAATTGCCTTATACAGCAGAATGTCTCCAGAATTTTCCAGCAGGGCAATCCTACCTTCCTGTAGCTGTAACTAGCACGATCCTTGTTAAAGAGGCCTGCTACTGTGGGAAAATACACTGATATTGTCACAAGCGTCGTAGTGAAGTGACCAAGGCGCAGCGTGGATAGTGCTCATACTTAATTTATTATATGAGAACACTTAAACAGCAAAATAACAACGACCAAAAGTTCCGTCAGGTAAAACAACTAAACGGAAAATAACCACCCACAAAACCCAAAGGAAAACAGGCTGCCTAAGTATGGCTTCCAATCAGAGACAACGAAAGACACCTGCCTCTGATTGGAAACCATACTCGGCCAAACATGGAAAACGAAGCATAGAAAATTAAAACTAGAACAAATTCCCCTAGAAACAAACAAGCCCCAAAACACACAAAACAACCCCCCTGCCACACCCTGACCATTCTACTATGACAAATAACCCTTTTCACTGGTCAGGACATGACAAATATGTACAGTACCAGTCAAACGTTTGGGCACACCTACTCATTCGAGGGTTTTTCTTTATTTTTACGATGTTCTACATTGTGTTGGAAAAGCATTCCAGGTGAAGCTGGTTGAGAGAATGCCAAGAGTGCGCAAAGCTGTCATTAATGCAAAGGATGGCTACTTTGAAGAATCTCAAATATTAAATATATGTTGATTTGTTTAACACTTTTTTGGTTACTACGATTCCATCTGTGTTATTTCATAGTTTTGATGTCTTCGCTATTATTCTACAATGTAGAAAATAGTAAAAATAAAGAAAAACCCTTGAATGAGTAGGTGTGTCCAAACCTTTGACTGGTACTGGATGCATCCCAAACGGCAACCTATTCCCTATTTAGTGCACTAAACCCATAGGGCTCTTTGAGATGCAACCTCCGTGCTCTGAAGGGGACAAACAGGGATGGAATTAATATCTGGGGCACTAGTTTTAAGTGTGGATCAGAAAGGAGACTTGATTTAAGGCGTTAGGAGAAGGGTTTAATAGCTACATAGTGTAATTAAAACGAATGCCTTGAAGTCAGGCCATAAAACTTCTTAGGGGTCACCCTCTACCTTCTTTTATACTCATCAAGAACAAAATACTATCTCCCTCTCCCTATCTGATGCCCCTGGACCCCTCCTCATGTCTTTGTTCTGCCAGCGTACTACTGTACATCAATGGATTTTATGAAGGGCTACACAAGACAGAAACATTATTCTTGTTCCCTCCTCTTATGTTGATCCTATTAGATGATGCAGCAGCAGCCATAGCGAAGAAGATGTCCCAGTTTCGCTAACCCCTCTGTCGTTTCACGTTGCCCGCTGAATTCAGACCACCAGTTGCACCGGGGGAGGGCGTAGAGGGATTGACTTTTCACCTGGTCCCACTGGGTAACTCTTAGCTGAGCAGTGTGAGTGAAACAGTAATCGGAAAGAATTTGTGAAATCGGTGACCTGGGCTTGACTGTACTCACTTAACTGTCGAACGGTACATACAGTGCATTCGGAACGTATTCAGACGGCTTGACTTTTTCTACATTTTGTTACGTTACAGCCTTATTTTAAAATTGATTAAATAAAAAAAAATTCTCATCAATTTACACACAACACCCCATAATGACAAAGCGAAAACAGGTTTTTAGAAATGTTTGCAAAAAACAAAAAACAGAAATACCTTTTTTACATAAGTATTCAGACCCTTTGCTATGAGACTCGAAATTGAGCTCAGGTGCATCCTGTCTCCGTTGATCATCCTTTCTACAACTTGATTGGAGTCCACCTGTGGTAAATTCAATTGATTGGACGTGTATAAGGTCCCACAGTTGACAGTACATGTCAGAGCAAAAAAAGTCAAAGGAATTGTCTGTAGAGCTCTGACACAGGATTGTGTCGAGGAACAGATCTGGGGAAGGGCACCAAAACATTTCTGCAAGATTGAAGGTCCCCAAGAACACAGTGGCCTCCATCATTCTTAAATGGAAAAAGTTTAGAACCACCAAGGCTCTACCTAGAGCTGGCCGCTCAGCCAAACTGAGCAATCGGGGGAAAAGGACCTTGGTCAGGGAGGTAACCAAGAACCCGACGGTCACTCTGATAAAGCTCCAGAGTTCCTCTGTGGAAATGGGAGAACCTTCCAAAAGGACAGCCATCTCTGCAGCACTCCACCAATCAGGCCTTTATGGTAGAGTGGCCAGACAGAAGCCATTCTTCAGTAAAAGGCACATGACAGACTCCTCAGTAAAAGACACATGACAGCCAGCTTGGAGTTTGCCAAAAGGCACCTAAAGGACTCTCAGACCATGAGAAACAAGATTCTCCTGTCTGATGAAACCAAGATTGAAATCTTTGGCCTGAATGCCAAGCGAACCTGGCACCATCCCTACGGTGAAGCATGCTGGTGGCAGCATCATGCTGTGGGGATGTTTTTCTGCGGCAGGGACTGGGAGACTAGTCAGGATCAAGGCAAAGATGAACAGAGCTAAGTACAGAGAGATCCTTGATGAAAACCTGCTCCAGAGTGCTCAGGACCTCAGACTGGAGTGAAGGTTCACCTTCCAACAGGACAACGACACTAAGCACACAGCCAAGACAACGCTGGAGTGGCTTCGGGACAAATCTCTGGATGTCCTTGAGTGGCCCAGCCAGAGCCCAGACTTGAACCTGATCGACCATCTCTGGAGTGACCTGAAAATAGCTTGTGGCAATGCTCCCCATCCAACCTGACAGAGCTTGAGAGGATCTGCAGAGAAGAATGGGAGAAACTCCCCAAATACAGGTGTGTTAAGCTTGTAGCGTCATAACCAAGAAGACTTGAAACTGTTAT